>NC_081435.1:20807776-21107776 GCF_949786415.1 Peromyscus eremicus
AAAAACAAAACACAGTAGTGTTAGGTGTGGTAGCATTTGTGTTGCTGAGGTAGAAGGGATTTTGTGATAGAGGCCAGCCTGAACTACCTAGAAAGGCCTTATCTTTAAAAAGGGGTAAGGAGAGAGCTTACCAGCATATACAGAGGCTTGAGTTTGATCCCCAGTATTATATAAACTGGATGTAATGGCACATGTCTGTAATTCAGTATGATCAAAAGTTCAGAGGCATACTTGGCTACATGGTAGGTTTGAGGTCAGCCTGAAATACATGAAACTCCAAAGAAAAACAAAACATTGTACTGTTGCTAGGGTTAAATTAATATAAAATATTTCTGTGAAAATGGTAGTTATTTTTCAGGGGAATTATGGATGTGGTGTAGTATTTCAAAGTTATCTTTGAAGATGGACTCTCAACTATGGCAAATTGTAACATAATGTATTTATTAGCTCATTCCTTTACTGTTGTTAATGTCAGTACCTTGATCTGTCAAAGCAAGGCCTTTGTCATCCAAGCACTTAGAACAGTTCACAGAATGAACTTCCTTTGCTTGAGTGACACAGAATGATGTCTCTGTAGTCACATGTGCTCCTCTTGTATGTTGCAGACAAATCTAGAACATGATGTTTATGAAAGACTTACCAACCTACAGGAAGGGATTATCCCAAAGAAAAAGGCAGCAACTGATGATGATCTGCATCGAATAAATGAGCTAATACAGGTTTGCTGAGTCCTCAACCTTCCGGGTGCCCACTTGGCCACCAAAGCTGCTTCTTCCTTCCCCCTCGTTTGTTTGTTTGTTTGTTTGTTTAGTTAGATTATATTTTAATGGCAACATTTCTGTCTTCCATTTTCTCTCTCCAAACCCTCCCATATACCTTTCCCCACTACAAGAGTGATTTGTACAAACTTATTTGCTTCAGTGCGCAATTACCAGGAGGTGCTCAGCCATTTCTTTTCTTTTCTTTTTTTTTTCCCCCGGAGCTGAGGACCGAACCCAGGGCCTTGTGCTTACTAGGCAAGCTCTCTACCACTGAGCTAAATCCCCAACCCCCCATTTTTTATTTACTTTAATTTTTCTTTTTTATTTATATATTTTATATATATATATATATATATATATATACACACACACACACAAACACATATACACATACATACATATAATATATATATGTATGTAATATATTTATATATTATGCCACATGCATGCAGGTATCTGCAAAGACCAGAAGAGGATGTTGGATCCCCTGGAACTGAAATTACAGTTGTGAGCAGCACCAACATGACTGGGAACCAAATTCAGTTCCTCTTAACGAACAGCGAGCAGCAAGCACTGGTAGCTGCTGAGCAATCTCTCCCGCCACGTTTCTCTTTTTTTGGAGGGTGTAGGGGGGTTGGTTGGTTGGTTGGTTTATTTCGAGACGGGGTTTCTCTGTGTAGTTTTGGTGCCTGTCCTGGATCTCACCCTGTAGACCAGGCTGGCCTCGAACTCATGTTATCTTCTTTTGTCTCCCTCCCTCTGATCCCTTCTTCTTCCTATTTAGTCTTCTTTCTACATTAATGTCTTTTTTTTTCCAGTGACCCCTTGAGTCTAATTTAATTAGTGTTGTTTAAGAGGCGCATGGGTGGGTGTTTACAAAAATATGTCTGTGCCCCATACCAGTGAGCCACAGGCTTCTACTTGGTATCAGAGATGGATTCCCTCCTGTGGAGCCACCACAGATCCCATCAGAAGCAGTTCTTTACCCCTAGAACAGACTGGCCACTATTACACCAGTAAGTTCACTTTGCCTGGCCAGCTGGTAGTGTTGCACACAGGGTCCACAAGATGAGTAAGACTTAAGGAATTAACTATCGATAGCAGTTCTCCCAGCACAGGAAGGGCGAGCCAGCAAGAAGAAAGTCCACTTCCAGCCTGGTTTCCCTTTATCCTTTTAACAAGCCATACAGCATCTTTAGCAACGAGGTCTTACAAATTAGTTCTAGTGGGGGCCTTGGGCCTCCCTGGCCAAGAAAGGGATAATACAGTCAGCCTTGTTCTCTGTGGAATGCCTCTGCCCTGAGTGAACAGTTCTCTAAAAGCCGTCTCATCCCCATGACATCTAGGTAATGGTGTGCTTTCTGTTCCAGGGAAACATGCAGAGGTGTAAACTAGTGATGGACCAAATCAGTGAGGCCAGAGACTCTATGCTTAAGGTTTTGGATCACAAAGATCGGGTCCTGAAGCTCCTCAACAAGAACGGGACTGTCAAGAAAGTGTCAAAATTGAAGCGAAAGGAAAAGGTGTAGACCCAGAAGAATCAGGACTTGGAAACAATTTATGAAGAATGGTGATTCGGGGGGAGGGGAAAAGGGCTTGGCTACTTTCACAATGGAGCATTGCAAACAGGAGTTTTCCTCATTCAGCTGAGGAAACAGAGCTGGTGGCACAGAAGGATCAGAGCTGGACTGACATGGGGAGTCCTCCTTCCTCCAGGTACACGCCTGTTGCACCTCTGTCTTCAGCAACTCCTGATACTCGGGGACAGACGGCCAGCTGAGTTTTCAGCCTCCCAGTCCATAGACTGTATTTATCTGGTGGATTCCTGCAGGGCCTGAACTGAGCCTGGACTGAAGGTATCCACTTGGACAATCTGTTATCTCTAGACTAAACATAAAACCTCTTCTCACTCCAGCAGTTCTTCTCTTTGACCGTCCAGTGCCCAAATTGGCCTTCTACGGTGGCGCCACAGCACCCGGAGAGCTGTCACATCTCACACAGAAGGGTTCCGGCGATCAGTTATCATTTCTGTTCAAAAGAACCATTTCCAAGAGATGTCATTACATTGTCTGAGCTGCCTGTATCAGAGCTGGATTCTTGTGGAGATCGAGAGCAGGCAACAACTGCACTGCTCTGGGATCCTGTTCTGGAGAACATTTTCGGTTATCTGTACTTCCCTCCTGGTGTGATGCTGTTAATCATATGTACCACGCATCTCTAATGTTAATAAAGTCTAGAAGAGGTTTTTGTAGATGAGCAGTTGGCCTCTTTCTAATGTGCATCTCCAAGGTGTTCATCTTGCTGCACTCACAGTGTTCAGTTCCTCATTGAGTTCTACTTATCCCAGCAATCTGATGATGTTTTCAATGGTCAAGTCTTTGACTCTTGTCTTAAATTAAAATAAGCCTGATAGAAAGCCATGCAGTAATGTTGCACACCTTTAATCCCAGCACTTGGGAGGCAGAGACAGGTGGATCTCTATTTGAGGCTAGCCTGGTCTACAGAATGAGTTTCTGGTCAGCCAGCGCTACACAGAGAAAATCCTGTCTCAAAAAACAAAAATAATAATAAGCCTAATGTAACTTGGTCAAAACAAGGACTGTTATGGTTGCGATGCCGGCAATGGAGCCCCCAAGTGAGTGTATTTTCTTCACAGGATTGTGGGCGCACGTCTGAAGTAACCTGTGTGGTATAATAACCAGTCTTGAGTTCTTCATTGTGTGTGTGTATGTATTTAGGGAGGGTGGCATGCAGGATTTTGTGTGTGTGTTCATACACTTCCCATGTATGTACAGGTGTAAACTAGAGATCAGTGTCACATCAGGTATCTTCCTGTTTCATTCTCCGCTTTATTTTATTTTGTTTTTTCAAGACAGGATTTCTCTGTGTAGTTCTGATTGTCCTAGAACTTGCTCTGTAGACCAGAATGGCCTCAACTCAGGGATTTGCCTGCCTCTGCCTCTGAGTGCTGGGATTAAAGGTGTGCGCCACTATGCCTGGCCACATACATGTACTTGTTTGTATATACATATATATTCCTAAATATAAGCTGTCAAGTCCGTATGTTACTTGTTGTATGTTTGTTTTCATAGAGGATTGTTTGGCGCTGGACAACCAGTTGGTGTGCTCTGGGAAGAACCCCACCCCCACTCTCAGCTTTAATCAGTTGTCTGCAGTTCTTTGTGTAGGGCTGAGGCCTCGTGGGCTCTTCGCCGTGCAATCTGGCATGTTCGTTGGCGTCATTCATGTTCCATTCACACCTATTGGTCAACGTTGCATACTCTTAGAGACAAATAATCAGAAAGCAACTTAGCGCCAGTTGTGGTGGCTCATCCTTGTGATTCCAGCATTTGGGAAACGAGGCGGAAGGGTTAGGATGTTTAGGTCACCCTCCACAACACAGGAAGTTTGAGGCCAGCATAGGCTACATGACATGGCATGCAGGCGGAACACTAAAAATAAAATGAATGAATCTAATAACTAATGGTTCTGCTGGGTGTGGCAGCCTCTTGTGTACAGCAGCCTGCAGCTGTCTCAGTCCTGCCCCCAGACAGGCTTCCCAGCGTGCCAGCTCTGAACAAGGAGGTATCCCAAGTGAGGACTGGTTCATTTTCTGGGCCGTCTCCTCGAGAGACTTCCGTGGTCCGTGCTGCTGCCTGAGCCATGCTGATGTCCGTGATTTGTGCTGCTGCCGTAGACAGTGTTGATGCCCATAATCTCTGCTGCCCCAGAAGCCATGTCCATCAATGTCCAAGGTCCATGCCACCACTGGGCCCAGGTTGATGTATGTGACCTGAGCCGACACGGGAAACTGTATTGAAGTCCATCCACAATCCATGCTGCTGCCTGAAACCATGAATGTAAGAGAGGATGGCCCCCACACACAAGATGGTGCAGGACAGACCCAGGCAAATTCTCCACACAAAGGAGATTTGTTATCCTGGGGGTCGGGGCGGGGGGGGGGGGGGGGGTGCCTCTAGATCAGGCAGAGGCAGACAGCAAGCAGTAGCAGTATTTTGCAGGAGTGAGTTTCTAAGAAGAAAAAAGGGGAGTCTGTTAGGGTGAGTTGCTAAATCCTGATTGGACATGTTAGCCAAATAATGAATTTTGATTGTTGGTCCTTGGTGTTTTGTCTTAGGAATGAGTCAGTAGCCAAATAAAGGAGTGGAACTTCGGGGGCTAGCTGTCAGAATGTAATCTAAGGGTTTTTAACAAGAGAGGGCAAGTTAGAAAATGACAAAATCTGTTGTTGTCCTGTTTGCCATGCTGGGCCTGTTAGAAAGCCCTTCAGTGTGGAAGTCCATGGTCTGTGTTGGTGCTGCCTGCTACAGCAAGAAAGCTCCTTTTGCAGTGGTCTCGATGACTGCAGACTCATAACCGAGACTGAGAGACACTGAAGGCATCTGTGACAACCTCCACCCCACCCCCCACACACACCTAAGAAGGAACAGTCCAGACCGGAAGCTACTGAAGAGAGCCCTTAGAAATAAAACTATGAAGATGCTGAAGTGTAGCTCTTCATCACTGATGGCTTCTGGTGAGGACGGGAGGACTCGGTTTTCAGGGCTAGCCCCTGGGAGTTCAACCATGCGGCAGTTAATACGTGGGCAACACAAATTGCACTTGGGGGTTTTTTTTGGGTGGGGAGAGTCGGGTGCCAGGGTGGAAGGGTGGACCTGGGAGGAATGGGAAGTGAGTGTGATCAGGTGCACTGTACATAATTCCCAAATGAGCTGGGCGGTGGTGGCGCACGCCTTTAATCCCAGCACTCTGGAGGCAGAGCCAGGTGGATCTCTGTGAGTTCGAGGCCAGCCTGGGCTACAAAGTGAGTTCCAGGAAAGGCGCAAAACTACACAGAGAAACCCTGTCTCGAAAAACCAAAAAAAAAAAAAAAAAAAAAAAAAATTCCCAAATGATTAATAAAAATATTATGTTGGGGAGGTGGAGGGTGGAGTGTTCTTGCAGAGCACCCGGGCTCGATTCCTAGAGCCCACGTTGCTTGGCTCACAGTTGCCTGCAATTCCAGGTCCAGGGGGAAATAAATGCCTCTGACCTCCCAGGGCATTCTCATTATGCTAAGTGAAACAGACACAAAACAGCAAATATTGTGCAATTCTACTCATAAGCATTCTCTCAAAGAGACAGATACATAGAGATCGAAAGAACATGAAAGTGTACTAAGGACTATTATAAAAGATACAGAGACAGAGTTAGAAAGGATGGAAAAGCCAGGTGGTAGTGGTGCACGCCTTTAATCCCAGCACAGAGGCAGGCAGATCTCTGTGAGTTCGAGGCTAGCCTGGTCTACAAAGCAAGTTCCAAGACAGCCAGAACTCTGGCACAGAGAAACCTTATCTCAAAAAAACCAAAGAAGAAGAAAGAGGAAGAGGAGGAGGAGGCGGCCGTGGAGGAGTGCTGCTTACTGGCTTGCTCAGCCTGCCTTATAGCATCAAGGACCACCGTTGTGGGATGTTTGATTACACTGTGATCCCCAAGATTGTGCTAATTAAATAAAAAACAGGTCAGGAGGCAGAGCCAGTGGCTAGTTGACAGGAAGTAGCCATAGAGGGTAAACGGGATCTAGAAGACAGAAACACAAAGGAAATAGAAGGGAGAGATGGAGAGAGTGGTGGTTCCTTGTGGATTGGAACAATGGGAAATTTCTTTATGAGACACCGGCTGTCTTAGGGTTTCTGTTGCTGTGAAAAGATACCATGACCACAGCAACTCTTATTTAACTGGGGTGGCTTGCTTACAGTTTCAGAGGTTCGTTCAGTCCATTATCACGATGGGGAGTATGGCAGGATGCAGGCAGATGTGGTGCTGGAGGAAGAGCTGAGAGTCCTACATCTTGCAGGCAACAGGAAGTCAACTGACTCACTTGGTGTTATCTTGAGAATAGGAAACTTCAAAGCCCGCCCTCACAGTGACACACTCCCCCCCAACAAGGCCATACCCACTCCAACGATGTCTCACCTCCTAATAGTGCCACTCCCTTTGAGATTATGGGGGCCAGCTACTTTCAAACTACCACACCAGCTGAGAAGGAAGGTCAGCTAGTTGCTCCTCAACCTCTGAGCTAGCAGGTTTTCACCCCAGCCTCTGACTCCTGAGACTTTATTGGTAAAATCAGAAGATATAAATTTAGATTAAAAACAACAGGGCACCTACCTAAAAGTGGTGCTGCCCTCGGTGAGCTGGGACCTTCCACATCAATCATGCCAATCGGCTGGGGGCATTTTCTCAGCGGAGGTCCACTCTACTAAAAGGTTCCTCTTATAACTTATATCAAGTTGACCTAAAACTAGCCAGACAATAGTGAAAATGGAAAATTTTTTGTTTTGTTTTTTGGTTTTGTTTGTTTTTTCGAGACAGGGTTTCTCTGTATAGCTTTGGAGCCTGTCCTGGAACTCACTAGGTAAACCAGGCTGGCCTCGAACTCACAGAGATCCACCTACCTCTGCCTCCCGAGTGCTGGGATTAAAGGCGTTGCCACCACTGCCCAGTGAAAATGGAAAGTTCTGTGTTCATTTCACTACACAGAAAAACACTGTCTTGAGAAACAAAAACCAAATATATATATGCATGTGGTAACAAGTAAGAGAAAAGATGCCATAAATTTGAAGGAGAGCAGGCAGGGGTATGTGATTAAACTACAATCTCAAAATTTAAAAAAATTTAAGAAATTAATAATAATAATGAAAAGAGTATACAATTTTGCCGGGCATAGTGGCACATGCTTTTAATTCCAGCACTTAGGAGACAGATACAGGCAGGTGGATATCTGTGAGTTCAAGGACAGCCTACCTAGTGGTCTACCTAGTGAGACTGAATAAAAAAATATTATATAGCTTATCTTTGCATATTTTCATCTGAAGATTTGATTTGTGTTTATTTTAATAGTTGTGTGGAATTCAGTTTATCTGCGTTCAAGGTCCTGTCATCAGCATACAAACTTTCTTCTCCCATTTGTTTTTCTTAGAACTCTTATGCTCAATAGAAACCACAGAAGTGGGCATTGTTGCCTCGAACCTGACTGAGATGGAAAAGCTTCCAGTCTTTGCCATTGACGATTGTGTTAGCTGTAGATCTGTATTTCTGTTTAGAGGTTTTTGTTTTATTTTAATGGTGGAGGGTTGATAATAGACAGGGTCTCATGTAGCCCAGGCTGACCTCAGACTCATTATGCAGCTAAGGCCTTGAACTCCTGATCCTCTTGCCTCAGAAACCACTCAAGTACTGGTATTAGATATGCGGCCCACCACAACAGGCTAGATAGTTGTTTTTCAAGGGCTACAGAACAGTGTTTGTTCATTGGTTTTCTGAGACAGGGTCTCTCAAGTCCAGGCTGGCCTTGAACTCACAGCCAATCCTCTTGCTTCAGCCTACCAAGTGCTGGGACTACAAGCACAAGTGAGCCACCACATTTCACTTTGTCTTTCCTGAAGGTTTCCACAGGTGTTGGCTAATTCACATGTCTTTTTGGGTGTGTCAGAGTAATGGCTATACGTCACCAGCCATCTTCAGCACAATGTGTCTTTCTAGTTGGACGCTGCAGCTTTTGCCCAAGGACACGTGAACATTTAGAAGTTGGCAGCCTCTTGTAAAATGGACGTGTGGGCCCTGATGATGCCGCAGTCCAAGTACGTGTTGTCTTACAAGAGTGATACAAGTTTGAAGCTAGTCATCGCAGAAACAGAACAGTCAAACTTTCAAGTCACTGGGACTGTCGTGGTGGTTAAGGACACTTACTGCTCCTTCAGAGGACCCAGGTTCAATTCCCAGCACCTACATGGGGCACAGAACCATCTGTAACTCCAGTTCCAGGGCATCTGACACTCTCCTCTGGCCTCCATGAGCACCAGGCACACATGTGGTACATAGACATACATGAAGGCAAAACATTCAGAGAAAATTAAAAACAATTTTTTTTTTTTTTTTTTTTTTTTTTTGGTTTTTCGAGACAAGGTTTCTCTGTGTAGTTTTGGTGCCTGTCCTGGATCTCGCTCTATAGACCAGGCTGGCCTCAAACTCACAGAATCCGCCTAGCTCTGCCTCCCAAGTGCTGGGATTAAAGTGTGCCACCACTGCCTGGCAACAATTTTTTTTTGAAAGACGTTTTGTGGAGCCTCCTTTGCTTTTTTTCAGATCATGAGACAAAAATCATTGTCATGCCTGGCATAGGGGCACAGGATTGTAATCTCAACACTGGGAGGCAGAGGCAGGAGAATCATGAGTTCAAAGCCAACCTGGCTCCATAATAAGACCAGGTGTAGGGATGGAACGTATCTCAGTTGGTGGAGTTCTCGCCTAGCACACAGAAGGGCCCACATGTGATCCCTGGCACTGAATAAAATCCGTTGCGTTGGTGCACATCTGTAACACCACCAATAATGAGGTGGCGCGTTTGAAAGGTTGAGAAGTTCAAGGTCATCCTTGACTATATGGTAAGTTTGAAGCCAGCCTGGACTATGTGAGACCCTGCCAAAAAAGAAAGAAAGAAAGAAAGAAAGAAAGAAGGAAGGAAGGAAGGAAGGAAGGAAGGAAGGAAGGAAGGAAAAGAAAGAAGGAAGGAAGGAAGGAAGGAAGGAAGGAAGGAAGGAAAGAAAGAAAGAAAGAAAGAAAGAAAGAAAGAAAGAAAGAAAGAAAGAAAGAAAGAAAGAAAGAAAATGTAAAAATTCAGGCACAGTGAGGCACGTCTGTAATCCCAGAACTCAGAAGGCTGAGGCAAGAGAATGGCAGGGAGTCAAGTCCAGCCTAGGCTTCAGAGTAAAACCATCTCAAAAAAGAAAAAAAGGGAGATGGAGAGATGGCTCAGAGAGTAAAGTGATTGTTGTGATGCATGGGGACCTAAGTTTAGATTTCCAGTGCCCATATAAAGTCAAGTATGGGTCACCTCTGTAGTCCCAGCATTTGGATGTAGAGACAAAGAGGCTTCCTGGGGCTTGCTGGCCAGTCTAAACAATGGTGAGCTGTAGGTTCAGAGAAAGACTATCTCAGAAGCAAGATGGAGAAGAGATTAAGGAGGATATCCTTACCTCTGGCCTCCACAACATCCACCAGACTGGCCTTGAATTCACAGAGGGCCACCTGCCTCTGCCTCTCAAGTGCTGGAATTAAAGGTATGTGCACCTCGCTGGGCTACAAAATCTCTTATACCCAGCAAAGGTGTTCTCTACCCAGCAGTCTCCTGGGTAGAGAGCAGTCACTCCCCTATAATGTATATGGTATCTTCAGTTTCTTTGCTGAAAAAAAAAGGCTTGAGGATATCCCCTGTATGAGGTTCAAGTTTTTATGCATTTTCTTTTCTTGAGAATTTCATATGTGTATACAACAAAATTTGATATCTGTTACCCATTTCTCACCTCCAGTTCCCTTCTGTCCCCATTGTGAGTTCTGAGAATCAAAAGTCATTTTATCATACTGGGTAACAAACCCCCCCTCTGTCTCTGTCTGTCTGTCTTTCTCTCTCTCTCTCTCTCTCTCTCTCTCTCTCTATATATATATATATATATATATATATATATATATATATATATATATATATACTCTGGATTTATTGGTCCTCAGCTCCAGAGAGAAGAAAAAAATGGAACTTAAAAATTTGTCCATTTTGAGCCGGGCGGTGGTGGTGCACGCCTTTAATCCCAGCACTCGGGAGGCAGAGCCAGACAGATCTCTGTGAGTTCGAGGCCAGCCTGGGCTACCAAGTGAGTTCCAGGAGAGGCGCAAAGCTACACAGAGAAACCCTGTCTCGAAAAACCAAAAAAAAAAAAAAAATTGTCCATTTTTGTCACTTCCCAAAACAATATCTTACTAGTTTTCCCTATTGATTTAATTGCAGTATTTATATATTTATTAAATATTTTAGAGATATGCAATCACTTTTTATTATTCACTTATTTATTTTGATTTTTCAAGACAGTATTTCTCTGTGTAGCCCTGACTGTCCTAGATGGAGTTGCTTTTTAAAAAATTTATTTCTATTTATGTGTACATGTGTGTGCCTGAGTGTATATATGTATATCGTGTGTGTGCAGGTGACTGTTGAAATCAGAAATTTGTTTTGGAGCTCCTGAAACTGGAGTTACAAGTAACTATGAGCCACCCAACATGGTGCTAGGGACCAAATCTTGGTCCCCAGCAAGAGCAACAGTGCTCTTAATCTTTCAGCCCTGATGTCTGTCTGTCTGTCTGTCTCTGTCTCTCTCTCTGTCTCTCTCTCTCTCTGTCTCTCTCTCTCTTTCTCTCTCTCTGTCTCTCTGTGTGTGTGAGAAAGAGACAGAGACAGACAGAGACAGAGAGAGGTCATCAGGTATGGGTGGTAAGTACATTGAACCATCTCATCTTATTGTCCCTAATCACCATCCTTGGTGACATAGCAAGTTCAAAGCCAGCTTGGTCTGCAGGAGATGCTCTCAAGAGCTGAGGAGGGGCTGCACACAGCTCAGTTCATAGCTCAGTTGCAGTGCTTGCCTAGTGTGCACCAAGTGTTGAGTTGCACTGCAGAAGGCAAGAACGCAGAGCTCAGTTCATGACAGCAGACTCGATGTCTGGACCATGACTTTCAGCGGGGAGGTTGGGGATCCAGGGTAACATGGGAGGCTCCAAGGCCCCGGAATGTCTCCTGGGCTGTGCTTCTATTAGCATTTGCATGCATAGATTCTACACCATCATTAAACTACGTTTACAAGAACTAGAAAGTTCTGCTTGATGGTTAACCAGGGAGACCACAGACAAGGAAGTATGAATAAGAAATATACGGGAGCATAATCACAAGCCTTTACATCTAAAAAGGAAAAAACACATTACAGCTCCTTGAGCTGGAAATGGCCGTGGTACAGATCATTTTCTTCTGTTCTTAGTGTGCTAATAAGGGTCAGGGTGCTCTTAGATACAGAAAGTGGTTTTGCTCAGCCAAAGCTGCTGGCAATACTGCACAAATGTACGGACTCATGCACACATACAAATAAAACATATCTTTAAGATAAGTTTAAGGTCGCCAGGGGGGTGGTGGCGCACGCCTTTAATCCCAGTACTCGGGAGGCAGAGCCAGGCGGATCTCTGTGAGTTCGAGGCCAGCCTGGTGGTCTCCAAAGGGAGTTCCAGGAAAGGCGCAAAGCTACACAGAGAAACCCTGTTTCAAAACAAACAAACAAAAAAAAAAGTTTAAGGTCATTTTTGGCTTCATAGTGAGTTTGAGGCCAGCTTTGACCCTGTTTGAAAAATACATATGCAGGACAGGCTAGAGAAATAGTTCAGCAGATGTTCAGTTGTTGCTCTTGCATAGGACACAGGTTTTATTCCCAACACCCACCTGACAGCTTATAGCCATCTATAACTCCAATTCTAGGGTATCCAGTGCCTTTTTCCTGCCTTTACAGGCACCAGGCACACACATGGTATACACACATATATGCAGGCAAAACACACATAGACAAAAATAATAGTAAGCTGGATATGACAAGCCGGGCATGGATGCACACACCTTAATTCTAGCACTCAGAAACAGACAGAACTCTGTGAGTTTGAGGCCAAACCAGTCTACATAAGTTTCAGGACAGCCAGAGCTATGTACAGAGACCCTGTCTCAAGTAATAATAATAAGCCGAGTGGCAGTGGCACATGACTTTAATTCCAGCACTAGGGAGGCAGAGGCAGGTGAATCTCTGTGAGTTTGAGGCCAGCCTGGTCTACAGAGTGAGATCCAGGACAGGCACCAAAACTGAGAAACCCTGTCTCGAAAAATTAAAAAAAAAAAAATCATGTTCTCTACATGAAACTCACATTGGATATAAAGAAACAAGGAGTTAAATGTACACATACACACACACACACACACACACACACACACACACGTTCATCACTCAGAGTGGCACACACGTATAAACAATAAAAATTAAATAAATCTTTGGGTCGGATATGGTAATATACACCTTTAATCCCAGCTCTCGGGAGGCAAAGTCAGGCAGATCTCTATGAGTTTGATACCAACCTGGTCTTACATAGTGAGTTCCAGGCCACTTAGAGATACATAGTGAGACCCTGTCTCAAAAAACAACAATAATTTTAAAGTGTAATAAAAAAAAAAACAAACAAAAAGCTGGCCGTGAGAAAGAGAAGCCAGAAGTTCAGCCTTGGACAAAAAGCTGAGTCAAGAACTCCTCGCCAGGCGTGGTAGTGCACACCTTTGATCCCAAAACTCAGGAGGCAGAGGCAAGCAGGAATCTGTGAAGTTGAAGCCAGCCTGGTCTGAGTTCCAGGACAGCCAGGGCTGTTACACAGAGAAACCTTGTCTCCAAACAAACAAAAAGAACTCCAGCTGACTGCCTCAACTTCCCCAATGGGTTTTTGCTAGAAGTTGTGAACACCTGATTGGATTACATTATCTCTGTTAGTTGCTATTTCTTTATTTGGAAGCCTCACTGGAGCAGACATTTGGCTCTGCCCAAGACTCTCTGAAACTCCAGCTGACATCCTCAAAGTTCTTCCTCAATCAGCTTCTGTTGGATGTTTTGAGCACTCAAATTGATGCTGCCCATCTTATGCTATCCTTTGTTATTTGTTGTTTTCCTTTGGCTTGCTATATACTTTAACTCATTCAAAATCAAAAGTACGGCTATCATGGATCATTTTGCAGGCCATACAGAACATTCCCCCACAAAAAAAAAAAAAAAAAAAAAAAAAAAAAAAAAAACAGTGCAAAATATGTTTAATGTAAATAATAACCAAAAGATAATGAATGTGGGTATGTTACTATTAGGTAAAATAAACCTGAAATGAAAATGGTTGCAGGAAACAAAAGACATTTTGTGTTCATAAAACATTCAGTCCAGGCTAAAATGATGGCTTAATGGCTAAAGGACTTGCTATTCTTCCAGAAAACCTGAGGTCAACTCCCAGAACCCATGTTGGGAAGTTCACAACCACCTGTAATCTAGCTCCAAGATATTCAACTTCTTCTTCTGGCCTTTGAGGGCACCCACATACATGTGGCATCTACTCGCACAGATAAACACACATACACATAAAATGTTCAATTCTGCAAGAACGTACAACATACATAAACATATTTGTACCATATCATATAGCTCCAAATTGTACAAAGCAAAACTGACAGAATTGAAGGGGAAATGTAAGGTTCGGCATTAACAGACACTGTGGTACTCTTCTCCACTGGTAGTGAACAAGGTAACTGGACAAAGAGCAATACGGATTGGATGGACAGATAAAAGCACTTGCTGTACCAGCTTGACAACCTGTGTTTAATCTCTGGAGCCCACAGAAAGGTGGAAGGAGAGAACCGAACTCCTGAAAGTGGTTCTCTGAAATCACATGTACTCTGTCGTATAGGGTGCCTGCCTGCCTACGGTGATACTTCATCCTGCTTGTCAACTTGAAAGGATCTGTGTGGTGGTCTGAATGAGAATGCCCTCCACAGGTTCATATATTTGAATGCTCAGTCACCAGTGGAACTGTTTGAAAGAATGACAAGGATTAGGAGGTGTGGCCTTGTTGGAGAAAGTGTGTCACTGCAGGGGGATTTTGAGGTTTCAAAAGCCCACACTAGACCCAGGTTCTCAATCTCTATCTCTGTCTCTGTCTCTCTGTCTCTCTGTCTCTGTCTGTCTCTCTCTCTCTCTCTCTCTCTCTCTCTCTCTCTCTCTCTCTCTCTCTCTCACACACACACACACACACACACACACCCCACAATAATAGTAAAATATTTTTGTTTTTTTTGAGACAGGGTCTCACCATATAGCTCTGGCTAGCCTGGCTGGCCTAGAACTCACAGAGATCTGCCTACCTCTGCCTCTTGAGTGCTGGCATTAAAGGTGTGCACCACCACACCCAACTAATAGTACACTTTTAAAGATCAATAAGGAAATAGAGAACTTGAACAATAAGCCAACCTGATCTAACTGACATACATAACAGACTCAGCAAGAGCAGAATGTACATTATCTCCTTATGTGTGGATGAAACATTATCCAGGAGAGGGCATTGGTTATTCACAGAATAAGTCTCAATAGTGTGTGTGTGTGTGTGTGTGTGTGTGTGTGTGTGGTGTTGGGGATTGAATGCCTCATGAATCCAAGGTATATTAAACAGGATTCTCTAGAGGAACAGAACCAATAGAATATGCATTGCATTTACTGTAAAAGGGAATTTATTAGATTGGCTTTCATGATAGAGACTGGATAGTTCAATGATGGCTGTTGGGGAGGCTGACAGCTTAGCAGCTGCTCATTCTGAACTGGTACCTCGGCAGTCACAATCCGGTGCTGAAAGCCTGGAAGCTCCAGTGACTGGTCCTCAGTCCACATTGAAACCCCAAAGCCACTGGACTCTGACGTCAGTGGAGGATGGCAGGATAAACACACCCACAAGCAAGAAGCAAAGGAAAGCAGACAGCAGACCCTGCTCTTTCCTCAGCTCTTTCTGTCTGCAGGGTGGTGCTACTTGCTCTTAGTGCAGGTCTTCCCCGTCAGTTCATCCTCTCTGGAAACAGCCTCACAGGCATACCCAGAAGTGTGTCTCCTAGGTGATTCCAGCCTGTCCTCGTCACCATTCTACTGCTGTGAAGAGACACCATGACCAAGGCAACTCTTATAAAGAAAGCATTTCCCTGGGGGCACTCACCAACCTAAGACAGAGCACCTGTGTGGCCTGGGCAGGTGTCTCCATGACGGTTAAGGTGCCCTGCTGACATCCCATGCAACCTAAGTCAGAAGCTCATTTTTTAGTAAAAAAGGGACCTGTAGGGCCCTGGCCCCTGTTTTGGGTAACTGTTGCCTTGCTTGCTGACCTTGACCTCGATATCCTCCCTATGCTAATTCCCTGCCGGGTTCCACCCTCCTGAATGCTTAAGGGAAGTTCCATGTCTGTGTATCCTGCATAATGGGCGTTAACAGCTTAGATGCAAGATTGTAAAACATCGGTAGCTTCTGCCCTCTGGGGTTCTCCCATTGTGCTGTAAGCCTGTATTTAAGACCTCCTCCCTCCTTCAATAAACAGCATTTGGCATTTAAAAAAAAAAAAAAAAAGACTTCTATCCAGAAGTCCCTCAAAATTCAATAGTGGAGTGTGGGGGTCAGCAGAAGATGGAGTGGGGTGAGGAAGGACTAGAGAAGGACACAAGGTTACTTTGGCAGTGACAACAATGTCTATTATATTGGCTGAGATGATGTCTCACAAGTGTATCTATGTATCAAAATTTGCCAAGTTATTTGTTTTAAAGATATTCTCATTTTTTATGTCATTCTACCTCAATAAAACTGTTTAAAAGTTAAAAAAAGAAAAAAGAAAAAGAAAAGAAAGCATTTCATTGGGGTCTTGCTTACAGTTCAGAGGTTTAGTCCATAGTCATCCTGGCAGCACACACTGGAGCACTAGCTGAGAACTAATCCTGATCTGCAAGCCAAGGGGGAGGGGGAGGGGGAGAGAAAGACAGAGACAGAAAGAGAGAGCCCGGGCCTGGTGTGGGGTTTTTGTTTTTTGTGTTTCTCAGAGCTGAGGACCGAACCCAGGGCCCTGCACTTGCCAGGCAATTGCTCTACCACTGAGCTAAATCCCTAACCCCAAGGGCTTTTGAAACTTCAAAGCCCACCCCCAGTGTCACATTTCCTCCAACAAGGCCATACCTCCTAATCCTTGTCATCCTTTCAAACAATTTCACTGGTGACTAAGCAATCAAATATATGAATGTAGTAAAATATTATTTTAAGGTGTGTTACTTTTGTTTACGTTGCATTTGTTTAACTGTGAATCTGTGTTATTGTACCTATCTAACACACCTGATGATCTAATAAAAAGCTGAATGGCCAATAGGGAAGTGGGAGAAAGGATAGGTGGGGCTGGCAGGCAAAGAGTATAAATAGAAGGAGAAATCTGGGAAGAGAGAATTGAAAAGAAGGAGCCAAAGAAGGAGGAGGACCTCAAGGGCTAGCCACCCAGCTACACAACCAGCAACGGAGTAAGAATAAAATTTACGGGCTGGAGAGATGGCTCAGAGGTTAAGAGCACTGGCTGTTCTTCCAGAGGTCCTGAGTTCAATTCCCGGCAACCACATGGTGGCTCACAACCATCTATAATGCGATCTGGCTCCCTCTTCTGGCCTGAAGGGATATATGTAAGCAGAACACTGTATACATAATAAATAAATAAACTAAAAAAAAAAAAAAAAAGAATAAAATTTACAGAAGTAAGAGAACAGAAAAAGCCCAGAGGCAAAAGACAGATAGGTTAATTTTAAGTTAAGGAAAGCTGGCTAGAAACTAAGCTAAGCTAAGGCCAGGCATTCATAAGTAAGAATTCGTCTCTGAAAGATTTATTTGGGAGCTAGGTGGCGGGCCTCCCAAAAGAGAAAAACAACAACAACTTATGAGCCTATGGCGGCCATTGTCATTCAGACCACCTCACAGATCCTTTCAAGTTGACAAGCAAGATAAACTGTCACATTAGGCAGGCACTCTACCACAGCGCTAGATCTCTAGCCCTCAAGAGATATAAAAAGACAGAATTCATAAATGAGATTTTACCAATCACAATGGAATGAATCTAGAAAACAGAAATGCAAGTGAAGCTAGAAAATTTACAAGTACATGGAAATTTAATTCCTAATTAACACGAAATAATCCCAATGGAATTTAGAAAGTACATCAAGACATTATAGAGAAACATAGAATAATGGAGAGCAATACTCAAAGGGAAATTTACAGCTGTAAGATATCAGTGTTGATAAAAGGAAGTGTATGTCAAATCAATAGCCTAAGGGACTAGGAATAAAAGAACCAATAAAGCTCACATGAGGAAGGGCGTATTGATGATAAACTATAGGTTTGATTTCCCTATCATCAATTTACAGAGCACAGCCAAGCTTGGAGGAACACATCAGTCATCCCAGCACTTGAGATCCTCTCAGGCCAGGATGGGCTGCGCAGTAGAATCATGTTTCATGAAAGAAAGCCAGATACTTCAATCCTAGGAACCCATGATGGAAGGAGAGAACTGGCTTCCCAAAATTGGCCTCTGATCCCCAACAGTAGGCACTGTTACATGAATATGCACATGCTGCCCCCACCACCACCACACACACACACACACACACACAAACACATGCATGCAGAGGCAGGGAGACCCAAAACAAATCATATTAGGCTACTGAGATGGTTCAGCACACAACGTACTTGCTGACATGTTGCCTGACATCACGAGTTCAATCCCTGAAACCCACATAAAGGTGAAGGTAGAGAACTCACTCCAAAAAGTTGTCCCCATACCTCTACATGTGCACACCGACACACATGCATCCCCCCCCCACAACAACAATAATAATAATAATAAATAAAAATCAGGTGGTGGTGGCACATACCTTTAATCCCAGCACTCAGGAGGCAGAGCCAGGCAGATCTCTGTGAGTTCGAGGCCAGCCTGGTCTACAGAGGGAGATCCAGGGCAGGCACCAAAACTACACAGAGAAACCTTGTCTCGAAAAACAAACAAATAAAATAAATTTTAAAAAAATGCAAAAATCAATTGTATTAGATGAGTTCTTTATTTTCTGCGTTGGAGACCAAACCTACAACCCTGAACTTGCTAGGCAGGTTCAGCTAAGTTCACCATCCTTTTGGGTTTGATGTTCTTATTCAAAGCTTTATTTTATGTGCATGTATATTCTGCCTGCATGTTTGAAAGCTTACCACATACTTGCAATGGCTATAGAAGTCACAGGAGGGTGTGTGATCCCTAGTAACAGGAATTACAGGAATGAACCACTGTATAGGGACCAGGAACCAAAACCAAGACCTCTGTAAGCTCAGCATGTGCTCTTAACCACGAAGCCAGCTCCCGGTCCCCACAAGTGTTTCTAAGACACGGTCTCACACTCTAAGCAAGCTAGCCTCAACTCACTACAAAGCCAGGCTGGCTTCAAACTGGCTACCCACAGTCTCCCAAATTCTGAGACGATTGTCATGAGCTACCACCCCTGAGTTATTTTCATACAAGCATATTAAATTCCATTTTCCTTACATTTCAACAGACAATGCCAGGAAACTAAAATGTAACGGGGGAATTACTGAATGTTTCTGAGAACTATTAGTTCTTTTTTAAAACTACTACAACCAAATTGTGATGAGACCTGTAACTCCAGCATTCAGGAGATGGAGGCACAAGGATCAGGAATTCAAGGCCTGTAGGTTGGTAGTGGTGCACGCCTTTGATCCAGCACTCGGAAGGCAGAGTCAAGCGGATTTCTATGAGTTTGAGGCCAGCCTGGTCTACAGAGTGAGATCCAGGATAAGCAGGAAAACTACATAGAGAAACCCTGTCTAAAAAGTCTAAAAAAAAAAAAAAAAAAAAGAGTTCGAGGCATGCCTGGCTACAAAGTGAAAACCCAGTTCAGTGCAGCCAACAGCATGCCCATGCAATCACAGCACTTAGAAAATGGGAGCAGGCATTTTTTAGTAAAAGGGGGACCTGTAGGTCCCTGGGCCCCGTTTTGGGTAACTGTTGCCTTGCTTGTTGACCTTGACCTTGATATCCTCCCTATGCTAATTCCCTGCCGGGTTCCACCCTCCTGAATGCTTAAGGAAAGATCCTTGTCTGTGTATCCTGCATAATGGGCATTAACAGCTTAGATGCAAGATTGTAAAACATCCCGGGGTTCTCCCATTGTGCTGTAAGCCTGTATTTAAGACCTCCTCCCTCCTTCAATAAACGGCATTCAACACTAAATAAAAAAAAATTTTTAAAAAAGAAAATGGGAGCAGGAAGAGTGAGACAAATTTGAGGTCATCCTGAGCTACATGTGAGTTCAAGTCTAACCTGTGCTAGAGGGATTCAAACATAAACAAACAGGAGAAGGCACACAACTCAAATTCTGGCACTTCCAGGTGGAGGCAGGAGGTCAAGGCCAATGTCATCTACACAGCAAGTTTGAGATCAGCCTGGGCCGTATGAAAAGCAGAATGGAGAAGAGGGAGGAGGAGAAGGCAACAGTCTCAGGAGTACAGTTTAGAGATCCAGCACTTCCTAGCATTCCAGAAGCCCCAAGTTCAGTCCCAGCACTGGGGAGGGGTCTGGGCTGGGGTGAAATGTGAAGATTTTACCCTCCAGCACTTTTACCACGTCCTTCTCATTCCCCCTCATGATTACTAATGCTTTGCTGCGTCTAGCTAGCTCATTTCACCAAAGAACAGACAGCAGGGAAGCGGAGATGACTCCACAGTTATTCAACTGTGGTCCCAGCACCCATGTCAGGTGGCTTACAACCATTAATTCCTGCTCCAGGAGATCTGACACCTTCTTCTGGCCTCTGAGAGGGCACCTGAACACACATGGCATACACACACACACACACACACACACACACACACACACACACACACAAATCTTTTTTTAAAAAACTCTGAGTTTTTATTTTTGTGTGTGTTTGTTTTTGTTTTAGACAGAATTTCATGTGCTCCGGAATAACCTCAAATTCACTATGTAGCACAGGCTGGCAATGAACTCAGAACCTCCTGTCTCCATCTCCCAAGTGCTGAGATGATAAGCAAACACAACACCTGGCTTTTTCTTCGTTTTTTGACACCAAGTTCTCTAATGTAAGCACGTGGAACATTCGTGTAAGTTTAGCATGGGCTTGAAGTTAACAAAAGGATGTGTCCCCCCAAGTAAATTCACGGAACTTCTCTTTTTTCTTTTATGGCAGGATCTCATGAATCCCAGGCTAGGACTGAACTTTATTATATAGCAGAAGATGACCTTCAGCTCCTGATCCTCCTTTGCCATGTTGAGATTACAGGCTGGCACCACTATGCAGGGACTGAACCCAGAGTTCCATGTATCCCAGGCAACTACTCTACAAACTGAACCCCAGCCTAACATAAGTGGAAATATTTTAACCTAGCCATTACCCAACGGAGTGTCTTATCTGAACACCTGCTTTCCTCTTCCTGCTCAGGAAACAGATTCTTCCAATGGCTTCCCCAAAAGCCCTTCTTTCTGGAAAAGACCACACAGGCATGGGTTGGGTGCAAACACTGGATCTGCAACACACTGAAATGTTGCTTCCTGCAGTTCCTGCTAAAACAGGGCTAGAGAGATGGACTGTCAGTCAGCAGTGCTTTTTGAACTCAGGGTTAGGACCAGAGTTAAGATCTCATCACATACATGACAAGCCAGGAATCCCTTGAATGTTCATGACCCCAATTCTAAGGAGGCAGAAACAGGAGGATTGCTGGGACTTGCTGGCTGTTGGCCTAACTGGGGAAATGGGAGTGCCAGATTCAAAGATAGACTCTGCCTAAAATGACTAGGAAGAGAGTGACAGAGGCGGACACCAGATGCCTTCTACTGGCCTCCATGCATGCTCATAACATACATACATACATACATACATACACACACATACATACATACATATGTATCTAGTAGGCTGGTGAGATGACTCAGTGTTTGCCCCACAAACCCAACTACCAGAGTTTGATTCCAAGAAACCCAAGATGGAAGTAGAGAACTGACTCCACAAAGTTGTCCTTTGATCTCTACACATGTACCATGGCACAAGAGTCCTCCATTCACATGTACACACAAATACATACATGCACTCAAATGTGTGTGTACATGAGCACACATACATAACAGATTTTTTTATTTTGTTTGTTTTTTTTGTTTTTCCAAGACAAGTTTTCTCTATATAACAGTCCTGGCTGTCCTGGAAAGCACTCTGTAGACCAGGTCGGCCTTGAACTCACAGAGATCCACCTGCCTCTGCCTCCTGAATGTTGGGGTTAAAGGTGTGCGCCATCACCACGTGGCCACATGACAGTTTTTTAAAATACGATCTGTGTCCTCTTCAACCTGGCAGAAACAGTGACATGAGATGGGCAGGATGATTCTCCTCTGGCAGCTAGGTAGTAGAAACTGTTGACTTTTTGTTTCTTGAGACAGAGTCTTATACAATGTAGACTTGGCTGGCCTAGAACTTGTTATGTAGATCAGGCTGGCCTTGAACCAATAGAAATCCACCTGCCTCTACTGCCTAAGGGCTGGGATGAAAGCTGTGTGTCACTAATCCCAGATTCTAGAAACAGTTGAAATAACAAATGGAAAGTACCTCCTGTCATGTCTGTTGCTGTAGATATTATTTTAAGATGTGTTACATTTGTTTATGCTGTGGAACATTTGTTTTAATGATACAAAGATGTCTTGCATTCTTTTATGTTGCATTTGTTTAACTCTGTGAAGCTGTTACTGTGCCTGCCTAAAACACCTGATGGTCTACTAAAGAGCTGAACGGCCAATAGCGAGGCATGAGGAAGGATAGGAGGGGCTGGCAGGCAGAGAGAATAAATAGAAGGAGAAAAGGAGGGATCAGGAAGCAAGAGAGATTAAGGAACAAGAAAAGGGGCCAGCCATCCAGACACACAGCAAGTCACAGAGTAACAGTGGAAGATTACAGAAGTAAAAAAAGGAAAAAGCCTAAAGACAAAAGGTAGATGGGATAATTTAAGAAAAGCTGGCTAGAAATAAGCCAAGGTATGGCTTGGCATTTATAATAAATAAGCCTCCGTGTGTGATTTTTTTTGGGGAGCTGGATAGTGGGCCCTCAAAAAGCCAAAGAGTAAAAAACAACCAACAACATCTGTTGTATAGAAAGGCCTGCTAAGGGGCTGGGGATTTAGCTCAGTGGTAGAGCACTTGCCTGGCAAGCGCAAGGCCCTGGATTCAGTCCTCAGCTCCAAGGAAGGAAAAAAAAGGCCTGCTAAGTACTGACAGTTTGTGTGTCATATGTGTGCACACACGTACTTGTATACATGCACTCGTGTACTGGAGGACTAAAGTTGTCTTCCTCGGTGGCTCTCCATCTTATTTCTGAGAGCCTAGAGATCATTCACTGGCTAGGTCACCTGGCCAATGAACTCCTGAGATCCTCTTGTCTCTTCTCTCCCAAACACTGCGGTTACAGGGACACGCCACTGCATTTCACCTTTTAATGTGGAGACTGGAGATCTGAACTCAGGTCCTCAAGCTTGCTCAGCAAGCACCTTCAACAATAAGTGCCCCACGGGGCCAGCATCTGACATCACCACACACATGGATAGGCACTTAAACCCGCTTCCTTGGGAACTTATTTGCACGACTGTGCCTGCTGAACGAACAGGATGGGCAGGAGGCAACAGAATCTGCACAGACATGCTTCCCTGCCAAGTTTCCTGGATGAGATGGAGGCCCACGCAGCCAGGATCAACTCCTTCTGGCAGGTCAGAGACGGGAATGGCTTCCATGAGACGTCAAGTCGCCATTAGCTTAATTTTTTTAAGGTCATTTGAAAAGACTGTATTTGGCACGACTGTCTTGGCACAGTCATGACGAGCAATAGGTCTAATGTAAGTTCATAGCTGTTGGAACGGTGAGGCGTTTCCTTGAAGTCAAGGTAAAGACTTTTCTTGGAGAGCTGACATTCCAGAACAACGCTGGATGTAGTAGCCAATTAATGCTCTGGAGTCTGGAAAGTCTTTAAGGCAATCTGCCAACTGGCCCAGCCTGATCCTCCCTATCACATTCAATTCTTTGTCTAGCCAATGGAACTAGCTAGGCAATTGTTTAGATGACCACCTAAACCTAGTACCCTGTTATATTTCTTGGGAGGTTGTTCTCATCTGGAACTTGAGAAGACCCCTACATATATCTTACTGAAAATTCCTGAGGACATCGAAGTGGCCTTGACAGTCCTGCATTCCAAGGGCCCCATCCAAATGAGGGAACGCTCCAACAATGTCTAGCACAGTCTGGATCCCCAATCAAACCCAGCTTCCATGAGAGTAAGCAGAATAGAGCATTTGGCTTCTGCAGAGCAGCACACTTCGATCTCAGCCAGCTAGACGGCTGGACAGAGATTCCACCTGTGAGAACCAAGCCTGCCACTCCTGCCACACAGCCAACTGGATCCCAAGGAACCGATAGTCTTCTCAGGGTAGAAGGGTGAGGGGGGACAGATTGGGAACAGTTGGTCATCAGCTCAATTACTTCCCATCCTCATGGTCTTGACCCATGAATAGCTAAAGTGTAGGCACCTGAGTGTAGGTTGACAGGGTGAAGGGAAGATTTGCTCAACTTTGTTTCTTGAGCTAGTCAAGCACATAGGCCAAACCCGAAGCAGTCTTAAGCTTTCCAATTTGGAGAAAAGGAAGAGATACCTGTTGTTGTATATATTTGCTCTTTTGGGGGGCCCGCCACCCAGCTCCCAAAGAAATTCATACGTGGAGGCTTATTATTTCTAGCCAGCTTTCCTTAACTTTAAATAATTCCATCTACCTTTTGCCTCTGGGCTTTTCCCATTCTCTTACTTCTGTAAATCTTACTTTTACTCCGTGGCTTGCTGTGTAGCTGGGTGGCTGGCCCCTGGAGTCCTCCTCCTTCTCTGGCTACTTCTTTTCTCCTCCCAGATTTCTCCTTCTATATATTCTCTCTGCATGCCAGCCCGCCTATCCTTTCTCCTGCCTCACTGTTGGCCATTCAGTTCTTTATTAGACCCAGTCAGGTGTTTCAGACAGGCATGATAACACAGCTTCACAGAGTTAAACAAATGCAACATAAACAAAAGTAACACACCTTAAAATAATATTCTACTACAGATACCACACTTGCCTTGAGTTCAAGGTGGGAAGTGTCTCAAATTCAAACGGAAGCCACTATGACTGAGCTAGGAAGAAAAGTTCTGTGTCTGTATAGGAAAGCTTCATTGGCTGCTGGCACCCCTGAGGGCCAGTAGCTGTTTCTCCAAAATCCACATGTCTCCTGGAAGCTTGTCCTTGCTCTTTCTTAGAGCTCTCAAGAATAGAAGTAGAATGCTCTCACCTCCTGTGGTTGTGCATGCATTTAATCCCTTCACTCGGGAGGCAGAGGCAGGAGGAGCTCTGAGTTCAAGGCCAGCCTGGTCTACAGAATGAGTTCCAGGACAGCCAGGGCTACACAGAGAAACCCTGTCTTCAAAAACAAAAACAAACAAAAAAGAAATAGAATGCTGTCATGTGAACTCTGAGGGAAGGCATAGGGTGGTAGGAACAGTCAGGGTCTTCATCAGCTGGACTGTCTGGAAGATGACAGCTCCCTGTCCTCACATGCCCCCTCCACATCAAAATATCTCCAGAGGATGTGCTGGAGAGAAAGAAGTTCCAATATATCTCCTTTTGTTTTACAGATGGGGAGACAAGAGAAAGATTCCCCTAGAGTGTGTCCTGACCCATTCTTCCATCCATGGACCTTAAGAAAGGAATACCTTGGCCAGGCATGGTGGCACACACCTTTAATCTCAACACTTGGGAGGCAGAGGCATCTCTGTGAATTCAGCCAGACTACTCTACAAAGAGAGTTCCAGGACTGCATAGAGAGAAGGGGCCTTGTGTTAATGTTGTGAAACGGTGGTGCATGGGTGGTCTTGGCAGGTTTGGACCAAAGTGGCCGTCAACTGAAAATGGATTAAGAAAATGTGGTACATATACACAATGGAGTACTACTCAGCAAAGAAAAACAATGACAGCATGAAATTTGCAGGCAAATGGATGGAACTAGAAAATATCATCCTGAGTGAGGTAACCCAAACCCAGAAGGACAAACATGGTATGTACTCACTCATAAGTGGATACTAGATATAAAGCAAAGAACAATCAGACTGCAACCCACAGAACCAAGAAGGCTATACAGCAGGGGGGACCCTAGGATAAATGTGGCTTATAATAAGTTTTGGTTTTACTCAATTACTGGGCAAGCCTCAATGAAACATTTCACTATTAGGATAAGAATTTATACTGTATCAAGCTGATAATAGAAATAAATAAATAAATAAAAATTTAAAAAAAGACAATAGTTTTTTCCATACAATATGTTCTGATCATGGATTCCCCTCCCCCTACTCCTCTCACTTCCTCCCTCTTCCCCTCCTGTTTGGATCCACACCCTTTCTGTTTCTCCTTAGAAAACAAACAGGCATCTGAGAAATAATAATAAAATAAGAGAAATCAAAATCAAACAAATCAGAGTATGAAAAAACAACCAAACAAGAAAAAGAGGGGAAAAAAAAGCACAAGAAATGCTTATAAGCACAGAGACATACATGTTCACACACACACACACACACACACACACACACACACAAACATGTTCAAACACACACACAGGAATTCCATGAAAACCCCAAACCAGAAGCCATAACGTATATGCAAAATACCTATAAAGTTTTTTTTTTTTAATGCCCTGATTTAACATTATGAGACAAAGAACCTCCAAAGACACCTGCGAGCTCATTATCTGTTGGCCATCTACTGCAGCACATTGGGCCTACCCTTAAGAGTGGTTTGTTTCCTCCCTGGAAGAAAACTACCTTTTCATTTGCAAGTGGCTATCAATTGGAGATAGCTCATGGATTAGGGATGGGGGCGTGTGTCTACTTCTCTCAGCTGTAGGACCCCATCTGGTGCAGACCCATGCAGGCCCTGTGCATGCTGCCTCAGTCTGAGATCATATGTGCACCAGCCCTGCTATGTCTAGAAGGCCTTAGTGTCCTTCTATCTCCTTAGTGATTCCTTAATGTCCACTATCTCCTCTGGCTCTTAACTCTTTCTGCTTCCTCTTCCAGACTTCCCTGAGCCCTGAGGGGAGGGTTTTGATGGAGACTTCCCATTTAGGTTGAGTGTTCCAAGGTCTCTCACTCTCTGCACATTGTCCAGTTGTGGGTCTCTGTATTTGTTCCCATCTCCTGCAGAAGGAAGCTTCTCTGATGAGGGCTGAGCAAGGCATCTCTGAGTGTAGCAGGAAGTTGTTAGGAGTCATTTTATTGCTATGTTCCTTTAGCAGAACAGTAGTACTTATTTTTTCCTTAGTCCCTGAACTCTCTAGTCTCAGGTTCTTGGCCACTCAAGTGGTGTCAGGTATGGGTTCCATCACATGGAGTGGGCCTTAACTCACATCAGACATTGGTTGGTTACTGTAGGAACTGGTATCAGCTCAGAACATCCCAAGACCAAGTTCTCAGCACAAAGGTGATTTATTTGCCCCAGAAGGACAAAATGCTGGGAATAAGAGACAAAGACAAGAGATGGAGGGTGAGGGAGAAGGGGATGGGAACAGGGAGATGGGGCAGGGGTATTTGTCCTGGGGGGACAAAGGACTGCCTCTGGATACAGAGGAGACAGACATGGCCAATAGACAAAGGACAGTTTATAAATGTAAAAAGGGAAACCCCATGTTAGGATGAGGTGTTTAATTTAAATTGAGCATTTAATTAGGTAGCCAAAAAGGGACTTTGGATTGCTGGACTTCAATACTTTGATAGCTGGACTTTGATAGACAGCCTGAGGAAGAGGTAGTGGCCAAATAAGGGAATAGACATTGGTGGCTAGCTTTAGGGATGTAATCTAACTGTTTTCAGCAAGGCCGAGGGGATGAGGGAGAAGGGCAAGGCCTGCCAGAGCCATGTTCGCCATGCTCCCTTCAGTTACCCCCACAGGCTTCCTGCCATTATCGAACCAGCATATTTTGCAGGCAGGTCACTTTTGTAGATTGAAGCATTTGTAGCTGGGTTGGTATTTACCTTTGGTAGCATGCAGACTACCTTACAGTACCACGAATACTGGTCCACAGAAGTGAAGGCTCTGGGGAGGCACCAGCTCCACTTTGCCCTGTACTGTGAGCTGTGTAGGTGTGGTCTTCAGTGACAGGGCCTTGCCGTCAGTCTGTGGAGAGTGAACAGTAGCCTTAGCAATACCAGGGTTGTTGGGGGTTTCCACCAACGTCTCGATTTTATGTAACCCATCCCCAGTACTGGAGGCTTCACTTCGTGACGAGAGATGTGCAGTAGGGGCTCTGTGTCTCCTTTTATTTGGCTGTTTCATTTAGCTCACTTAAATATATGTGAAGCTTCTGCTACATTAGGTCTCCGTATGACCCTTCAAATGGCCCTTAGCTTTAGCTGTCCCTCCCTGTACCCTCTTCCCTCCAGCTCCCTGTTTGCTAGTCCCCACCTGACCCCATCCATCCATAAGTATCTATTCTTTTTCCCCTTTCTGGGAAGATCCATCTCTTCCCCCTAGTCCCTTACCCTCTACCTAACCTCTGTGGTTCTGTGGATTGTAACTTGCTTACCACTTTACCAACTTTCATCTTACATAAGAGCTAACATCCACATAAAAGTGAGCACACACCATATTTGTCTTTCTGAGTGAGTTACCTCACTTGGGATTTGTTTTTTTTTCTAGTTTTATCCGTTTGCCTGCAAATTTCATTTTTTTATTTAAGAAATTTTTTTTATTCATTTTACATACCAACCACAGATTCCCCCTCTCATTCCTCCTCCTGCTCCCCCAAGCCTTCCCTCCCGACTCCCCACCCCCTCCATCCCCTCTTCCTAAAGGGTAAGGCCTCCCATGGGGAGTCAGCAAAGCCTGGTACATTCAGTTGAGGCAGGACCAAGCCCCTCCCCTCTGCATCAAGGCTGAGCAAGGTGTCCCACCATAGGTAATGGGATCCAAAAAGCCAGCTCATGGACTAGGAATAGATCCTGATCCTACTGCCAGGGGCCCCCAAACAGACCAAGCTACACAACTGTCTCACTTATGCAGAGGGCTTAGTCGCGTCCCCTGCAGGCTCCACAGCTGTTAGTCTAGAGTTCATGAGTTCCCACGAGCTTCGTTCAGTTGTCTCTGTAGATTTCCCATCATGATCTTGATCCCTCTTGCTCATATAACCCCTCTTCCCTCTATTCAGCTGGACTCCCGGAGCTTGGCCTGGTGTTTGGCTGTGGATCTCTGCATCTGCCTCCATCAGTTACTGGATGAAGGCTCTATGATGACGTTAGGGAATTCACCAAATCTGATTACTAGGGTAAGCCAGTTCAGGCACCCTCTCCGCTATTACTAGTGGTCTAAGTTGGGGTTATCCTTGTGGATTCCTGGGAATTTCCCTAGCACCAGGTTTCTCCCTAGCCCTATAATGTCTCCCTCTATCATGATATCTCTTTCATTGCTCTCCCACTCTGTCCATCCCCCAGCTCAACCATCCCATTCCCTCATGTTCTCATCCCCCAAATGGGAGATGATTTCATTTTTTAATGGCTGATTAATATTCCACTGTGTAAATGTACCACATTTTTTAGGTCCGTTCATCCACTGACAGACATCTAGGCTGTTTCCAGTTTCTGGTTATTATGAATAGAGCCAAAATGAACAAGGATGAGCAAGTGTCTCTGTAGTAGGATGTAGAGTCTTTTGGATAGATCCCCAAGAGTGGTATATCTAGATCTTGAAGTAGATCCATTCTCAGCTTCCTGAGGAACAGCCACACTGATTTCCATAGTGACTGTACAAGTTTGCACTCCCACCAGCAGTGGATGAGTGTTCTATTTACCCCACATCCTTGCCAGCATGAGCTGTCATTTGTTTTATTGATCTTGGCCATTCTGACTGGTGTAGGAGGAAATTTCAAAGTAGTTTTGATTTGTATTTCCCTCCTGACTAAGAATGTTGAACATTTCTATAAGTGCTTCTCAGTCACTTGAGTTTCCTCTTTTGAGGATCCTCTGTTTAGATCTTTACCCCATTTTTAATTGGGTTACTTATTTACTTGATGTCTAGGTTTGTTTGTTTGTTTGTTTTTAGGTCTTTACATATTTTGGATACTAGCCCTCTATCAAATGTGTAGTCGGTAAAAATATTTTCCCATTCTGTAGCCTAATGCTTTTCCTAAATGATGGTGTCCTTTGCCATACAGTAGATTTTCAGCTTCACGAGGTCCCATTTTTAAATTGTTGTTCATAATGCCTGTGCTATTGGTGTCCTGTTCAGGAAGTCTTTTCCTGTGCCAACGAATTAAAGAATATTCCTCACTTTTTCTTCATTCAGATTCAGTGTATCTGGCCTTAGGTTGAGGCCTTTGGTCCATTTGGAGTTGAGGTTTTTTCCAGGGAGCTAGGTATGGATCTATTCACATTCTTCTATACACAGTTGTTCAATCTGACCAGCACCATTTGTTGAAGATGCTGTCTTTTTTTCTAGTGTGCATTTCTGGCTTCTTTATAAAAAAATCAGATGGCCATAGGTGTATGAACTTATTCATGGATCTTCAGTTTGATTTCACAGATCAATATATCTGTTCATGTGCCAATACCATGCTGTTTTTTATTGCTATAGCTCTGAAGTACAATTTGAGATCAGAAATGTTGATACCTCCAGCAGTTCTTTTACCATTCAGGATTGTTTTAACTCTCCTGCATTTTTGTGTGGTGTGTGTGTGTGTGTGTGGTTCCATATGAAGCTGAAAATTGTCCTTTCAAGTTTTGTGAGGAATCGTGTTGGAATTTTGATGAGAATTGCATCAAATTTGTAGATTGCTTTTGGTATCATGGCCATTTTTACTGCATTAATTCTACTGACCCATGAGCCTGGGAGATCTTTCCATCTTCTGATATCTTCTTCAGTTTCTTTGTTCAATGTCTTAAAGTTTTTATCATACAAGTCTTTCAGTCTGTTTACATGGTAGATTACATTTATCAGTTTATGTATGTTGAACCTCATTGAATCTTTGGGATGAAGCCTACGTAGAAGACAATCTTTTTGATGTGTTCTTGGATTCTGTTTGCAAGTACTAGATTGAGAATTTTTGTGTCTAAGTTCATAAAGGAAATTATTCTGTTATTCTGTTTCTTTGTTGGGGCTTTACATGGTTTAGGCATTAAGAGTAACTTTGCCTTGTAAAATAAATTGGGAAATATTCCTTTTGTTTATATTTTGTGGAATCATTTGAGGAATATTGAAGTTGACTCTTTTTTGAAAGTCTGGCAGAATTCTGCACAAAAACTATCTGGCTCTGGCTTTTTTTTTTTGGTAACAGACTTTTAATTACTATTTTTATTTCACTGGGGGTTATCAGTCTGTTTGAATTGCTTATATGATCTTGACCTAACTTTGGTAGGTAGTATATATCAAGAAAATTATCCATTTCTTTTAGATTTCCTAATTAGGTGGAGTACAGGGATTTTTTTGGTTTTTGGTTTTTGGGTTGTTTTTTTTCTTGTTTGTTTTTGGGTTTTTTGTTTGTTTGTTTGTTTGTTTTGTTTTGTTTTTCGAGACAAGGTTTCTCCATGTAGCTTTGGAGCCTGTCCTGGAACTCATTCTGCAGTTGAGTTCAAGGCTGGCCTCGAACTCACAGAGATCTGCCTGCCTCTGCCTCCTAAGTGCTGGCATCAAAGGCACATGCCACCACCACCTGGCGAAAATAATTTTTTAATTACTTCAACTTTTACTAAATTCTTTAAATAGTATCATATTTTATTTAATCTCTTTATGTGTATGGTGAGCGTTATATTAGGATTGAAGGAGGTGATATAGAAATAAAACATACAGGTATCTTCAGAAACATAATTGTTCTTTAATCAGAGCAACTGAAGGGCCACAGTCTTTCCACAGAAGTGGAGACTATACACATGGTGTGTGATCTTGGGGTTTTACAGGAGGGCGCAGGGGGTGACTTTGGGAAGAGTCCATCTGCAGACCCCAGTTCCCCTGCAGTCTGGAGGTGGTAGATGCCAGTGAGTGTGGTGTGTGTGGTGTGCGGCGTGTGGGTCTCCTCATCAGATGCTTCCACAGGTGTTATTTGCCAAGTCAACTTTCCTGTCCAGTTCTTAGTCCACCTGAGGTTTGTAGGTCATTAACCCTTCAGTGAGGGCCATGTCCACATGACATGGGCAGCATTTATAGGTGATAGAGGTCAGAGGACAATTTTGTGTTGTGTCTGTTCTTTCCTTCCACCAAGTACATCTCACTGGTTCACCATCTCCTCCTCCTCTATTTTGTTTTAATGTTTGGCTTTTGATATGTTGCCCAGGCTGTTCTCAAACTCCAGACATCCTTCTGCCTCATCCTTCCAGGTGACTAAGAACCATTTAGTAGTGGGCACCACTGCATCCAGCTCTAAAGCACATTTCCGTTTTATTTTAATTTTATTTTTAATTATGTGTGCCTGGGTATTTTTATTTGGTTTATTAGTTAGACCTTTGGCTGTTGCTTGCCTGCTTGATTTTTTTTTTTTTTTTTTTTTTTTTGGTTTTTTGAGACAGGGTTTCTCTGTGTAGTTTTGAGACAGGGTTTCTCTGTGTAGCTGTGTGCCTTTCCTGGAACTCACTTGGTAGCCCAGGCCGGCCTCGAACTCACAGAGATCCGCCTGGCTCTGCCTCCCAAGTGCTGGGATTAAAGGCGTGCGCCACCACAGCCGCCACAGCCGCCGCCGCCGCCGCCACCCCCCACCCACCCACCCCCCCACCCCCCACCCCCCCCCCCCCCACCCCCCCCCACCCCCCCCCCACCCCCCGGCTCTGCTTGCTTATTTTGAGACAGGGTCTTACTATGTAGCTCTGGCTAGCCTAGAACTCACTAAGAGCTGATTATCTCTGACTCCTGAGTGCTAGGATAAAGGCACATGCCACCATGCCCATCGATTATGTGAATGTTTGCACGTCTGCGTTGTTATGACTGTCCTCTGAACCATGAAACTGCCATCTTGACTCATTCACTTCTCCCTCCCCACCTGCATATGATCATCCAAGCTGGGTTTGACAGTTTACACTCCCCGCAGCCTCCCCAAATCCAACCTCTCCCTACCAATCGGCAACTCTGTACATGGCCTGGGGAAGGGGCTAGAATACATATGTATTAAGTGTGTGTGTGTGTGTGTGTGTGTGTGTGTGTGTGTGTACTATACATAATATAGTATGTATAATATAAATATGTAATATGTATGTGTCAGGGAAGACTAGAGGGGAGCACCATATATGTGGCTATGGGGAAGCCTTCATACCTGCTGTTTAAGGCTTTTCAGGTGTGGCAAGTTGGGGGAGGAGGGTCAGCACCCCTAGAAACCCCTCAACTATGCTCTGTAAGGAAGCCCAATAAACTTAAACTTATTGGTTCTCCAGAGTGAACTTCAATGGAATTATACCTTGGTTTGTCATTGGGTCCTTAGGATAGTTAAGTATGGCTTATGTCTGCTCCTAGGAAGGATTTTCTTTCTTTTCTTTTTCTTTCTTTCTTTCTTTCTTTCTTTCTTTCTTTCTTTCTTTCTTTCTTTCTTTTTTTTTTTGCCTAAGGGTTTCTAAGAGTAGCGTAGCCCTGGCTGTCCTGGAATTTACCTTGCAGACGAGGCTGGCCTCGAACTCACAGAGATCCACCTGCCTCTGCTTCTGAGTGCTGGGATTAAAGCATGTGCAACCTTGCCTGGCTCCTAGGAAGGAATTTTAGCAACAGTCTGTGTTCTGGTATGTGAATGTAGATGCCCTAAGAAGTTAGACATGAAGGACTGTCCTAGAGATGGAGTTACAGTGTTTTGAGTTGCCCAATGTGATGCTGGGAATTGAGCTTGGGTTCTCTACAAGAGCAGTAACAATTTTAAGCACTGGAAGAGCAATATAAAATCTTAAAACACTGAGCCATTTCTTCAGGCTCCTCTTAAAAATATTCATTGATAATTTCATTCATGTATACATTGATCATAACCGCACCCAACTCCCTTTTCAGTATTTCCATACGCTTCCCTGTGAGGGTCTCTGCAAATGCCACAGTTGGCAGAGCAACGATTTGTGTGAGGCAGGAAGGAAATCCGGATCAACAGGAAGTTAGTTAGCTGGTGTTGGTTGAAATGTCTGGAGTCAGTGCCAGGGAGTTCATTTTTGACATATTTAAATACAGTACAACTTTGGGAAAAAAAAGTTTTCTGGTGACAATTATCATAATAAAGATGAAGACATGACTGCATCAAAACTTTTGCAAAGTGAATGTGACCTCTCCCATAAGAATGGAGTTTGACTGAGAAACGATGCTCAGGATAAAGGTCTAGGGAATAAGAGTCTGAGATAACCGTCTGGGGGATTCAGATGTGGCCTGGCCCTACAGATAGCACAGATCACCAGGCTGTTACTACATCCAGTCAAAGCTTTCCGGGCAGAAAGAAGGATACAAACCCTCCACTGAGGAGACAAGACTGGCCGTTCACATTCCTGGTTTCCCTGGTGCTTAGCTGTGAACACAAGGACTTGTGCCCACTCTACATTCCCCAGTACATCTTCTCACTTCATGTCGTCTTCTGTTTACAACCCCGAGTCCAGTTAGGGCTGTCTATTGTGACTCTTTCCGATCTTGTCCACTTGATCTTGTGCAGGGCACTGTAGCTGCGGAGTGCATGCATGTGAGGATCACGCCATGCAGCATTTCACGGCTCTCTTCCTCATCCTCCAGCTCTTACATCCTTTCCACTCCCCTCTTCTGCAATGTTACCTGAGCACAGGCTGCTCTTCCAAAGGACCAGGGTTCAGTTCCCAGCACCCACATGACATCTCAAAACTGCTGTAACTCCAGTTCCAGGGAATCTGATGCCCCCTCCTGGCCTCCTTGGAGACCAGGCACACAAATGATGTGTAGACATGGCATGCAGGCAAAACAACCAAAGACACACACACACACACACACACACACACACACACACACACACACGCCAATAAGACAACAGTAGAAGTAGATTCCTTTCGACCTGACACCTATCCCATTTGTTTGTTTTTTTCAGATAGGGTCTCTAATGTTGACCAGGTTGGTCTTGAACAGGTCTCAAATGACCCTCCCACCTCAGCCTCCTGAGTAAGTGAAACTACAGTACCCACCAGGGTACCGTGCTATGTGCTCACGCCATTTACTCTTTGGGTGAAATTTCTGTATGGCCAGAGCTGTAGCTTTCCCACTGGCCTGTTCTACACGCCAGCTGCATTGTTCCGGGGGGCAAGGTGAAGGCTGTGAAGCTGTTTTGCAGGGAGTCCTGCTGCTGCTGTCCGGCAAACTCTTCTTTGCCTTGATGTCACCTCAGGTCTGATCACTCCTGTTGCTCAGCATCTGTTTGGTGACAGCCATTCAAGCTGCTTCCTTCTGGCTGCGAGAAGCCAATCCTGTTACCCTGCCTGGGATCTGCACCAACTCTTTCCAGGTTCTTGGCCTCTTATCGAAAGAACTGGAAAGGAGCATTCACACAGATTTTCAAAAGCAGCAAGATAACTCTATTTGGATCAAGTTGATCCTACTAACTAAAGAGGAGACACTATCAAGACTGACAGTGGGCAACCTAAGTAAGAGTACTCAGGAGGCCCGCCCTGATTATTGTTCAAGGCCTCCTTTTAGGGGGTTCCTTATTATTAAGGGGCATAATGGAGGTGGTTCTTTATTTTGATTGATAAGTTAGATTATGTATTTATTTTTCTTATTGTGCATGTCCCTTCTCAAAAACGCATCTGATTTAAATTATATGCATACCCAATTATGTATAGACATAAGATGCTAAATAGGGAATTCTCCCTAAAAATTCACTTGAAGGAAAGAGTTTGCCTTGAATGGAATTAGGCAAAACTAGGTTGTTGCTAGGTGTAGGGAAACACGCCACTTGTAGAGACGGCATGTGGTTAGAGGTCAGTTGTTTGCTTAGCTTCACAGCTGCCCCATCTTCTTTGCCAGCCAACATCTAGAAGAACGGGGGGGGGGGGCACTACTAGTTTGTCCCCTTGGGCTGACCTCTCTGAGAAATGTAACCTCGCTGTCCTGAGTGTCCTTGCAACAGCTGTGAAGCATTAACTCTTGGCCTGTGGCCCGCCAATCTCAGAGAGGCCAAGAAAAAATTAGCTGACCCCAGATCTTTTCTTCCCCTGGCATGTCTGGATGGCTACAGCACTAGGAACCAGAAATCCAGAAGCTCAGGAAGCACCAAGCTGCCAGACAGTTCAGGGATGATGACAGCTTTCAGTATTCTTGGGAGAAAGCCCAGAACGTCTAAGGTTTCTCCCAGGTCCAGAAGGAACTGTGCCTAGCCTGTTTCCAGCAGAGGAGAGGCAAGCTCACCTCCGTAGACCTTTCAGTTATGGCTATGTCCTTATTTACCTGTCCATGCAGGCCAAGTCCAGCTTCCTCAACTTGGCACTGGATGACTGGGAAAGAACCCACAGCTGCAAATTCCAAGATGTCCCTGCCATCATCCCATTGCCTTTCGGGGTCTGTCTGCTAATGCTAAGGAAAGAGTAGAAGGTGGGAAGAGAGAAACAGGGCATCTCTTTCTGTTTTCTGTGGTGATGGTGCAGTGACAACCAGCAGTGACAGCCTCTCATCTGGAACACACACACACACACACACACACACACACACCCTTTGTGAGGACCAGGCACTCCCCCAGGCACTCCCCAGGGGTCTCCGCACCTGCCCCATGGTTGTTTACTCAAATTGCTCATTTGAAGAGGTTACTGTAACAGGCCCCAGACCTTAGCACAACTGACTCCATGATGGAAGTACCATTCAGGCCATAAAACTCAGCATGTAGACAGCACCACTTGCCAAAAATGAAAACAAAGACCTCATCCATCAAAGTCCAGAGTTCTGGGAAAGTCTTTAAATATTCTAACTTGGCTTTTTTGGCTTCTATAATTATACTTTTGGCTAACATTTCTTGTTAATCTAAGTGTGTCGAACCAGGATATGGTTTTTGGGCTTAAAATCTCACCCTGAGAAAGGCTTGGGGCTGCACTGAGGTCCTGAACACCCAGTATAGTTGCTGGCCAGCTAATAAAGACTTCTTAATTAATGGCTTAAACTCCTGTCAGAGCAGACTTCGCTGGTGAATACCCCACAACAGCTACCTCCACATCTACTTTATGCTTTTACATTTCCCTGATGGGTTTTTTAAATTTTATTTTAATTTTTTATGTGCATTTGTGTTTTCCCTGCATGTATGTCTGTATAAGGGTGTTGGATTCGCTTGAACCGGAGTTACAGACCGTTGAGAGCTGCCATGTGGGTGCTGGGAACTGAACCCAGGTCTTCTGCAAGAGCAGCAAGCGCTCTTAACTGCTGAACCATCTCTCCAGCCCATCTGATGGTTTTTGTTTTGTTTTGTTTGGTTGGGTTTTTGTTGTTGTTGTTGTTGTTGTTTTTCCGAGACAGGGTTTCTCTGTGTAGCTTTTGGAGTCTATCCTGGAACTTGCTCTGTAGACCAGGCTGGCCTTGAACTCACAGAAATCCGCCTGCCTCTGCCTCCCAAGTGCTGGGATTAAAGGCATGTGCCACCACTGCCAGCCTGATAGGATTTTTGATGCAGGGTATCATGTGTTCCAGGATAGTCTCCAACTCAATATGTAGCCGAGAATGACCTTGAACTTCTGATCTTCCTCCTTTCAGCTCCTGATTGTTCAGGTTAAAGGCATGTATCACCACTTCTGGTTTATTCAGTACTGGGCATAGAACCTGGGGCCTCATCTATAGTAGACAAGCACTCCGCCAGCTGGGCTACATCGTCACTTCCCCTACTTTGTTCTTTTGAATACTTTTTTTTTAAATTTAATTTGCGTTAGTATTTTCCCTGCATGTGTGTGAGGATGTCAGATCTTGGAGTTAGAGACAGTTAGCTGCCATGTGGGTGCTGGGAATTGAACCTGGGTCTTCTGGAAGAGCAGTCAGTGTTCTTACCCACTGAGCCATCTCTCCAGCCCCTTGAATACTTTTTTTAAAAGATTATTTTATGTGCACAAGATTTTGCCTGCATGTGTGTGTGCATATACATATATATGCACGTATATGTGTATATCACCTGTGTGCCTGGTGCCAGAGGCAATCAGAAGGCCTCAGGCCCCCTGGAGCCACCATGTGGGTGCTAGAAACTGAACCTGAATCCTCTGCAAAAGCAACAAGGTTCTTAATTGCCAAAACATCTCTCCAGTCACCTCTTTCGGATTCTTCACATCTCTGTGACCAATTCCTGGAATTAAAATTCCTTTTTACTCGAAAGTATTTTATTTTGCCTATACATTGTAAGAAACTTTTCCTATCATGGTGGCTACCCCTAGAACTCCCCCATCTTGAAAAACTTTTATGCAAACATTTGGTTGTTTGTTTTTTGAGACAGGGTCTCTCTGTGTAACACCCCTGGCTATTCTAGAACTTGCTGTATGGACCAGGCTGGTCTCGAACTCACAGAGACCTGCTTGCATCTGACTCTCAAGTGTTGGAATTATAGGCGTGGATCACCACCACCGAGCCTTAAAAATATTTTTTTTAATTTTTTTTAGAAGATTTATTTATTTATTATGTATACAGAACAGGGCGCCAGATCTCATTACAGATGGTTGTGAGCCACCATGTGGGTGCTGGGAATTGAACTCAGGACCTCTGGAAGAGCAGTCGGTGCTCTTAACCACTGAGCCATCTCTCCAGCCCCCTTAAAAATATTTTAAACTCTCCCAACCACCGAAATTTCTATTTAAGAAAAGGCTCCCATTGCAGAGTAGCTGACCCCTTTCCCTTCCCATCACTTCCTTAGTGCCCCTTTCTGAATTACCCTATAAAAAGGACACTGTGAGGTTTAACCTGAGCCAATTAGGGGCAGCCTGCTACCCCCTGCGATAGGGATAAAAGACAGAGGCTACCTTGGTCATGTATTTGTACTATCCAGTTTGGTACCTGTAGTGCTTTTTTTTTTTTTTTTTTTTTTTACAAAAAAAACAATTGTCTTGTGAGGTTTGTTCAGGTGTTTCTTTGTGCAACACCAAGAATATTCTTTTCTAAGATACCCTAAGTTGATACCAGAATTAGGGTTCATTCCATCTTATAAAACTTATCCAATCATCACCAACCCATATCCTATCCTAGGGTTGAACGAAAGGTCTCATACTTGCTAAGTAGGAGCTCCAATACTGAGACACCCCCCAACACATACACCCAGAACACATTTTGGCATTTGGTGTTTTGGTTTCCTTATGCTTTGTTTTGGAGTGCTAGTGATCAAACCCAGGGCCTCCATACTAAAGAGACCCTCTAGCACTGAGCTCACTCTCAGCCTCTCTAGTTTATTTTGTTGCACAGGTTGACCTTGAACTCCCAATCTGCCAGTCTCAGGCCCTCCAACCACCCAAGGCAGCTACATGTGATTTTCTTTTTCTTTCTTTCTTTTTTCTTTTCTTTTCTTTTTTTTTTTGGTTTTTCGAGACCAGGTTTCTCTGTGTAGCTTTGCACTTCTCTGTGTAGCTTTGCGCTTTTCCTGGATCTCGCTCGAGGAAGGGTCTTTGTAGGCGGCTCTGACTGGCCTCAAACTTTTTTCTGGGTGTGTGTGCAGGTACACATATGTGGTGTGTATGTGTTCACCTGTGAAAAGGTGTACATGTATGTGTACATTTGTGTGGAGACCAGAGGTCAATTTCTGATGTCTTTCTCTATCACTCTATTCTACTGCCATGACAAAACACCACGACAAAGACAACTCACAGGAGAAAGTTTATTGGAGGCTTACAGTTTTAGAGGATCGGTACCTGACCATCATGGCAGGGAGCATGGCATCAAGTAGTCATGGTGCTGGAGCAGTAGCTGAGAGATCACATACTGATATGCAAGTAGGAGGCAGAGAAAGAGAGAGATCTAACTGGGAATGACGGGGGCTTTTGAAATCTCAAAACCTGCCTCCAGTGACACCTCCTCTGACAAGGCCACACCTCCTAATCCTTCCCAAACAGTTCCATGAACTAGGGACCAAATATCCAAATATGTAAGCCTATCGGGGCCATTTTCATTCAAACCATCACACATACTAATCCTCCATAATAGCTTTATATAGAGTTTTTAAGTTTTCATAACAAGTCGGCATAAGGTACTAACCTATATAATCCCAGCACTCAGAAAGCTGAGGTAGGAGGTCTGCCTCCTTCAGTTTGGGACAATGAATTGCAGGTCCACCTGGGCTTTAGTGTGAGACACTGTAGCCCTGTCTCAAGAAACAAACAAACAACAAACAATCTAGGCCTGGTAGTTTGTGTCTTTAATCCCAGTATTCTGTAGAAAGAGGCAAGAAGACCTCTATGAGTTTCAGGCCAGCCTAATATACACGGTAAGTTCCAAGCCAGCTAAGAATACAAAGTAAGACCTTATCTCAAAAAATAAAATAAAAAACAAATACAAGTGGCTGGAGAGATAGCTTAGCAGTTAAGAGCAATGACTGCCCTTCCAGAGGAGCCAGGTTTGATTCCCAGAACCCACATGGCAGCTAACTGCTGTCTCTAGCTCCAGTTCTAAGGGGATCTGATGTTCTCTTCTGGCCTCTGTGGGCACTGCATGCACATGGTGCATAGATATACATGCAGATAAAACACTCATACACACAAAATAAAAATAATGTAAGGGCAGCCGGGCGTTGGTGGCGCACGTCTTTAATTCCCAGCACTCAGGAGGCAGAGCCAGGTGGATCTCTGTGAGTTCGAGGCCAGCCTGGGCTACCAAGTGAGTTCCAGGAAAAGGCGCAAAGCTACACAGAGAAACCCTGTCTCGAAAAACCAAAATAATAATAATAATAATAATAATAATAATGTAAGGGGTTGGGGATTTAGCCCTGGGTTTCGTCCTCAGCTCTGAAAAAAAAAACTGTTAAAATGTTTTTAAAAGCCAAATAAGTAATAAAAAATAAAATAAAATAAACCAATAAGAAAACACAAGGGATGGGGATGTAGTTCAGCTGACAGAGTGCTAGCTAAGCATGCACAGAGCCCTGTCCTCAGTACCACATGAAAAACTAGGCATGTGTTGCACAGCTGTAATCCCAGCATGGAAGAGGTGGAGACCAGGCAATCAGGAGTTCAAAGTCATTCTTGACTACGTATGTAGTTTGAGGCCAACCTGGGCTCGATGACAGGTTGTAAAACAACAACAAAACCAAACAGGCATCTCATAATAATCCCTTGAGGTGGGTACTGCTACAGTCTGTTTTACAAATGTAAGCCTGACTCAATAACATAAGAGCATGTTCACAGACATTCAGAGTCAGGGCTGGAAGTTCAGTTCATGACGTCTGATTCCAGAGTGAACTCTCTTAACCATGACAGCATTGTCTTAACATTCAAGGTAAGAAATGATGGAAAGCCAAACATCTGTGTGGTATGTACCACAGGGGACATTTTTTCTGGTAAGTGGTACAGCCATGTCACAGCAGATGAGGGCACCATGTCAGGATCAGGCAGAATACTGGTATGGCTTAGCTTTTGGGCACTTCCCTTTTTCCATTAGATTGGGTTTAGATGAGATTGGATTTCTGTATTACATTACCGGAAGTGTTGGTATACACCTTTAATGCCAGCACTTGGGAAGAAGAGACAGGCAGATCTGAGTGGAAGGCCAGCCTGGTCTACAGAGTTTCAGGAGAAACCCTGTGGTGAGGGAGGTGGGGTTTCTGTATTACACACAGAAAACAAGAAACGCATAACCCCTGCCACACTGAAGACATCCATTGTCTCCAGTTTCCTCCCCCTGCTCATAATTCCATCCTGTTTTTCTTTTTCCCATGGCAGCAGTGGAGACTGAACCTTGTACCACACGCATACCAGGCAAGTGCTGAACCTCACAGAGCTACAGAGCCACAGCCCCATTTTGTTTCTGTTTTCATCAGTTCTGACCATTGCTTGCAGATAAGATGACACTGATTTTTTTTTTTCTAAATTTTGTCCTCCTACCTATCAGCACCAGTTAAAGACAGAGCCAGCATCTGGGCCCTACTTCTCAATAAAATGCCTTTGACCAGCTCAAAGCAACAACGGTTTGTGTTTTAATTTGAGAGCATTTCAAGTCCAGCTTAGTTCTAACATTTACCTCCTGGCAGCTTGATAACCAGGGAGCAATATGTCCCCTAGCTCTGGGCTGTTTAATGACTGTAGAGTACCACCCTGGGAGCAATAGACTGCGGCCTTTTCCCAGATGGCATGTTTTAAAACAGTCAGCTAGAAAAGACCTTCACTGTGTGAAATTTATTTTGATTACAGTTGGACTTTGCCTTCTTATTCAAAGAGGGGAAAAAAGAAAAACACAAAAACCTGATCTCTGGGGCTGGGCAGTGGTGGCACACTGGTGCACACCTTTGATCCCAGCACTCGGGAGACAGATGCAGGTGAATCTCTGTGAGTTCGAGGCCAGCCTGGTCTACAGAGTGAGTTCCAGGACAGCCAGGGCTACACAGAAAAACCCTATCTCAAAAAACAAACAACAACAACAAAAACCCTCTGGTTTCCTGCTTCCTGGATTTCTGGATCTAAGTCACATGATCACAGTTTTCAGTTTTTCAGGCAGACAGGGAAAGTCAGATACGGCCAAACTTGGCCTCAACAGCAATAAGCACTTCAAGTCTGTGACAGGAATTATAGACTGCTATAGAGACCACATTTTTAAAAAGTTACCTCCCTTTCCATAAAGCATAGGGGTGTCTTTCTTCTTTCCTGACATCTTTTGCTGGATTCTCCCTAAAAGCTTCGGTCCAAAAAGCATTGAACGTTCAGTTTCCTCAGGTTTTGTTTCCTACAGGTAATTATGTATTAGTAGGCCCTGGTATGCTTTCATATACCATGCATTCTAGAGCAGAAGGAGTTTGCTGGAAAGCTTCACTATTAGATATGATTTACTTTTTTTTTTTTTTTTTTTGGTTTTTCAAGACAGGGTTTCTCTGTGTAGTTTTGCGCCTTTCCTGGAACTCGCTTTGGAGACCAGGCTGGCCTCGAACTCACAGAGATCCGCCTGGCTCTGCCTCCCGAGTGCTGGGATTAAAGGCGTGCGCCACCACCGCCCGGCATGATTTACTTTTTAAAAAAACTTTTCTTTGGTCCTTTGAAGACAAACATATTAAGCATGCCTTCATACATGAACAGAAAAGCAAAACGTGCCTGAGCCACTTCTTTTTGAAAACCGACATTTATGTGTATGTATGTGTCTGCTTGTGTTTATGTGCAACTCATGTGTGCAATGCCTGGGAGGACAGAAGAGTGCGTGATCTCTTGGAACAGGAGTTACAGGCAGTTGTAAGCTGTCATGTGGGTGCTGGGAACCCATCCTACTCAGCCTCTTCAGTCCTCCTAGCCTAATCGTGTACCTGGGTATTCTGCTGATGTCATCTGGGGATTCTGGTGATGATGAACTGCAGACGTGAGTAGATGCAGCCTGGGCCGCCCCTAAAGCTGAGTCAGTCTACCCTTCTCCATCGCAACTGGAAGCTAAGGAGGCCAGGTGCCAAGTCTGACATTCAGCCTGGCACACTCCCGGTGGGCCTGGTTCTGGCAATCTTTGGCTTGATCTAAGCTGCCCACTTCCAGGCGTGGGCGCACGGGGGTGAAAAGCCGTTGACAGCTCTGAATTGCGTCGCTAACGTGGGCGACTGCTCCGGTAAGGCCGGAGCTCCCTAGGCTGCAGGTCGAAGTGCCACCTGCAGCCTCCCGGACAATGCTGTCGCGCGACCAGAACTACAACTCCCGGCGTGCCCTGCGCCGCGGCCTGGCCGGGATGGCCCGCCAAACACTGCGCCGGCTGGCCTGACATCGGTGAGCCGCACTGGGTGGGCTCGGCGCCCGCGAGGGGACCCAAGTAGGTTCCAGGTCTTCCCGAAGAGTGTCTCTCACTACCACCTGCCTGAGACTCGGCCCCCGCAAACGAAAGGCAGCTGCCCATACGCTAACCAGCGCCAATCACAAAAATGTGCGGACTACGGTCACGTGACTAGTGGGGCGGTACTCCCAGAGCTTCGGGATCTCTATGGTTCTCACCGACTCGCTAGAGGACGTTTGGTCCACTGGAGGACTCCCTACATTCTTCCTCCATTACCTCACTGCCTCCGGTGGCTGCTGGGATAGAGGAGGACTCGGGTCCCGACTCGACTCAGTCCTCCACCCGCCCCGGGAATACCTCTAGTTCTCCCCGGCCGCCGCCGCCCCGCCGCTTCCTCCTCTGCCCTCCCGCCAGCCTCCTTCGGGCGTCCTCACCCGCCTTGGGACTCTGCTTTTCTCGGGAGCCACCACCCAGGCGCATGGCTCCATGAAGCAGGAGGAAGAGAAGGTAGAGCGCGAGAGGTCCCGTCCGCCCCGGCCGCGTCTGGGTCAGGAGAAAAGGTGGGAAATTCTAGGGGGGCTCTGCCGTGCTTTCTCCTGCCGGGCCTCCTCGAGGCCTGCTCGAGCTCCGAGCGGACAGTGTCCTGGAGATTGGGGTCCCGAGGTGCAAAGGCGAGGGGTCCCGGGGCGCCATGGGGGAGGGGCTCGCCGAGGCGGCCACCGCGGGTGGGCCAGGCCTCCTCGGGCTGCGTGTCCCCGCCGAGGGCCAACGGGATCGCGGGGCCGTGTGCCCAGGGTCTGGGTGGCCGCGGTCGTCCCCGGCCAAGGAGGCGAGGCAGCAGCTGGAGCCTCAGTGCCTGAACTCCCTCCAGGAAAACAGTCGGTGGAAAGTTTGGTGGTCTCCGGCGCCGCCTGGTGGCCCCCCACCCAGCGTCCCCTCCCCCGCTCGGCGTCTGGATTCCACCCCCGCGGCCCGGACCCAGTTGCTCTACCCGTCGCCCTGTCGTTTCCCCAACTCCCCCAGCGCCCTGTACTCTCCTGTCCCACATCCTCCTTTTCACCTTTTCCGTCTGCCTGTTCTACCCTCTTGTCTCATCCTTTTCTTGCTTAACTCTTCACTCTCCTACTTTCCCCTCTTCTTTTTTCCTCCCGCTCCATCTTCCACATCTACTTGTAGACTCCCTTGCCTACTACCATCCCTCCATCTTTAGGGGTTTTATGCCCTTCCTCGGAGCTGTGTGTTTTGTCCTTCATTCCTTGCCCTCATCTGACTCCTCTTTGCTCACTTATTCCTCTGGGCCTATCTGCTTTCATGGCCCTCTCTTTGGATTGAGTGGGTGGGGCCTGGAGTCTGCTTTGCATAAATCCTCTAGTACTGGGGAAGTGGGGAAGGTGGAAGAAATTGTGAAGAGATTTATGCAAGACTGAGTAAGGATGAATGGCTCCACCAGCACTTACCATCTCTTCCTGGCACACGATGCCTTGTTCTCAGGGGCCTAGCATGTTGTCAGGTAATTTTTAAGACTTGGGAGTGTGTTTGTACACAGTAACCTGTGGAGAGCTCAAAGTGATAGGTCCTGGTTGGAGAGCAAGTTTTCACCTAAATGTGTTGGGGAGGAGTTGTGGGGGTTAATAGTGCATGTCTCATTCAAGTAGAATACAGCCTTTGATCCTCCGTGGGACTTCCGTTCCTTGTCTCATTTTAGCATTAGAAATGTTTTGAAGTAAGGAGAGCTTATTCTCCAGCGGGTTTTGTTTGTGTCAGAAATTGCTGTTAAATTGTAACTTTTGAGCCTGGCGGTGATGGTGCACTCATCCCAGTGATCTGAAGATGTTTTCAGTGGTGTAAGGTCTCTTGGCGCTTGTTTGTCTTAAGTTAAAATAAACCTGATGTAAAGCAGGGTGTGGTGGTGCACACTTTTAATCCCAGCACTCAAGAGGCAGAGGCAAGAGGATTTCAGAGTTTGAGGTCAGCCTGGTCTACAGAGTGAGTTCCAGGACAGCCAGGGCTACACACAGAGAAACCCTGTCTGAAAAAAACAAACACAAATTTTGTAAGTTCTCCAAAAACCTGTACACTCCCCAGACTCTGTTCACTGCACTTGCGTTTCTGTCTTAGGTCCTGGAAGAAGGAATGGAATTGGAAGAAAGAAGATTCACTCCAGAGACAGAGTAGCTTCCCCTTCCTGTTGTAGTTGTCTCCTCTGGGAGTATAAACTTTCTGCTTTCAGTGAGTATTGCCTTGGGCATACTTGAAGTGGGATGTTTGTTGCATTTTTTTGGTTTTTGGCTTGTGTCTGGATTTAAGGTTTGTAAGTGTACCTCATTCTGTTTCTCTCAGATTCAGTGGGGCGGTCCTAATGTTGTTGAAGCTTTTATACGTTTTAAAATTACATTTATGTAGTGTGTATGTGCACATGTATGTGGATATCACCACCGTGCGTGTGCTGAAGTCAGAGAGTAAGTTCTCTCCATGTGGGTCCTGGGTGGAGAGCAAACTCAGGTCTTCAGGCTTGGTGGCAAGTGCCTTTACCTACTGAGCCATCTTGCTGGCCCTGTGCGGCTTCTTATTGTGTATGTGTGTTTTATTTATTATTTTCCAAGGGGTTTCTCTGTGAAGCCCTAACTGTCTTGGAGCTCATTCAGTAAACCAGGCTGGCCTGGAACTAGAGATCCACCTGCCTCTGCCTCTCAAAGTGCCAGGATTAAAGGCGTGTGCCACTGCTCCCAGCCTGCAATTATTCACTATTTAAAGACAACCAAATAAGTCCCCCTGTGGTGATATTTTGTTTGTAACCCAACAAATAAAATTTGCCTGAAGATCAGAGGACAGAGCCAGCCACTAGATTAAACATAGAGGCGAGGCAGTGGTGGCACACACCTTTAATCCCAGTACCTGGGAGTCACACGCCTTTAATCTCAGAACTAGGAAGGTTGAGGCAGGAAGTGATGTGGCTGGGCAGAGAAAGGAATATAAGGCAGGAGGAGACAGGAACTCAGTCAGCTTCTTCCGGCTGAGGACTCCAGGGCATTCAGTCTGAGGGTTCATGGAGACAGGATCTTCCTTTTTCTGCTGAGGAGTTGGCGAGGTAAGAAGTGGCTGTGGCTTGTTTCCTCTCATCTTTCAACATTTACACCAGCATCTAGCTCTGGGTTTTTATTACAAGACCAATTAGGATTCGTGCAATATCCCCTCCACCCCCTTGGTGTTAGGTTAATTGATAAATGGAGTTAGGAATGTAGCTCAGTTGGTAGAGTGTTCAACCTTGTATGTATGTGTGAGGACCTGGGTTCTATCCCAGCTCCACCTAAAACCTGAGGTAGTACATGAGTGTAATCTTATCACTTGGGAAACAGAATCTGGAAAATAGGAAATTTAAGGTCATCTTGGGCTACATAATGAGCTTGAGCAGAAAAATTAACTAATTCAGAAGTTAATATAGTTCCTGAACAGTTCTAATTCATATGGTTTTGATCTTCAGCTACTTTTGGATCATTTTGACCTAAATCTGTTGTGATATTTTATTAAATATCACAGATTTAAAAATAACTATAATTCTGTATGTAAGCCTTGAACATAGTTCTTGGGTAAAAGTTAGTGCTTCTTTGAGTTTATTAAGGATAGCTTGGGTTAAAGATATAGCCAAGTGTGGAGTACTTGCCTCGCGTGCTCAGGGACTTGTGCTGTATCTCCAGTACATAACACCAAAACCATTCTGCTTTACTGTGAGTTTATTAGAGCCTCCCATCCTTTTGTGAGGGAGACAGGAGAGGAAATGTCTTCATTTCATAAATGCAAAAACTAGCTGGGAGGTGGTGGCTTTGAATCCCAGCACTGGGGAGGCAGAGGTAGGTAGATCTCTGAGTTTGAGGCCAGCCTGGTCTATAGAACGAGTTCCAGGACAGTCAGGGATACACAGAGAAACCTTGTTAAAAAAACAATAAAAAGAAAAGGAAAACAAAACAAAACTGAGGCCCAGAAAGATATAACCTCATGCTGTAGGTCACATAGAAAGGGAAGTTGGGGTGGGGTGGTCAGGAGCAAAAAACAAAAATATCATCTGGGAGTGTTGGCACACACCTTTAATCCCAGCACTCAGGAGAATGAGACAAATCCGACTGCTGTTACATAGAAACCCAGTCTCAAAACAAAAAATATTAACCCCTGTAACTCATTATTTTCTTTAAACTGATACAAGAATGTAGATTTTTGGTTTTGTTTTTTTTTTTGTTTTGTTTGTTTTTTCATTGTTGTTTGGTTTTTATTAAGACAGGGTTTCACTATGTAGCCCTGGCTGCCCTAGAACTTGCTATGTAAACCAGGTTGGTCTGGAATTCAGAAATCACCTGCCTCTTCCAGGAGAATGCTGAGGGTAAAGGTGTGTGCCATCAAGCCCAGGGTGTTTTGTTTCCTTGTTTTTGAGACAAGGTCTCTCTGTATAGCCCAGGCCGGCCCGCTCATAGCAATCCTACTTTATATACCATACCCCATCCCCTCTCTGGTGCTGGGATTACAGTGAGCCACATGCCTACCTGGGACTCTGAGCATTTTGTTACTTATTTGTTATTTTGTATTTTGTGAGGAAATTGTACATGTATCAAGTGCTCTCTGTATGTATATGGCAGCTGCCTTCTTTTGGCAGGGGAGTTGAGACAGTCTCATGGAGCCTAGTTGAGAGTGTCCATGAGCTCCTGATCCTGTCTCCTGAGTTTTGGGATAATAGGCATGTACCACCACTTTCAAACTTGACCATTTTAAAAACAGAAATAATTGGAATGGGTACCAGAATGTAGCATCTCTCATCTGACTCTTTCCTGGAACAGTCCCATAAATAGGCCAGGGTTACAGCTCAGGCACCACACCAGTACTCATGACATAATTATTACATTGAATTTTACTTCACCTCTTCAGTGTCACAAGCCCATCTGAGGAAGGCTTCATTTGAGGACACATCTGGACACTAAATAGCATCAGCTTTTCCCCACCTCCCAAATCTTTATAAGGTCATGTCCTCTGAGAAGCTATTGTAAGGTTTGTCTTCAAAAATAAATAGAATTTTTTTATACTTCTAGACATTTTACTAGGATTACTATTGGAAATGGAACCCTTTGACAGAATCTCTTGCATCAGGGTGTTTGTGTTAATAGCATATTTAACAAGTAAATTTTTTTTTAATGTTCTGGGTGCTTTTTTGGTGTATTTTTACAAAGTTACATGAGTAGAATAATCTCCATTCTTTATTTTTTGGGGGGTCGGGGGCAGGGGGCATGGGATCTATGTAGCCCTGGCTGGTGTGTAGCTCTTTATGTAGACCAGGCCAGCCCTGGACTCAGATCTTCCTGCCTCTGCCTCTTGAGTGCTAGGATGCTAGGATTAAAGGTGTGCAATATTCACAACTGGCTTCATTGTTTTTTAAGACAGGATCTCCCTTTGTAACTGACTGACTTCAAGGTCTTTCTGCCTCTTCCTCCTCCGTGCTGGGAGGCCTCCAGTGTTCTTTATGGTTTCTGCCATCACAGAATGAAAAGAAAACATGAATGATTTATTAGAGGCCATTACTTTCAAAAGAAGAAAAGTATCAAGGTCTTTTAGACTACAAGGTAGCTGATGTAGAATTATATTAATAGTAGTTATGTGCCTGAGGACTGCCAGCTTCCTTTCATGTCTTTCTATCTGTCAAATAGCCCTGTGTGGCTGCGTGTGGTGATACACACCTTTAATCCCAGCACTTGGGAGGCAGAGGAAGGAAGATCTCTTGAGTTCAAGGCCAAATCTTTTGATGGCATCCTACATGAAAGGACATGGAAGAAGGAAGCTTTTTGCTTTTTGTCTGCTTGCCCTCGTTCTCACCAGCAAGTTTCCCGTCCTGTTGCTGAGGCATTCCTTCCTGGCATTAGACTCTACTGTAGACTGAACACCAAAGCTCTCTAGGAATTCCCAGTACCCTATAGCAGATTGAGACTGCTGATGCATGCAGTCTCATAGACCGAATGATGACCAGATTCTTGGTCTTTCTGTCAAGCCATTATTGACTACCCAGACTAAAGCCTGTAAGCTACTCTAATGAATTATATGTATGGCCTCAAACCCAAATCCGCCTGTCTCTTCATCCTGAGTGCTGGGATTAAAGGTATTTGCCACCATGCCAACCATTGAGAATACTCTACATCCTGAGTTCCAGGACAGTTACGGCTATGTAGAGAGACCTTGTCTAAACAAACACAAAGAAATAAACAAATAGCCCTGTGTGATGGCAGGTTCACGAAGATCTTACAGCTTGCTTGAGTTTGCAGTCAGACTTTGGACCTCACAGTTGGGATTTGAGCCATAGTTGGCAGCTAGATTGTTACCTCAAAGCCAAAGTTCTGTGCTCAGAAGGTGGGGGCTTCTCTGGCTGTTGTAAGATGGACTTTTCAGAGAGACACACAGGGAGAAGGGAAGCTGTTTTGCTTCTCAGCTGTGTCAGTTAGGGCAGCCTTTTATGTTCTTGTGCTAATACTGGCCTAGACACTAAATTATGAATATTAGCAATCTATGAGAAATTATTAATTCCTGGAATGATAAATTGCCACCTAGGCAAGTAAACACTATAATGGATCATTTAAAACATTGTATTTTTTTTTTGTTGTTGTTTTTCTTTCTGTTTTTGTGTTTGTATTTGAGGCAGATTTCTCTGTGTTGCTCTGGCTATCCTGGAACTCATCTGTAGACCTGGCTGGCCACTTGCAGCCACCTGCCTTCGCCTCTTGAGTGCTGGGATTAAAGGTGTGCACCACCACACCCCGCTTTACATCAGGTTTATTTTAACTTAAGACAAACAAGCACCAAGGGACCTTACCACTGAAAACATCTTCAGATCCCTGGGATGAGTGCTGGACTAAAGGCGTGCACCATCACCGCCAGTCTGGACCTGTGTTCTTAATTGCTGGGCCATCTCTCCAGGCTGTTTAGGAGGATTTTTGAGTCAAGACCACTGGAGTAAAGGCTAAAAAAGCTAAAGCTTTTTTGTTTGTTTTTTTTTTCGAGACAGAGTTTCTCTGTGTAGTTTTGGTGCCTGTCATGGATCTCTGTAGACCAGGCTGGCCTTGAACTCACAGAGATCTGCCTGGCTTTGCCTCCCTAGTGCTGGGATTAAAGGCGTGCGCCACCACCGCCCGGCCAGCTTTTTCTTTTTTAAAATCAAGTTGTATCATCTACATAGAGTCAGCCTTTGAGTCATCTCATGTTACATGGTACCTGTGGCCAAGTCGAGGACTGAGTTGAGTGGTCACTGCTATATAGTGAGTTTCCAGGATAAATTGGGTCCAGATGAGAATTTCCATGATAATTAACCTAATTGTTAAAGTGTCCAAATGGTGCTCTTTTTTGTATTCACTTTTGTTTTGTCATGTAAGCATTGCAGATTTGAGCATGTGCAGTGTCAGGAGACTCAATCTTTTTTAAACAAGATCACTCATTCACCTTGAAGCTATGCTGGCAGGCTAGCAAGTTCCGGGAGTCTCCACCTGCCCACCCATACTGGGGTTACAGGCACCCCACCACTGTGTGTGTGTGTGTGTGTGTGTGTGTGTGTGTGTGTGTGTGTGTGTGTGTTCTGACATGAGCACTAGAGATTGTGCTGCTAGTCTGCGGGGCTTGTGGAGCAGCCAGCCTACCGAAACATCATCTTTCCAGTACCCGGTGTTTCCAGGCATGGCCCCACCCCACACTGGACGAACTTGCAGGGATCTCCCTGACTCTGCCTTAAACGTGTGCGTGCATGCATGCATGTGAGTGTGCATGTGTGTTACTTATTGTTTGTTTTGTTTTTTGCTTTAGAAAACTGTTTAGAGTCTGGGGAGAAACTCAAGCTGTAAGCATGCATACTCTGAGGACTCTAGTTGACTCAGTTCTCTAGTTGAGTGTAAATTAGTATTTTTAAACTTGTTCATTTATATATGTGCACATTTGTCACACATCTGGTGAAGAGGAGAGTGTGCCCATTAGACAGGGAAGCTGAGGCCTCAGCAGCCCGCAGGGAAAGGGGCTGGGTTATTGAACACCGAGAGCAGGCCTGACTATTTGACATTTGCAAGGCTAAGTGATCTTGAGATGAGATCTATGAGAAATTTGTATTAATTCCTGAAATCATAAATTGCCTACTACTACTACTTCCCTTAGCTTCATGTTGAAGCATGGGCAGTGTCTCCATCTAGTGGATTTCAGTGTTAACTACTGTGTTCATGTTGATCGTGAAGGCTGTGTATGATTACTGCTGCTGACTCTTGAACTTTGCCCAGGAACTTTTGCATGGCACCAGCCAAGGTCCCTGGGTCAGGGTTACATGCTTTATTCAAGGGAACGTTTCTGTGCCCAAGACCACATAACCGAGGGCACAACATTGATAGTTCTGAGGTTTGGGAAGAACAGATTCACAGTTTTAGAAGAGGTAGCAGAACATGTCATTTAATAAAGGATTTGTTTGGGGGGTTTCTCTTGTTTTTGTGGTTCTAGGAATGGACTCCAGAGTCTTGGACATGACAGGTAGGCACACTGCAGTAGACTTAGATCCCCGGGTCCCTCTAGTACTCTGAAGTGTCTTAAGCTGTACTTAGAATCCCTAACTAAGCTTCAGGAGTGCTTATATTTCTTGATCATTGTGGACTCTGATGAGGTGCCTGCTTTGGTGTAGAGTATGCTTAGAATTACCTTCTAAACGGAAGGGGAGGGATTGCTATTGCTTTTGAAAGTGTGTGTCTTAGTTGCTGTTCTATTATTGTGTGGAGACATCATGACCAAGGCAGCTTTTTTTTTTTGTGGGGGAGGAGAATCTCGAGGCAGAGTTTCTTTGTGTAACAGCACTGCCCTGGAACTCTCTTTGTAGAGACCAGGCTGGCCTTAAACTTACAGAGATCCACCTGCCTCTGTGCCTTCCGAGTGCTGGGATTAAAGGTATGAACCATCACGCTTGGCCAAAGGCAACTCTTCTAAAAGAAAGTATTTGATTGGGGGCTTGCTTACAGTTTTAGAGGGTTACTCCATGATGATCATGGTCCAGGAAGACAGGCATGGCACAGGAATAATAGTAGCTGAGAGTTACATCCTGATCCATAGACAGGAGGCAGAAAGAGAAGGACACTGAGCCCAGCAAGGGCTTTTGAAACCTCAAAGCCCACCCTTCCCACACATCCCCCCCCCCCCCCAGTGACATACCTCCTCCAACATGGCCACACCTTCTAATCCTAATCCCTCCTAAATAGTTCCACTAACTGGACCAAGCATTCAAACATGAGCTATGGGCCATTCTCATTTAAACCATCACAGTGTGTTGTGTGCGTGGCACCTTCAAAAGCCAGAAGAGGAGTTAGATCTACTGGAGTTGAACTTAAGCCACTTGGTGTGAGTGCTAGAACTCAAACTTGAGTTCTATGAAAGACTGACCAATGCTATTAGCTACTGAGCTATCCCTCCAGTCCCTAAACAGAAAGTTTTGATACAATTGGCAGAGTAATTATTAATGTTGTTTGTATTGATGTTGATAACAGTTGATGGCTGACACATTTTCTATCAGTATACCATGGTTCATTTTACATTTTTAACTTTTAGTTTAATGTTTGTTTTATTTTGGGAGATAATAAAGTATTAGACTCCTTCAGAATTGTTCAGTAAGAGAGGAGTAAGCAATACATTTTAAGCTTAAGTGAAACAAACTGATTTTATGGGGGTACATGTCTATAATTCCAGCATGGGAGTTTGAGGCAAGAGGATCAGGAGTTCAAGGCTAGATTGGGCAACATAAAACCTTGTATCAAACAAGACAGAACAAGCTGGGTGGTCATGGTGCACTTCCATGGCAACTCTTATAAAGGAAAACATTTAATTGGAGCTGGCTTACAGTTACAGAGGTTTAGGCTTACAGTTTCAGAGGTTTAGTTCGTATCATCATGGCAGGAAGCATGGTGGCATGGAGGTAGACATGGTGCTGGAGAAGGAGCTGAGAGTTCTACATCTGGATGGGCAGGCAGCAGGAAGAGAATGCGACACTGCCTTGTTTGAGCATCTGAGACTTCAAAGCCTGCACCCTAGTGACACACCTACTACAACTAAGCCACACCTACTTCAACAAGGGCACACCTCCAATAGTGCCAGGCCCTAAGAGCCTATGGGGCCATTTTCACTCAAATTACCACACAGGTCATCTGATGCCCTCTTCTGGCCTCTAAACACCTGAACTCAGCTGTACTGCTTTCCCCTCATAACACAATTAAAAATAAAATAAATCTTTGGGGGGAAAGAACAACAGAACCAAAACAATATAAAACTGTTAAAGTTAGGAATTGGTTTCAATATACTGGTCTTTCTATTTATTTACTTATCAGAACCCTTGACTGATCTGCCACCAATTCCCAAGCGCTGGTAAGAATGGCCCCATAGACTCATTTTGATTGCTTATTCACTAGGGAGTAGAGCTGTTGGAAAGAATTAGAAGGATGGGGAGGTGTGGCCTTGTTGGAGATGGACTTTGAGGTTTCAGAAGCTCATACCTGGCTCACTCACTCTGCTTGGAAATTTTTATTTATCTGTTTTTATTTTACATGTGTGGGTGTTTTGCCTGCATATATGTGTACCACATGCATGCAGTGCCCATGAAAGCCAGAAGATGGCATTGACTTCTCTGAAATGAGATTTTGGATGGTTATGATTATCTAGAGATAATCGCACTGTTTCATCTGCCACATATCTTTTGCCAAGTAGAATACAGGGAGAACTCAGCACAGCAGCGTCTATTGTGGATTAGGACAAGCATGGCGGTGAGAAGAGAGAGGCCTAAAGTTGCCTGGGTTATGGTTGAGGTGTGTTGGCTTTCAGCCTAAGGTCTTAATTTTCTATTCCCCTTTTGTTGACAAACTTATTTAAACTGTTTTTAGTGTGACCTAGGTTGCAATGTGTTTTCTTATGTTCTTAGAGAAGGAACTAAATCCAGTGGGTATTATTGGCAGATTTTGCTCTGCCACGTGGCTTGGTGAGAAGGTCCAGCTCTTGGAGCCTGACAGGGAGATTATGGTCCAGATCCTGGCTCTGCAGCTTAAGTGTGGTCTTGGAGGATTCCCATGCTAATTAATTCTGAGGTCCGTTCTCTTTGACATGCTGCTGACTGCCTTGCCAAAGGGTGGTAAATTGAGTAAAGTCCTGAGTGTGAAGCATCCTGAATTCAGAGAACATGTCTAGACCATCGTTAGGTTGCCCTCTAGGAGGAAGCAGTGGGTTAAGAGCCCAAATGGGAAGAGCAGCTAAATGTAGTGTTTTATTTAAGGCCCTTGTGACTACTGGATTCATTTAACTCTCCCAGTAACTCCAGAGAGCAACTACTATTGTTGCTCTAGTTTGGAGGAAACTCAGTTGAACAGAGATTGGTCTTGGATAAACCAGAATTTGAACTCAGTCCTCTTGGTTTGGTTTGAGATAGGATCTTGCTTAGTAGCTAAATTGGCCAACTCCCTGTGTCGAACAGGCGGGTGTTAAACTCAGATAGATCTACCTGCCTCATGAATGCTGTGATCACAGGAATGAGCTACCACTTTTAGCTAGTTTTTATGTGTCTGACAGAGTCTAAGATAGCTCAGCCTGGCCTGGAACTTGCTTTTTATATCACCAGGGGTGACTTTGAACTCATGGTCCTCCTGCCTCTGCTTCCAGAGTGCTGGGGGTGCTAGTTTATGCAGTGCTGGAAATGAAACCCAAAACCGTGTGCAAGGCACACACTCTACTGATGAAATCACATCCCAGCCCTGGATTTGAGGCAAGGTCTCACTATATAGCCCTGGCTGGCTTGGAACTTGCTGTGTATGCTAATTTTAATTTAATGCATATGGGTGATTTTTGTGTGTGTATCACATACATTCCTGGTGCCATGGAAGCCAAAAGAGGGTATTAAATCTCCTGGAACTAGAATTACAGATAGTTGTGAGCTTCAGTGCTCTTAACCACGGAGCTGTCATTCCAGTCCTGTATCTTGGGCTTTAATGGAGTTCAGAGGAAAACCAGAGAAATGAGGAAAGGGTTAGAGAAGACAGGCAGGAGCCTCTTGTTAGAGGATACACCCATCTTTAGACTGCTTCTCTCCTGAAACAGCCAAAGTTACACAGGTAGACTCACCTTGGTACTGAGGGGAGTGCTGAAAGAGTGTGGTTAATGGAGAAGTCTGAAAGCTCCCCTGGAGCACCTTAAAAATAGGATGGTCTCACCTGGTGTGGTCGTGCACGCCTTTAATCTCAGCACTGAGAAGCAGAGACAGGCAGATATCTGTGAGTTCGGCGCCAGCCTGGTCTACAGAGCAAGTTCCAGGACAGCCAGGGCTGTTATTATAGAGAAACCCTGTCTGGAATAAAAAAAAAAAATAAAACAAAAAGGATAGTTTCTATTGGTAACATGTTGCTTGCAAACAAAGGTCTAAATTCAGTCCCTAATGCCCTTGTGAAACAGGCGTGGTCATGCAGTTATAATCTGAGCATTAGGGAGGCAGAAACAGGGATTCCTGGGGGCATACTGGCCAGCCAGTCTAGTCTAACTTGTGAGCTCTAGGCCAATGGAAGACTGAGAATGACGCCAGAGGTTGTCCTCTGTGTACACATTAAAAAAAAACCAAAACACGGACCATTATTTACTGTTGGTCGGGTGTAGTTTAATACAACCATTATAGAAGTCATTTTGGAGATTCCTCAAAAAATTAAAAATATAACTTCTAGGCATATACCTAGAGAACTCTTATACCCTTTCATAGAGATATTTGCACTTTTGTGTTTACTGCTGCTTTATTCACCCTAGCAAGGAAAGGGGACCAACTTAGTTGTCCATCAGCAAATGGAATGGATAATGGGTATCCAGTGCATATTATAAAATAGGATATTTAGCTCTAAAGAAAAAATAAAATCACAAAATTTCAGAAAAATGGATGAATGTAGAATTAGTTAATATTAATTAAGCAAGGTCACACAGTTCAGAAAAAATAGCTGCAGACTTACTTTGTGTGTATGTAGACAAATGTATATGTGAGTCTAGTATAACATGCAGAAAGGAGACAAAGGGTAAATAGGTAATGATGAATGATGGAATGAAATGTGGTTGACACCTGAGTCAGGAAAAAAGGATGTAAAGCTAATAGTTTTTCTAATTTTGATTCTGTCATGGATTCCCCCCCTAGCCCCCCTTTGCCCCCCCTTTTTTGTGGTAGGTAAGTTCTTAAAAATATTTACGAGGTGGGTGGTGGTGGCACACCCCTTTAATCCCAGCACTCGGGAGGCAGAGGCAGGCGGATCTCTGTGAGTTCCAGGCCAGCCTGGTCTACAGAGTGAGATCCAGGACAGGCACCAAAGCTACACAGAGAAACCCTGTCTTGGAAAAAAAACAAAACAAAACAACAACAACAACAAAATTAAATTAATGAAACCAGGTGATAGTGGCATACACCTTTTATTGCAGCATACACCTTTTATTGGGAGGCAGAGGCAGACAGAACTGAGTTTAAAGCCAGCCTGGTCTTCAGAATGAGTTTCAGGACAGCCAGGGCTACATGGAGAAACCATGACTCAAAATGATGAGCCAAGTTTGCATTTCACATGTCTTTAACCTGCAGCACTCTGGGGGCAGAGGCCATTGAATCTACATAAAAAGTTCTGGGACAGCCAGGATTATATAGAGACCCTATCTCAAAAAACAAACAAACAAAAAAGTGAAAAAAATCAATGTGAAGCTCCACAGTTTGGGATGGCTATTCTGAGCATATAGAGGTCTGTTGAAATGTATATTTCATAGGCCTGGCTAATCTTGCTGAGTGATGTTTTTTATTTGCAAATTCTTTACAATAAAGGCTTATTTATTTATTTTGGTTATTGAGACAGGGTTTCAACTATGTAGCTCTGGCTGTCCTATAACTCATTATATAGACCAGGCTGGCCTCGAACTCAGAGATCCGCCTGCCTTTGCCTCCACCTCCCAGGTACTGGAATTAAAGGCATACACCACCATGCCTAACTTGTAAAGAGGGTATTGAAATGTCCAACTAGTTGCACCCTGTCCCCTTTGGCCTTGATGGTGTCTTGGGATAGAAGATCTGCTTATTGCCTGCCTCTCTCCATGGTGGCTATAAACTTTATAGAAACCTATTAGGAAAAGATTAGAGCTTTCTGGTCTAGAACTTAGAAGATGACTTGCTGCAGTCAGTTCTGTCCTTCCACCATGTGCGTCGTCAGGATTGACAGCAAAAGCCTTTACCCATTGAGCCACCTCACCGTCCTTGACAGTCTTTGATAGCGTTTAACTGATCCGTGCAAACACTTTTGATTTTTGTTCTTTCTTGAATCATTCCAATCGGTACTTACCTTCTCTCTTTTGCATTAGGGTTCTGCAGCATTCCAGATCACGAACACCAAATCAGGATGGGAAAAAGACGTTGTGTTCCTCCCCTTGAGCCCAAGTTGGCAGCAGGCTGTTGTGGTGTCAAGAAGCCCAAACTATCTGGAAGTGGAACACACAGTCACGGGAACCAGTCCACAACTGTTCCTGGCTCTAGTTCAGGACCTCTTCAAAACCACCAGCATGTGGACAGCAGCAGTGGTCGGGAAAATGTATCGGACTTAACTCTGGGACCTGGAAACTCACCTATCACACGAATGAATCCTGCATCTGGAGCCCTGAGCCCTCTCCCTCGGCCCAATGGAACTGCCAATACCACTAAGAATCTGGTGGTGACTGCAGAAATGTGCTGCTACTGCTTTGATGTACTCTACTGTCACCTCTATGGCTTCCCACAGCCACGACTTCCTAGATTCACCAATGACCCCTAGTGAGTACTAGACATGGGACAACGTAGAGGGCGTGGTAACATCTTCCTGAGGTTACTCTGTTAATAGGGTCTGACTACAGAGTTATGGAAACAGACATTTTTGTTGGTGGTGGTTCACATGGCTTAGGGTAGGTAGAGAAGTCACACTATCACACCACTGGAGACCTCAGTAGTGTTGACATCCAAGTGAATGTGAATTGGAAGTGTCTGAGGGCCAAGCTAGAGACTAGGTGCTCTCATTCATTGGGAGCTGATGCTTTTAACAAAGATTCTGTTTGTTGTCCTAAGATATCTAAAGATCCATTTTCATGCATGTGTGTAGGTGTATGTACATGTATGGAGCGGGGGTCAGGCATGTGTTTGTTCAGTGGAGGCTCAAGGTTGATGTTTGGGAATCATCAATGTTCTTCTGCTTTGTTTCATTGTGTCAGGGTTGATCTTAGTCTAACCCAGAACTGGTGGTTATGGCTAGTCCCAACTAGCCAGCTTGGCCAGGGATCTAGGGCTACCAAACCCACTGGCATTTACATGGGTTCTGAGGATCTGGTTTCTAGTCCTCACACTTGTACAGCAAAACTCTTTTAACCACTGAGCCATCTCTCTAGCGTGTTTAAGCAGTATAAGAAAAAATGAAGAAAGGCAATGCCAGTGTTTTCTTCTCAAAATTGGAGGCAGCTCTGTACCAGCTTTAAAAGGCACTTCAGCTTCTGGGCGGTGGTGGCACACACCTTTAATCCCAGCACAGGGAGACAGAGGCAGGCGGACCTCTTGAGTTCCTTCCAGGATAGCCAGGGACACACAGAGAAACCCTATCTGGAAAAACCAAAAGAAAAAAGCACTTCTGCTTTCGGATGGCTTTCTGTGGCTTCATTAGTCTAAGGTTATTCCCCAGCTGTTGGTGCTGTGCTGAGTTTTGCAGAACACTGAGCAAAGGTGAGGAGTAGAAAGCAAAGGTCCTTGCTTTGGGAGACTCATTTGAGTTGGCAACCACACACATACACAGAATTAACTCTAGTATAAAGGAAGCTACTCTGAATGAGTGTTGGGAGGAAAGGCAGAGAAAAATGTGTTCACTTTTTAGGGAATTGTTTTGTTTTATTATTTTATTTTGAGACAGGGTCTCACTGTGTAGCCCTGGCTGTCTGAGGAACTCACTCTGTAGACCAGGCTGGCCTTGAAGTTACAGCTGCCTGCCTCTGCCTCCCAGTGCTAGGATTAAAGGCATGCACCACCACACCTGGTTTTCAGGGAATTCTTTTTTTTGTTGTTGTTTTTTCGAGACAGGGTTTCTCTGTGTAGCTTTGTGCCTTTCCTGGAACTCACTTTGTTAGCCCAGGCTGGCCTCGAACTCACAGAGATCCGCCTGCCTCTGCCTCCAGAGTGCTGGATTCAAGGCGTGTGCCACCACCGCCCGGCGGTTTTCAGGGAATTCTTGATGTGGAGTGCTGTGATCAGAAACTCATAACTGAGCCGGTGAGATTCAAGCCTGGATAAGTTACATATACAGATCATTGTATTCAGGGCCTTGCATTTTGAAGTGGGTGAGTTTTTGAGTAGGTTTGGCACAGTAGCTTTCACTTGTATGGTACAAATATGTTATTGGAAGGAAATGAGAGTGGACAGGAGATCCATCTGCTGGGATGATGAAAGATAAATAAAGTAAGGGCTGGGAAGATGGCTCAGTATGTAAAGTGCCTGCCATACAATGTGAGGGTCTGAGTTCAAATCCTCAGAACCCACATAAAATCAGACAGGTGCTTGTGGAACATGAGGTCTGGAGCATGCAGCAAAGAACAAGAGACTATTCCTATTTGAAACAATGGTTGTCCTTTGACCTCCACATGCATGCCTTGGCATGTGTGCACCTGCATTACATGCAGGCACACAAGATGTTTTCTCCCTTAAGCATACTATAAACAGCCAGATGTGAGAGGCTAGAGAGATGGCTCAGCAGTTGAGCACTGACTGCTCTTCCAGAGGACCTGGGTTCAATTCCCAGCACCCACATAACAGTTTACAACTCTGTGATCCAGTTCTAGGGGACGCGACACTCTCACACAGACATACATGTAGGCAAAACACCAACGCACATAAAATAAGAATAAATTTTAAAAAAAAAGCCAGATATGGTGACACACACCTTTAATCCCAGCAGAGGCAGGAGAATCTTTGCGTTTGAGGACTTTGTAGTGAGAGCTGTCTTGGAGATGGGGGTGGAGGGGTCTAGGTTAACTATTTACTTTGCCTTTGAGAAGTGACGGACTCTGGAATCTCAAAGGTAAGGGCATTAGGAATGTGGAGGGATCTTTAGAAGGAGGGGCAGCTCTGTAACAGTCTGTCTTCCATCTTTGGGAGTGGAAGCAAGGACATCTCAAAGTCAGGCCACCTGGGTGACTTGGAGTGGTACAATCTTAGAAAAGTAAAGGGGCCGGGCGGTGGTGGCGCACGCCTTGAATCCCAGCACTCGGGAGGCAGAGGCAGGGGATCTCTGTGAGTTCGAGGCCAGCCTGGTCCACAGAGTGAGTTCTAAGAAAGGCGCAAAACTACACAGAGAAACTCTGTCTCAAAAAACAAAAAAAAGAAAGAAAGAAAAGAAAAAGAAAGAAAAGTAAAGGGAACGCTGAATTCAAGGCGAGGAAGAGGAAGAGAGCTTAGACATGTGACATCTAAGTGAAGGGAGTTGTGAGGACAGAGCATAGGGAAGGCTACACTCACACAGAGCGTCTCCTGTTGTCTCATGATATTTTCTGTGTTTTTAGCCAGGGCTGAGCAACCTCTAGAAAGGCAGAGTTCTTCAGGTAGCTGGCAATTCAGAAAACCCTTTGGGCAATAACAGAAATGAGTACAAATAAATCCATAATTAATTTAGGGCTGGAGAATATTTTATGTTTTGCTTTTTTTAGTCCTCTCTTTGTGACCTGGAAGACAGGGCGAGACAAGCGGCTTCGTGGCTGCATTGGGACCTTCTCAGCCATGAATCTTCATTCAGGACTCAGGGAATACACGTTAACCAGGTAATGACACAGACGTTAGAAAATAGATATGAATTAACTAGAACTGGAAATAGCTTTCTAGCTTCATTTCTTCCAAATGTTTGGTAGAGTTTGAGCAGTTCTTTTTGTAGTCAAGAAATGTAAGGACTATATCCTGGTGAGTTACTATCTATTCCTGCAAAGACAGTTAATACTGACGTCAGTGTTAGAGATGCTGTCAGAGGACCTCGGGACTCAGCTGTGTGGGCTCTATGAATGCAATGTTGTCTTCTAACTGGAGGCAGCCTCATTTATATTTTCTGTCCCCTCTAGTGCACTTAAGGACAGCCGATTCCCCCCCCTGACCCGAGAGGAGCTGCCCAAACTTTTCTGTTCTGTCTCCCTCCTTACTAACTTTGAAGATGCCAGTGATTACCTGGACTGGGAGGTGAGAACAGCTGCATTTGGATCTCTGCATCTCTCGTTGCATTTGGGTTCGGGTTAGTACATGGTAATGTATCTCCTTCATTGAGAGAGGGTCTAAGAATGTGAGAGTGACAGAAAAAAAGGTACTTCTCTACTAGGAATAGAAAAGAAATGGAAAATCAGTACTCTGTACTGTACTATGGGCCAGGCATGGTGATACATGCCTTTACTCCGAGCACTCAAGTAGATCTCTGAGTTTACCAGCCTGGTCAAGTCAGCCAGGACTACATAATGAGTCACTGTCTGCCCTCAGCCCCAGAAAAAAAAACCTCCAATTTCTTTCCAGCCCATTCTGTTGTAGATTCAGTAAGATCCATCTGACCTTTCTTCCATGTCTAATTAAATAATGAGATAACAGCCGGGGCAGTGGTGGTGCACGCCTTTAATCCCAGCACTCGGGAGACAGAGGCAGGTGGATCTCTGAGGACAGCCAGGGCTACACAGAGGAACCCTGCCTCCAAAAAAATAACAAAACACCCCAGATGCCTCTTGACAAACCCTTGGAGAAAAGTTTTTTTTAGAAATCAGGTGTGAATCTGTGCATGGTGGCACGTGCCTATAATACCAGCAATCAGGAGGTAGAAGGAGGGGGATTGCAAGTTCCAGACCAGTTTGGGCTGTATAGTAAGATAATTTAAAAAAACAAACAAACAAACAAAGGGAACCAATTTGAAGAACCATGAACTTATAGGAACAGTTTGACATGTTCATGTAGTAGAATTAGGCTAGAAGTAAAATATTTAAACTATTGGGTATCCTCTGTCAAGAACTTCTTTCTACAAGCTTCATATTCTCAGAGGTGCGACTACACGTTTGACCTTTTTCTAAAACAACTTTCTTTGATTTCTATACTTTAGAATTAATTAGTCACATAAATTCTTTTATCCGAGTGGTGGTGGCGCAGGCCTTTAATCCCAGCACTTGGGAGGCAGAGACAGGGCGATCTCTGAGTTCGAGGCCAGCCTGGTCTACAGAGTGATAGCCAGGGTAGCCAGGAGTGATGCACAGAGAAGTCTTGTCTCAGAAACAAAACAAAACAAAATTCTTCTTTTCCCAGACCTGGGTCAAGTAGCTCAGGAGACAATATTGATTTATGTAGGTGATTAAAGTATTGTTAGAATCAGAAAATGCCATGTACTTGGTTGTATTTTTTTGTAGGTAGGGGTCCACGGGATTCGAATTGAATTCATCAATGAAAAGGGCATCAAACGCACAGCCACATATTTACCTGAGGTTGCTAAGGAACAAGGTGAGTTGGACGGATGGGCACTTAGAGAACTGTACTACTCACAGCCATGCCAGTTAAAGGGCAGGAGAGAGAAGTGTCAGCTTGACTGCCACCACGTACACCAAGTACAAATGCCTCTCTTCCTCTAAACTCCTGTCAGATTCCTGTAGAATAAAGGCTAACTGACATAGACATGAGAAACTGGGGGCTGGGGTTAAGGGATAACTTTCTTACTTGCTTGTGGTTTCACATGTTTTCTTCCAATGAATAACTGTTCTATTTCTTTGCCCCCTTAAGATTCAGGGATTATTGCAGCAACTAGCTTGAGCATGTTTTCTCTTTGGTTATTAAGGAAAGTCTTATACTTTAACTGTGAAACCTGTACATGGTTCTGTTTGGTAAAGGACAAACATCTTCCCCTACTGCTTTTTATATTTTTGGTTGTGAGCCTAGCCTTTAACGGCTGAGCCATCTCTCCAGCCCCCCTACTGCTTTTTAAAGAGCTCAGTATTTAGCCGGGCGGTGGTGGCGCAGGCCTTTAATCCCAGCACTCGGGAGGCAGAGGCAGGCGGATCTCTGTGAGTTCGAGGCCAGCCTGGTCTCCAAAGCGAGTTCCAGGAAAGGCGCAAAGCTACACAGAGAAACCCTGTCTCGAAAAACCAAAAAAAAAAAAAAAAAAAAAAAAAAAGCTCAGTAGTTGTCAGATATGATGGCACATGCCTTTAATCCTAGCACCCGGAAGGCAGAGAGAGACAGGTGGATTTCTGTGAATTCAGGCCAGGTTGGTCTACGTAGGACTGTCAGGCCATCCAGGGCTACATAGAGAGACTCCAACAAACATTAAAAAAAGAGCTCAGTAGTTAATGAGTTCTTATAATGGGGACAGTAAAGGTAGGAAGTGGATTGGGCATGTTTTCTCTTTGAAAGAATACCTAGAATTCCTTTAACTGTTTCTTGTTCTTTCTGTGATATGTAACCCCATTTTCTTTCTTTCTTGGAATTAGTCTGGTTTTGAAAATAATATGTGAAACACAGTAATTGTTGGGTGTGAACCTGGAATAGAGAAAAATATCCAGTTAAGTATATTAATGAACTACTTATGTGGAAAGCGATCACCTTGTTGGTTTTCATTGTGGTTGTGTTTTAAACTTGTCCAAAATGCAATGTGTATGTAGCATAAAGAGGATAAATTTCTTTTCTTTTCTTTACCTTTTTTTTTTTCCCCGTTTTTCAAGACAGGGTTTCTCTGTGTAGTTGCCTGTCCTGGATCTCGCTCTGTAGACCAGGCTGTCCTTGAACTCACAGAGATCTGCCTGGCTCTGCCTCCCCAGTGCTGGGATTAAAGGCTTGCGCCACTGCCGCCCAGCGAGGGCAAATTTCTTAAGACAGTTTTGGTCAGGCCATAAATCTAACATGCTCCTGTTTAAAGAACACCAAGCATAGTTTTTAGTAGTTGGATGTGAATTATAGCTCGGTTAAATAATCAAATTGTACAGCTGGGCGGTGGTGGCGCACACCTTTAATCCCAGCACTCGGGAGGCAGAGCCAGGCGGATCTCTGTGAGTTCGAGGCCAGCCTGGGCTACCAAGTGAGTTCCAGGAAAGGTGCAAAGCTACACAGAGAAACCCTGTCTCGAAAAGAAAAAAAAAAAAAATCAAATTGTTTCTAACATTTTAAAGATTTATTTATTTATGCATATGAGAGCTCTATTTTGCATATATGCCTGCAGGCCAGAAGAGGGCATCAGATCCCACTATAGGTGATTGTGAGCCACCACGTGGTTGCTGGGAATTGAACTCAAGACCTCTGGGGGAGCAGCCAGTGCTCTTAAGCGCTGAGCCATCTCTCCAGCCCCATGTTTCTCCCATTTTAAAGTTCTTCAAACTTGGGGAGCTTCTCTTATGGTAATTGGAAGGAGGGGGTACAACTTGATGTACTTTGTTTAAAATGTATAAGATGGAGGGGCTGGAGAGATGGCTCGCAGGGTGTTAAAAATGTGTACTGCTCTTGCAGAGGACCAAAGTTTGGTTCCTAGCAATCAACTTGGGTAGCTCACAATTGCCGTTAACTCTAGCTCCAGGGGCACCTGTATTGTGTGTTTATGTGCACATACCCACATACAGGCACACACAGAGACATACAGTAAGACTGAGGTGGGCCACGTGGGGCACTCAAATCCTGACACGTGAGGCCAAAGTAAAAGGATTGCCTCTTGGTTTTGAGCCTAAGCTGGGACATATACATAATAAGACCATGTATCAAAAAAGAAAAAGTAACGAGAGAATCAACAGTACAGAGGTGAAAGCTTTTATGTCTTTACTAAGGAGATGATTTCCTTACTGTTATCAGTTCTCTGTCATACCAATCTGGAAGAAACACTGATGTCTGCCTATAACTTCAGCTCCAAGGGTTCCTTTGCTTCTGGCCTCTGGGGCATCTGCATTCAGGTGCATATAGACACACACACACACAAATTTAAAAATTTAAAAATTGTAAAGGAAATTCCCCTCTTTTTATAGTGACACATGCCTATAGTCCCATCTGCACAGGAGGCTGAGAAATTACTTGAGGCTCTTAGTTCAAGGTCAGCTTAGCTGGGGTTAGAGAGATGACTCAGAGTTAAGAAAATTGCTTACTGGGGCTGGAGAGATGGCTCAGTGGTTAAGAGCTTTAGCTGCTCTTTCAGAGAATCTGGGTTCAATTTCCAGCACCCACATGGCAGCTCACAACTTTCTGTAACTTCAGTTCCAGGGGATCTGGCACCCTCACACAGACATATATGCAGGCAAAACACTAATGCACATTAAAAAATAATAAATTAAATAACAACAACAAAAAAAGCCAGGCAATGGTGATGTACACCTTTAATCCCAACACTTGGGAGGCAGAGCAGATCTGTCTCTGGGTTCATAGTGAGCTCTGAGATAACCAGGACTGTTACACAAAGAGACCCTGTCTCCAAACAAAGAGTGCTTCTTACTGCTCTTGCAGAAGACCTAGGTTTGGTTCCCATCACCCATGGGAGCACCCATCACAACTACCTGTAACTCAGTTTCAGGGGCTTCAGCACCATCTTCTGGCCTCATGTGCATACTGCCCCCAACATACACCTAACACAAATAAAAAGTAAAATAATACCTTTAAAACAAAAACCAAAAAACCAACCTAGGCAATATAGTGAGACCTTGTCTTTCTACCCTGTCTTCCCATAGAGCAGCCTGAGCTTCAGAAATATACTTGGAAATACCTTGTAGGAACCGTGAAAGAGCAGGAAAGTTGGGGACAGCATCATGGCACACTGAGTTATAATGTCATGTCTCAGGGTCTTTGCTGGACTGTTGGGGAGGCTGATGGGCTTCCAGTATGTGGGACCATGGCCCAGGGCTTCCTTTGCCCCGGCACACTCTGCTGTTTCTTGAATCCCATTTGTCTTCTACACTGATCATAATGGAGCATGCTGCCCTCCTGCTTCTACTGTGTGCTGACCTCATTGTGGCTTCTGTTCTCTTCAGACTGGGATCAGATCCAGACAATAGACTCCTTGCTCAGGAAAGGTGGCTTTAAGGCTCCAATTACCAGTGAATTCAGAAAATCAATCAAACTCACCAGGTAAGCAGCTGTCCTGCTCTTCTTGTTAGCTTTTTTGTAATGGGGTTGAATACAGGGTATCTGGTGGGAAGGGGAAGAAAATTGTTTATACCCCTAAGCCAAAGAAGTTTGTGAGAGATATGAGCTCTGAGGAAGCAATGGCTGCAGCAGTGGAGATTTCCTGGCTGTTTTTTGTCTCTCCAGTCAGTGTAACAGAGTTGAAGCAGGGTTCGGCCTGTCAGCCCCATATGGTCATAAGGTTAAGGGGGAGGAGGTTGGAGTTGAGAGGTAAGGGCTCCAGGAATGTAAATCCAGGGTCACTTGAGCTGCTTCCTCCTGGTCACCACAGTCAGATGGCAGGGAATAAAGGATATCCAAGACATCTACAAGGAACTAAGGATCCTATTTGGGTTCTTCTGCAGGAAGCTGGCTAGTTGTACAGAACACAAAGTGACGTGGGTCTGTATCCCAGGCTCAGTTATTTATGAGCTATGTACCTGGGCCAGTTAGTCCATCTCCCAGAACTGTTTTCTGTCTGTAAGGTGTGAGTCGTAATTCCTTCAGGCTTTATTTAAGATGTGGTAAGGTAAGATGTAGAGTTTCCAGGCAAGAGCCAGGGCAACACACTGGAGATGTTCAGTGAATGTCAGTGTTTTACCCCTTCCTGCTGATGCTGGGAACAAAGAAAAGTTAGCTTTGGTGGGCCTTTGCTAGGACCCTCATCTACAAAATGCTGAGTCATCGTATGCTAGCCTCACAGGTCTGTTTGGAAGATAACCCAGTGTTTTTAATGCATTCAATTCAAAAATCAAGGGGCTAGGACTGCAGCTCAGTGGTAGAGCTTAATACATAGCATGCTCGAGGCCCTAGGTTCCATCTCTAGCACCAAAAATTTAAAAATTTAATAAATAAATAAAATAGTTAAAAATAAAAGCACTGCAAATACAAAGCATTATTACTATTACAATTTATTTGAACAGCCATTTCCCTGTCAAAATTCAGGAATAACCACCTTGCAGTGGAGGAGTGATTACAGTGGGAAAGAGATGGCTCTGGGTAAGGATTGTCACCCAGCTCCTGTGCTCTGTAGTAGGCTCCATAGGTTTGTAACACCCATGCTTTGCATCCTGACTCATGGCTCTTTCCAGAGCAAAGCCAAAGTGCTATGAATTCTGTTCTGATGACCCTGTGATATGGCATATTCATCTGGGGATTGAGACCTTCCTATAGCCAAGGATCCATTAACCTGCTTCATCAGAATTTGACCCAGAATTAGGTATCTATGCCCCTTTTAGTTATAACTTGTTTGTTGCTCTTCTACCAATTGAGGTTGCATTTCTGTCCAATTTATCTCATTTTATCCTGAACGTAGATAACGCAGTTTACACTGGGTTTTGGTGCAGCCATCTTCCAATCTGCCACCCGTGTAATTTGACTTGGAAATTCCTCATCCAGATCCTGGTAGCAGATTGCTTACCAGCAGCCTGTTGATAAGCATATGTAGCGTTTTGAGGTGGGATGTGCTGAGATACATTCTCAGGGGTGAACTGTGATTGTGCTTTTTCATCTTGTTCATTTGTAATAACAGCATCATTTTCTTGTGCCGTCTTTTCATTTTCTGTAAGTAAGATCGCTCCTGGTCTTCCATTGTATTCTTTGAAACTGTGGGATAAGCTTTTGGTTTTCTCTACTAGTGACTCTTCACTGAGATATTTGGGGTTCCTAATACCTTTGCCTGTTTCCTCATACAGGTATCGAAGTGAGAAGGTGACAATCAGTTATGCAGAGTATATTGCTTCTCGACAACACTGTTTCCAGAATGGCACTCTTCATGCCCCGCCCCTCTACAATCATTACTCCTGACACACGGCTACATGACCAGTCCCACCCCCCTGTGGCCACCAATGGCTATGACATCATTGGAGCAGACGCCTCCTCTTCCTGGTCCAGTTACTTCTATTACTGCACCATTTTATGATGCTAGCTTCCGTTGCCAAGTCTGCCTCCTGCTGACTGGAGGGTGTGGGGTTACACTGAACGCAAGAGAACACGAGGGGCCCAAGCCTTAGATCAGCCTTTCCTCAGTCTGGGGTTCTGTTGGATCAGGGCTCCCTAATAACCAGTGAGAACGGCTGTGTGGGTCCAGAAGACCGCTGTCTGGTGAGTTCCCACGTGTGGTGGCCGCACACTGAAAACTGGAACTGGTGATCCATGGAGGCTTCCTCCGCAATCCCCCACAGCCCACCAGACCAATTAGGTGTACTCCTCTGGCAGTCTGGGCAACGGAGACCAACATGAACCACTTATAGGTTTTAAATTCCTTTTTTTAAACTTCCAGTTTATTGTGTACCAAGAGTTGATCACAACCTCCATGCTTCATAAACGAACACCATGTTAGGGTTGAATCTGGGTGCCATGAGCCCCTGTGAGTCCTGGACAGGAGAACTGCACCAAGATCAGAAGTTCTGTTGGATGGCTTTGCATTGTGCAGTAAGCTGTGGAGGTTTTCATGCTCACCTGGCTCTCAGCTGGACTTTCTGGTACTCTTCCTGCATTGAATCTCCTGGTGTTGAACAGAGCTCTGTGGCATAGCCTGCTGAGGAGCGGAATGGAGATGCCCATAGAGGTCCTGATGTCATCGTCATAAGCAGGTGTGAAAGGAGCGATCTCTTCCTCACCACCGGCTACCTCAGCCTCTTCTGGTAGCAGTGCCTATGTAGCTGCATCTAGGTTCTCAGAAGCACAGACATGCAAACAGGTGGGTGGGTTGGGCTTTAGGACATACTGTTACAGGAGAGTTTCCAGGGTCTCTGAGCTGGTTTTCTTCACAGGCAAACATCCTGAGGAACCTTTAAGTAGGGGGGTTCTTTTTTCTGATTTGCCTGCAGAAGTGGGAAGACTTGATATTATCAGTCCTCAGTAGGACTCTAGAACAAAGCTGTGTAATAAAACATGTGAACCTTTAACTTGCCTACCACACTGGGACTCTTCACCTCACCAGTGTAAATGTCAATTGCTCGTGTTGCTCATTGAAACCCTTCACATTCCCTTGTCCATCTTTACTCATTCCAAAGTAGCGGTCAGCAAATGTTCACTCACTGGTGGCAGTGTATAGTACTAGGGGACTAGGGAGGAGGCGCTCTGAAAGCTGTCTCAAAGGCACTGCTCAGGCAGCTCACAGGAAGAGACGGCCAGCTGGAAGCAAGGCTCCTGAGGATGGCGGGATGGCTTTCAGCAACTCAGAATCCATGAGGCAGATCAGGCCTCGAGTCAGCGAATACGTGTTTTGATTTCTTTTTCAGAATTGATGTGATGGTGTGGCTTTCCAAAATGGGCAAATATTCAAGTCAAAAGAGTTTCTTCTGCCAGGACTGGAGGAAGGGAAGTAGGAGTACTTCTTGTGTGATTCTAGGCGTCACCCTCAAGTTCCTTTAAACAGGGCAGGGCAGTTGTGCCAGGAGTGATCAAGGTCCTGGAAGGAGTGAGGGAGGTGCTGATTACACTGGAAAGCCCAGGATATATGCCCCTTACTGCCAGGTTTGGTTCTTTCTCAGACGGAGAGATGCAGGGGTCTCATGGCTTCTTGCTGCTGAGGGTAATGAAGGTGATGCCATAGAAGAGTGTGACAGCAGGTGCTCTCAGGTGCCATGGATTGATAGTGATGCCAGGTGGTCAGTTCTGGACTGAGCCACCCACCTCCAATTTGTACAACAGTATTGATACATAGGGCTACACTCATTACTGTTCAGGCGTTATATGTTCAGAGTTGTGTTTAATTTCTAAAGATTTAAAGCAAAATGCAAAAAAAAAAAAAATGGTGCTAAACTTCACCCCTGAGCACTCACAGTGAGACTGGTCATGCAAGCATCTACAGTGCCATGCTCCTCAAGCCTGTTTTTCTTGTAGAAACGTTGCCCTATCTGTCTGTCTGCCCCAGTGTATAGTGTGTGTTTTATTTTATCGAGGGTGGGGTAGAATACCTGCCATTTAAGAAAATGAACAGAAAAATTTAAGATCCAAGAAGGTGGGGGTGGGGGATAATGAACAGGAAAGGGGCTGGCCACGCCCAGCCTCCCCATGCTGTGGGCTCAGTGCTTTCAGAGTGAAGAAGCCTTACTCCCTGCACATCCCTCGTGTTCCCACACAAGGCCAGCAGTGGAAATGTTCAGGTTCCTCTCCCTTGTCAAGAGGACTAGGGAGGCAGGCAAGGAAACTATTTGGCTCAGAAGAAATGGGCTCTTGGTGTCTGTCCTGACCAGAGCCTATTCAGGAAGAAGTCTGGGAAGTGCAGTCATGGTCACTTCATAGGAACGTGTGGCAGATGACCGAGGAAAAAATAGCAAGTGTGGATTGGCCACATGGGGGCTTTGCATTGGGAGGTAGAGCTCTGAACTAGAACTGAACTGCCTTCTACACGTTGACCAAAGCAGTGGTGAGGGTGGCCAGTATGGGGCCCGTAAGTGATGACTGAGGAAAGGGACCGTTTCCTGCCCAGTGTCTCCTTTGACTTCAGCTGCTCAAACTAACAGGTCCCCACTGTTCTCGAAGAACCAGCCCAACTCTGCTGGCTTGGTTTGGAATTTGTTTCATCCCTAGCTGTGAGTGCCTTTTGGTCTGGGAAGTTGGCTTGTCTCATCATACCCACAGCTAGGACACACTCTGTAATTATGAATTGTCCTTGTTTTCCTGAGCTAAAAGCGAATGTCTTTGATCACTAGAGTTTGTCAGTGTTGGGTTGTTTCCACTGTGAGGTTCTTAAAACGTTTTTGCTTCATAATGTTAAAATAACTCATGTTAGAAACCCTTTCTACAGGAAAGGTTTGTAGTTGAGACGTTACATATATTTTACTGTTTATAATAAAAATCATCTATACAGAAGTAGTCTTGGGTGTTAATTTTAATATTTTGCACAAGATCTGTTTTCCACGCTATGTTAACATCTACAGTTTCACTAACTTGGTGTTACTTTCTATTGAGATTTCTGAAGCCTAGAAAACTGTGTTCTTTATGTTTTTACTTTATTTTTATTTTGTTTCCTCAAAGCAAGAGACTGTATGGCCTTCACTGCAAAGACTTCAGACCAATTATTTGTATTACACTTGGTTGCCTCTTGGCTATATAACTTCTGAGTACAAGTCATTAAAGTCTTGAATGAAGTATTGTAGAGAATAAATCATAATGGATACAAATTGTCTTCTGCCTCTTTGTAACCAGGTGACTTGAAATCTGAAACTGTGATTAGCAGTTACCTTGTTTCTTTGTTGATGGTCCTCGTAAGAGATCTGCCTGCCTCCCAAGTGCTGGAATTAAAAGTGCACTACCATACTGAGTGAGATTATTACCTAGTAAAAAGGTCCCTATGAGCTGGGTGTGGTGGAGCCATCCTTCAATCCCAACACTCTAGGGGACTATACAGTGAAAGGCCCTGTTTCTTTAAGTTAAAAAAAAAAAAAAAAAACCATAGATGAGATGAATGCCTCAGCAGATGAAGGTGCTTGCCACCAAACTTGACCTGAGTTCTGCCCCTGGGATATAATACAGTTGAAGGAGAGAGCTGTAGCAAACTGTCTTCTGCCTTTACACATGTGCCTGGGGCATATACATGCACACAAAAGTAAGTGATTTAAAGATTTCTATTATTTGGGATTAGAGGTGCTTAAATAAATGTGTGATAAAAAAAAAAATTGGCCACCCTTCTCTTGGTGAGGTCAATGGTGCTAATTCTTGCTGAGAATAGGGGTGATAAGATACTTTAAAGCTCTTTCCAAAACTAGGCATGGTAGCTGATGCCTGTAATCCCAGCATTTGGGAAACTATAGGAAGATGGCCAAGAGTTGAAAGCAAGGGTGGACTACAGAATGAAATCTTAGCTCAAGAACAACAGGGGCTGGAGAGGTAGCTCAGAGGTTAAGAACACCAACTGCTCCTCCAGAGTTCCTGAGTTCAATTCCTAGCAACCATATGGTGGCTCACAACCATCCAGAATGAGATCTGGCGCCCTCTTCTGACCTGCAAGTGAACATGCAGGCAGAACACTGTACATAATAAATCTGAAAAAAGAACAATCTAGGTGTGGTGGCACACATCTTTAATGCCATCATTTGGAGGCAGAGGCAGGCGGATGTCTTGTGAGTTCGAGGCCAGCCTGGTCTACAAAGAGTTCCAGGGCAGCCTCTGTTACTTACACACACACACACAAAACTTTGATATAGTAACATAGGCCTCTATGCAGGCGGATGTCTTGTGAGTTCGAGGCCAGCCTGGTCTACAAAGAGTTCCAGGGCAGCCTCTGTTACTTACACACACACACACACACACACACACACACACAACTTTGATATAGTAACATAGGCCTCTATAATCTCAGGAGGCAGAATGATTGCTGTGAATTTAGAGCTAGTGAAGACAACATTGTGAGTGCCAGGCAAGCCTAGGCTACAGAGTAAAGCAAAACAACAAAAGTCTGGGCTGGAGAAATGGCTCAGTGGATAACAGCCCATATTTTCAGAGGCTCGGGATTTGGTTTACAGCACCCACATGCCACATGACAGCTAACAACGATCTGTAATCTAGTTCCAGGGGATGTGACCCACTCTCCTAGCTTCCTTAGATACTGTGCGCACACATGTGTACACAGACATGTACATGCAGGCAAAACACCCATGCTTGTAATCCTGGCACTCAGAAGGGCAGAGACAGGCAGATCTTTTTGAGTTCAAGGCCAGCCTAGCTGGAGAGTCAGCCAGGGCTATGCCATAAGACCCTGTCTCCTGGCTTTTTAAATGGGATTCAAACTCTAGGGTTATTGCGTAGCAAGGGTTCTTAACTGCTGAACCGTCTCTTCAGCCCTAGCCTGTTGGAAGTTCCTTAACCAAGGTCCAGTACACAGTGCTATTGCTCTGTAACCATCTGAATTGTCACCAGAGCTTTATAAAAAGTGGGATTGTGGGCAAGTGTCAAACCCATCAGAACACTGGTTCTCAACCTTCCCAATGCTGCGACCCTTTAATATAGTTCCTTGTTGTGGTGACACCCCCCAACCATAAAATTATTTTCGTTGCTATTCATAACTATAATTTTGCTACTGTTATGAATCATGAATCACAATGTAAAAATTTTTGGAGATAGATGTTTGTCAAAGCGATGTGACCCATACATAGGTTGAGAACCACTGTTTTTGAACCTGGACATGTAGAGGGAGGCTTGTGTCAAGATAAGCTTCCTGAAGTTGCAGACATAGCAAATAAGTCCAGCTTGGCAAAGTAAGATTACTAGGGTTACTGACTGGAGCGTGGCCAACTCATAGTTATACCACTGAAAAGTGCCAACACTACCCTTCAAGTTCTATGCCCTCCCCCTTTTGAGGGGTGGCAAGTTCTCATGTATCCTAAACTGACCTTGAAATCACTGTATAGCTAAAATCTGCTGGGATTACAGGTGTGCACACACCACCCCACTTTTATGAGGTGCTCAGGTGAGAACTCAGGGATTCATGCATGACAGGCAAGCACTCTACTGAGCTATACCCTCAGCATCAAGATCATATTTTATGTTGCTCTAAGTCTACAGCAGAATTCATGCAAACCTTATCAGAGAGCTGCTATCTACTGTTGATGAGTCAGAGGCTACACAGGCTCAGAAGACCTAAAATACAGATGAAACCAGATCCTGAGAATTTTGTTTTTCAAAACAGGGTTATGCCGGGCGGTGGTGGTGCACGCCTTTAATCCCAGCACTTGGGAGGCAGAGCCAGGCGGATCTCTGTGAGTTTGAGGCCAGCCTGGACTACCAAGTGAGTTCCAGGAAAGGCGCAAAGCTACAGAGAAACCCTGTCTCAAAAAAACAAAAACAAAAACAAACAAACAAAAAAGACAGGGTTTCTCTGTGTAGCTTTGGCGCCTTTCCTGGAACTCACTCCGTAGCCCTCAAACTCACAGAGATCCACCTGCCTCTGCCTCCCCAGCGCTGGGATTAAAGGTGTGCACCACCACCGCCCGGCTACTAAACTCTTTCAGATGGAATTTGGGTCATCATGCTTGCGAGGCAAACACTTTAGTGACTAACCATCTGCCCAATTCCAGTTCCCACTTTTTTAAAAAAAGATTTGTTTGCTTGTTTGCTTTTTTCAAGACACGGTTTCTCTGTGTAGTTTTGGAGCCTAACCTGGATCTCGCTCTGCCTCCCGAGTGCTGGGATTAAAGGCGTGTGCCACCACCCGCCGGGCCACTAGAAACAATTTAATCCTAACTCCACCCAGTTTTGCAACAGGATGATAGTAACCTAAATTGGCGTGGAATCATGGAGTTTGCTATTATAACTGAGGCTCTTCTTGAACGTTGTTTTTGTTTGTTTGCTTGTTTGTTTTGTTTTGTTTGAGACAGAATATCACTCTGTAGCCCTGGCTATTCTGGAACTATCACTATGTAAATGAGGCTGTCCTTGAACTCCAAGATCCTCTTGCCTCTGCCTCCCAACTGCTGGGATTAAAGGCATCTGCCGCTACACACCGCTCTCCAACTCCTTACCCTCTTGCCCAGTAGTTTACTACAGGACTAACACATCGGGGTTAATAAACTTTCTCTTTACATAATCCAATCACTGAAAGACATTCCAGTATGTTTCTCCAGTCACCTACCCAGCTTCCCACCCTAGGCCATTCCTTGGGTCAGTCACTCACTTAGTTCATTCCTGCACTTCACTTAATCCTTTTCTCCCGAAAAGGCTTTTTGAAAGTCCCAGGTCCCACGGCAAGGGCGCGTAATGCAGAAAATAAGTTTATCGCCAAGCCGGGCAGTAGAGAACCCCCTCTAACGACCGGGAGCCAGCAGGACTGCGACCTGAATCCTCCTCGCGCGGTGAGGCCAGTCTCGTGGGTTCCTCCCGGTGCTTCCGCTCCGGGTCTACGCAGCTCCCTCAGGGCCCGCCCCTTCCACCTGGCCCCGCCCCTGAGCCTGATTGGTTCTTTTCCTGGCCCGCCCTCTCGGCTTCCTTGATCCGGCGGCGGCGTCTGCCGCAGTCCTTCCTAAAGCAATGGCGGCGGGCGGCAGCGATCCGCGGGCTGGCGACGTAGAAGAAGACGCCTCTCAGCTCATCTTTCCCAAAGGTGAGACCCGGGACAGCTCGACTCGGAGGTGACATGGTCCTTGAGTTATAGTCGTTATTCGCTCCCTGGTTAGCCCTGGCCCCGACACGCGCAGGGGATTGGTCAGCATAGCACAACTGAACCCTTCTGTAGTTTGGTTAATTCCTTGGAGGAAGGTCCGTCTTAATAGATTCCGCGCTCGGGTGTTTGGAATCGTGGACATCCGTATACCCTACTCTTGTAGTGCCACTTGTTATCGTTTTGTTGTTGTTTATTGTTTGAAACAGTGTCTCACGTGTAGCCCTGGCTGGCCTACAATTTATATTGTAGACCAGGCTGGCCCTGAACTCGCTGAGATCAGCCAGCCTCTGCCTTGTGACCTCAAATCAAAGGCGTGCGTCACCACACCGGCGGTTTTGTTTTTGGAGTGTCTTCTTATGTATCCTAGGCTGGCCTCCAACTTGTCACATTTCTGTCCCATCCTCCCCAAGTGCTGGAATTAAGGGCATGTGCCATCACTCTCGACATTAGGGGTATTTATGCCCATTTTCTGGCATGGAAAAGACAGATCTGGAGCAGAGGTCTTATTTCTAAATAGGCAGCTGACCGAAGCTGAGCTATGGCCCCATCATAGTGCTGGTCAAAAGCGTTTCAAAGTCTGTAGGGCAGGAGTGTGCATACTCTTACCTACAGAGATGCTGTTGTCATTGGTTTCTGGGCCCTCCTTTTATATTTTCGAGTTAGAAAGAACATTTGGGAGCAAGATGGATTCCAGTCTGGGATGGCTGGTGCCTGTTGTTGGATGGATAAATGTGTGCCAGCAGGTGGGCACAGTACCTTTCTCCTGCTACTTGGAGCCTATGGTAGGTGAATAGTTTAAGCCCAAGAGTTCAAGGCTATCCTGGGCATTATAGTAAGACCCCAAGATTCAATCTGTGCTTTTTGTGAGTTTTGTTTTGAGACAGGGTCTAAACTATCCCAGACTGTCCTGAAACTAGATAAGTAGGCAAGAATGACCTTGAACTTCCCATCCTCCTGCCTCTGCTTCCACAGTGCTAGGAATTAAACCTAGGTTTTGTGCATGCTAGACAAGCACTCTATCAACTGAGCTACATCCCCAGCCCCAGAACAAGCCACTGTTGTCATAAAATCTTACTGTTATCTGTAACCAAGTATCTACAGAAAAATGACCAGATGGGGTATTAACAATGAGTTTTTCCTTCTTTAGGAACAAAGAGCAATACTTTTTTTTTTTTTTTTTTTTTTTTAAGTTTTTCAAGACAGGGTTTCTCTGTGTAGCTTTGTGCTTTTCCTGGAACTCACTTTGTAGACCAGGCTGGCCTTGAACTCACAAAGATCCGCCTGGCTCTGCCTCCCGAGTGCTGGGATTAAAGGTGTGTGCCACCACCGCCAGTCCCTAATCTTTTTTATTTTCCTTTTTTGTTTCATGATAACTTTAGTGTATTTGTGTGTGTGAGACAGAGGGAGAGAGAGAGAGAGAGAAACACCTCGTCCTACTTGTCTAGTAAGCACCCTTGACTCGGAGCAAGATGCCAGAGAACCAGTAAGCCACAGAACATGTGGCAGTAAATAGATTAATGGAAATGGATTAATTTAAATATAAGAAGTAATTAGTTAGTAATATATGCCTCTGTGTGGTAATTTGGGAAGTGGCTACCAGGTATTTGGGAACCAGGCAGACGGGACAAAAAGCTCCACCTCTGTTTACAGGTGTTTGTTTTTGAGTCTCTGTGTATTTTTTCCTGCAGCTCACTAATTTAAACTAGGCTGGCCTCAAACTCAGAGATCATCCTGCCTCTGCCTCCCAAGTGCTGGGATTGGCAAAGGCATGCTTTTTAAGAATTCACACTTTTTAAGAGTTTAATATTTGCTCTTCTTGCAGAGTTTGAAACAGCTGAGACACTCCTAAACTCTGAAGTTCACATGCTTCTGGAGCATCGAAAGCAACAGAATGAGAGTGCAGAAGATGAGCAGGAACTTTCAGAGGTTTTCATGAAAACCCTTAACTATACAGCCCGTTTCAGTCGTTTCAAAAACAGAGAGACCATTGCCAGTGTTCGTAGGTGAGTACTAAAAATAAGTTAAAAGACAAAATTTAATCATGTATGTATGTATGTGTTATGAGGTGGGTTTTTGTTGTTGTTGTTGTTGTTGTTTGTTTTTGTTTTTTGAGACAAAGTTTCTCTGTGTAACAGCCCTGGCTATCCTTTGTCTAACAGGCTGGCCTTCAACTCACAGAGATCTGCCTGCCTCTCCCTCCCAAGTCATGGGATCAAAGGCGTGTGTGTTCACATAACACCCAGCTCAGTGCTATGAGTGTTTTGTCAGCTTGTATGTCTGTGCACCATACACTGCCCACAGAGGCCAGAAGTGGTTATCAGATCCCCAGGACTGGAATTACAGGCAGTTTGTGAGCCACCATGTAGGTGCTGGGACTCAGAACTCAGGTCCTCTGGAAGAGCAGCCAGTGCTCTTAACTGCTGAGCCATCTCTCCAGCCCTACCTAAAGTTTTATTATTATAGATTCTTATGAGAGGTAGAGGCAGTAGGATCAGGGAGTTCAAGGTCATCCTAAGCTGCATAGTGGGTTCAAAACTTTGAGTCCTTGAGACCCTGTCTTAAAAACACAAACAAAGGTGACGCACACCTTTAATCCTAGCACTTGGGAGGCAGAGGCAGGAGGATCTCTGAGTTTGAGGCCAGCCTGGTCTACAGAGCAAATTCTAGGACAGGCTGCAAAGCTAACCATGAAATCCTGTCTCAAAGAAAACAAAACAAAACACAAACAAAAATGGAGCCAGTGAAATGGCTCAGTGGGTAAAAAGTGGTTCCTAGCCAGATGGTGGTGGGGCAGCTTTTTAATCCCAACACTCAGGAGGCAGAGGCAAGCACTCTGAATTTGTGCCCAGCCTTATCTAGTGAGTTCCTAGACAGCCAGGGCTACACAGAGAAACCTTCGGGGGGGGGGGGGGGGGGGGCGTGGGGGGCGTGGGGGGTGACATTGACATTTTTATATAGGTATAGAATTTATTTTGATCATACTCATTTCTCCCCATTACTGCTCTTGTTTCACACTGTATTTAGTTTGTCTTTCTGTATTTTTATTTTCCCTACAATCAGCTTGCTTCTCCAGAAAAAGCTACATAAGTTTGAGTTGGCCTGTTTAGCCAATCTTTGTCCAGAGACTGCTGAGGAGTCCAAAGCTCTGATTCCAAGGTTAGTACTGGATGGGACAGGTTTTGTCTGAACTATACAGATTTCTTTTAGTCAGATTGCTAGATCTAAACATTGTGTGCATTTAGCTTTTGGGTTGATGACATGCCAGCACTGAATAAGAATGCAATTTTATGGTGTTGGAGAGATGATTTGGGGGTTGGTTTTGTTGTTTGATGATGGCATTCTCAGGTGGGCAAGGCTTTCCTTGAGCTCTTGATTGTCCTGCTTCCACTTGTCAAGAGCTGGGATTACAGATGTGAGCAATAGTTTGAGTTTTTGTTTTTTTGTTTTTTTTTTTAAAGATTTATTTATTTATTATGTATACAGTGTTCTGTCTGCACGTCTGCCTGCAGGCCAGAAGAGGGCGCCAGACCTCATTACAGATGGTTGTGAGCCACCATGTGGTCGCTGGGAATTGAACTCAGGACCTTTGGAAGAGCAAGCAGTGCTCTTAACCTTTGAGCCACCTCTCCAGCCCCCTAGTTTGAGTTTTTTTATTTCTATCATTTATTTATGTATGTGTACACATGGGTGTACATGTTTGTCAGATTAAGCATGTGAAGGTCAGTGGACAATTAGGGTAGTTAATTCTCTCCTTTTATTTACCATGTAGGCTCCCAGGATCGAGCTCAGGTTGTTAGATCTGGTGGCAAGCCACCTTTATCAGCTGAACCACCTTGCCAGCCTGAGAATGACGGTTTGATACCACACTGACAGGAAGGATCTGGAACAGGGTGCGAGGGGTAGAGCTCAGTGGTAGAGCTCTTGCTTATCGTGTGTGAGGGTCTCTGAGGTTTTCTCCCCAAACCTCACAAAGGAGCATGGGAAACAATCAGAGTTCTCCTACACTGCAGGTAGTAGTAGAACAATTCTCTATGTCCAGTAAAATCAACGTGACTATTTCCCATTACCAAAAAAGATATTCCAGTATTCACTTCTGTGGTATTGGGGATAACAGATATTAGACACAATCCTTAAGTCAGTCAACAAGTGAACGACTAGAAAGTGAATCATTGCAGGGCCTGGTAGTTTTGTGCTTTTAATCCTAGCAAAGGCAGGCCCTTCTCTGTGAGTTCCAAGCCAGCTGGGGTTGTATAATGAGACCCTATCTCAAAAACAAGCCAAACTAAAATAAACAAAGCAAAAATTTAAATCATGTGTGACTGTTAAGGCTTTTAAAAATCTGTTATATATTTGCACTTTTTAGTGTTTCTATAAGGGAATGTTGAAAAGAAATTTAGCTTAAGCTTGAAAGTGGTAGAGCTAAGTGAGCTGCACTCAGAGATGAACTCTCTTTGAAAGACAGTGTGAGAAAACTGGCAGTTGCTAGATCACTTAAGTTTATTGGTCTTCTTGCAGCCTGGAAGGGCGTTTTGAAGATGAGGAACTGCAGCAGATTCTCGATGATATCCAGACCAAGCGCAGCTTCCAGTACTGATGTCCAGACACCTGGTCCTGAAACAGCTCCAGAACAGCACCACATCTCCGTCAGCATCACACAGGAGTGATGGACATTTGGACTGCTTTTGTACTGTTTGCTTTATTGAGATACTGAGTCACTCTGTAGTCCTCAAACTCATGACAGGCCTCCTGCCTCAGCCTCCCAAGTGCTGGGATTACAAGTGTGAGCCAAAGCTCAAGGCTTGGCTTTTGGAGGGGAAAGGCTGGCTTGGTGATGGTGTAGGTTGCTGTCTCCACAGTGACTATTAGACCATGATTATTGTGTCTTCCTGTTACAGCCTTGTAAGGACTATCATGGTCAAGTGTGCTGCAAATCTGGACTGGTGAGGTAGAGTGATATGTTCACTACCTCTTATCTTGGTTTTTTTGGACCGTGTTATTTGTTCTTGACATTTCAATTTTTAATGTAAATATAGTTTGTAGTTTTTCAAATTAAACTGTTGTATAAAAAACTTGACTGGGGAAGAATCACTGTTTGATTTTTTTTTTTTTAAAGAATGTTATTTATTTATTTATGGGGAGGGGGTACATGATCCATGGCACATGTGTGGAGGTCAGAGAACAACTTGCAGAAATCAGTTCTGTCCACTGTGTGGGTTTTCAGGATTTAACTTAAGCCATCAGGCTTGGTGGTAAGTGCTGTTACTCACTGGACCATCTTGTTGGTCCCTGAATTATTTTTATTTACTTATTCATTTTTGCAACTTTAAAGATCACACCAAAAGCCTTGTACATGTTAGACAAGTGCTGTACCTTGAGGAACATTCTATCACTGAAATTTCTTTTGTTTCTGTTTATGTGTTGTCTCCATGCATGTGCAAGTGTGTGTGTCCATGTAAGGAGACTAGCAGAGCACATTTGGGTGTATAACTATTGTCTTAGGGTTTTTATTGCTGTGAAGAGGCACCATGACCATGGCCATGCTTATAAGGGAAACATTTAATTGGGGTGGCTCACTTACAGTTTCAAAAGTTCATCATGGCGGGGAGCATTGTGGTGTGCAGACAGACATGGTGCTGGAGCTGAGACTGCTACATCTTACAGGCAACAGGAAATCAACTAACTGACACTGAGCAAAGCTTAAGCAAAAGACCTCAAAGCCTGCCTCCACAGTGACACACTCCATCAAAGCTACACCTCCTAATAGTGCTACTCCCTATGAGATTATAGGGCCAGTTACATTCAGACCACCACACCTATATTTCTGTCCTTTGAGATGGGGTCTCTCTCACCGAACTAGGAACTCAGCTGGGTAGCCAAAAAGCCTCAACAACTCTGTTTCCACTCCCTTGATGACCTCCAGCATTGGGGTTAGAGGCATGTACAGGTGTAACACGCCAGTCTGTAGATGTAATTCTGAATGGTCTTATTAAATGAGAAACACAGAGCCAAATGCAGAGTTAAAAGCCCAGAAATCGAGCAGCAGCCAAGAGCTAATACCACCTTCTCACCCCTTGCTGTTGCTGTCATCCTTCCCCTGAGCAAGAGACCTACTTCCTGTGTGTCTGTATTTTTATTGACTTTCTGTTCTGCCTTCTTATTGGTTCTAAACACAACCGAACCACTTCTTCGTCACTGCCTGTCTATACAGACCTCCAGGTCTTCTATGGTTAGTACTTGGATTAAAGGTGTGTGTCACCAAGCTGGCTATGTCCTTGAACACACAGACTCTGCCTGCCATGTGATCAGAATAAGGGTGTGTGCTACCACTGCCAGACTTCTGCTAAATGGCTTGTTATTAGTTCTGACCCCTAGGCAACTTTATTTATTAACATACAAATAAAATCACATTTCAGCACAAATAAAATATCACCATACCAGTCTTCTCACTAATTTTAGTGCTAATGATACAAACTCAGGTCTTCATGCTTGCACAGCAAGTGCTCGTATTCACTGAGCCACCCTGAAATGTTAAAAGAATGAGAGCACAGTTCATTAAAAGAACTTTGGCATCGCCGTGCCTAACCTGGAGACTGGAAGGAAGCACACTGTGGAAAGCAATTACCCCTAGGTTCCTTAGCCTGTGGTAGATGTACTTCATCTTGGGGGTAAGGAGCTTTCTTGAAGTATGTGTATTTGGAGTAGCCTTGAAGTGTATATTGTCACTCTCAAATGAAGATCTTTCCTTCTTAGGCTGTATTTGAAGACTGAACACTGAAGTCTTCTCATGAGATGTCTAATTCAAACCTGGTTAGATACTTAGTACTATTATTCTGTCATAGAGGTGATGTGGAAGGAGTGATTGTGTTCCTTTTTCTGTGCTGGAAATCAGGACCACTATGCCTGTTGTCTTAGGGTTTCTATTGCTGTGAAGAGACACCATGAACACAGCAACTCTTTTTGTTTGTTTGTTTGTTTCTTTTTTTTTTTCAAGATGGGGTTTCTCCATGTAGTTTTGGTGCCTGTCCTGGATCTCACTCTGTAGACCAGGCTGGCCTGGAACTCAGAGATCCGCCTGGCTCTGCCTCCTGAGTGCTGGGACTAGAGGCATGCGCCACTGCTGACTAGCTTCAGCAACTCTTATAAAAAAAAAAAAAAAAAAAACAAAAAAAAAAACAAAAAACATTTAATGAGAGTGGTGGCTTACAATGTCAGAGGATCAGTCCATTATAATCATGGTTAGGAGCATGGCTGTGTGTAAACAGACACGGTGCTGGAGGAGTAGCTGAGAGTCCTTCATCTTCCAGGCAACAGGAAGTCGACTAAGACACTGGGTGGTAGCTTGGGCATAGGAAACCTCAAAGCCCGCCCTCACAGTGACACACTTCCTATAACAAAGCCATACCCACTTCAACAAAGCCACATCTAATAGTGCCACTCCCTGTGAGAGTCTAGGGCCCAGTTACATTCAAACCACCACACCTAGTGTCCTCATGTCTTAAATGCTAGTACTCTGGAGGAAGCAGAGGCAGGCAGATCTCTTGAGTTTGAAGTCAGCCTGATGTTATACTTAGCAAGTTCCAGGACAGCCTACATAAAGAGACCCTGTCTGGGGGGAATAAAGTGAGGGGAAAAAAATGAAAAAAGAAAAAGCTTGGAAGTAGAGAGCTCATGAGCCCTGTGAGCCTCCCTGTTTCTTTCATAAGGGGCTGTTAACAGGTCAGATCTCATCAAGTCCTATAAGTGGTCACAGGCTGCTCTGATTGAAGATGGTGGTACTCATAGCCAGCTTGAAGGAAACAAGCTAAGTGTTTTCCATTAGTGATGAGCTCAGGTTGGTTAGGCTGCTTTGTGGAGGAGTGATGAGGCCTGTGGAGTCTGGGAAGAAGCTGCTTACAAAAGGTGCAGAAAAAAAAAAGTGCAGGATGCAATGATCCCAAGGCTGCAGTGGTGACATCAGAAGAGTGAGTCTAGGGTCAGCATTCAGCTATATAGAGAGGAGCTGGAAGATGCCCTGTGAGAGAGCCGCCATGGAGCAGAGCTGTAGAGTGCTTGTCTGTGCTTAGAAAAATAGTGCAGAACATGGGAGAAATTCACTTTCGGGAGTGTTAAGAGATGGGGTCTAGTGGCCAGCTGGGAAGGTTGGCAGGAACAGGAAAGAATGCAAGGGAGGTGAAGAGGGTGCATGCATGTAGACAGTAGACAGGTCGAGTTCTTTTTTTAGACAACCCTTTTTTTAGACAAATATCATAAGGTTTATTTACATGTCCTGGACACCTACTTGACTGTCCACCCAAAGAATACTTTGTATTCAGAAATAAAATATGTGTGTCTTTTTACATATTAAAATTCTCATCTTAAATATGTGTGGGTGGGGATGAACATGTCTTGGTCAGAGGACAACTAGTGGAAATAGGTTCTTTTTGCACCACATGGGTCCTGGGTTGCTAGGCTTGGTGGCAAGCACCCTTACCTGCTGAGCCATCTCGCTGGCCCAGATATCTGTATCTTTAAGTTTGAGCATAGAACATACCTTTTTGGGTTATTTGTTTGAGACAAGGTCTCACTCTACCCAGGCTGGTGTGGAATTATTATCAATCTGCCTCCTTCCTGAGTGTTGGGATTATGAAATAACTTACTTGGCCAAACATTTATAATCTTACAGTGCTGTTACGATAACAAGATCATTACCAGAAAGTGATGTGAGGGAAGAGAGTATGAAATAGTCTTTTCCCTTTCTGAGACATGGTCAGGTTGGCCTCTGACTTCTAATCCTTCTTCCTCCAACTCTAGACTGCTGAGGTTACAGGTTTGTGCCCCCATTCCTGGTTTTCGGCAGTACTGGAGATTGAACCCAGGGTCTCTTGCATGCTAGGTAAATGTTCTGCCAACTGAGCTACAGCCCAGCCATGAAATAGTCATTTGTAATCTCAGTACTTGGGAAGTAGGTGTAAAAGGATCAGGAGCTCAGGCATCCTTGGCTACATAGCAAATTAAAAGCAAGTCTGGGCTACGTGAGACCCTGTCTCAAAGGAAAAGCCCTCTCCCCCAGGATAAATGAAAGGGAAATGTGGTCAGACAGCCTGGAAAGCTATAGGGCTACTTCTCTGAATCTGTAAGTGTGAGATGTGCAATAAAGGCACAAAGGTAGCACTTGGAAAGCAAAGGCAGGTGGATTTCTGTGAGTTCCAGATGAGCCAGAGCTACAAAGTGCAACTCTGCCTTAAAAAGTACCTCCCCACTAAAAACAGTACGAAGAGGAGGTTAATGATTTGGATCTGAAATATGAGCTCTGCAAGGATCATATGTAAGGCTTGGTTCCCAACTCAAAGTTGAGGCTTTAGGAAAGTGACTATATCATGAGGATTTGATATGCTATCAGGTGTAATGAACACTTAGGAGAGGCAGGACCTAAGTGAAGGGAATTGGTCACTGGAGGTTATCCTTGGTTCCTTCTTCTTGTCGTCTTTCTCTTTGCTTCCTGGCCATCATGAATTGAGCAGGTTTGTCTGGCACCTGCTTCTGTGACCATGATGTTCCACCCACCACAGTCGTAAAGCCACAGAACCAGCCAACCGTGGATTGTAACCTCTGGAATAGTGTGTTAAATCAATCTTCCTTTATTCATTTTTTTTTTCTTTTAGTCAGGGTCTCCTGTAGCCCAGGCTGGCCTCAGACATGCTATGTTCATAGCCAAGGTTGACTGAACTGACTCCCGAGCCTCTACCTACCGAGTGCTGGGATTACAGGCTTCTATCACCAGATCTTGTTTATTGTTATTGGGGTTCAAACCCAATTCAGGGCTTCCTGAATGCTAGATGTCTTAATTTGGTTTTCAGTGGCTTTGAAAAAAGTATTAACCAATATAACTTGTGGTAGGAAAGGGTTTATTTGGTTTATACATCCCAGGTCCCAGACTATCACTGAGAGAAGCCGGGTCAGGAATCAGAAGGCAGAACTGAAGCAGAGGCCATGGAAAAATATTGCTTACTGACTTGCTTTACACTCAGCTTGATATATGTATAACCAAGAATTACCTGCCCAGGAGTGGCACTGCTCAGAGTGGACTGGGCTCTTCCACATCAATCATTAGTCATGAAAAGGCCTCCACAGACTTGCCTACCAGCCAATCTGATGGAGGCATTTTTCCCAATTGTGGTTCCTTCTTCCTAGATGACTGATTTGCAAAGTTGACAAAAAAAAAAAAAACCCTTAAACAACTAAATAGCACAAATTACCCCTTAATAGCACACACAAATTACCCCTTGTCAACTAGACACGTGAACTAATAACCTGAGTTGGAGAGATGGCTCAACAGCTAAGAACACTAGCTGCTGCTTCCAGGGGATCTAGGTTTGATTCCCAGCACCCACATGCAGGCTAACAAACATTCATAACTCCAGTTTCAAGGATCAGACACCCCTCCTGGTCTCTATGGGCACTGCATACACGTGGCACACAGACAGCAGGCAAAACACCCACACATAAAACAAAAATCTCTAAAGCCTTTAATCTCAAAATTTAAGATCCAGAGGTAGACAGATTTCTGTAAGTTTGAGGACAGGGTGTTCTACATAGTGAGTTCCAGGACGGTCAGAAATCCATAGACCTTGTCTTAAAAAAAAAAAAAAAAAAAATAACCCTTCCTTGTTTATCTCAACTACCACTATCGTGTTAATAACAAGATCACAATATAAATACAGTTTGGTGACACATGCCTTTAATCCCAGCACTCAGGAGGCAGAGGCAGGCAGATCTCTTTGAGTTCAATGCCTGCCTGTTCTACAAAGGGAGCTCCAGAGCAGTTAGAACTACAATGAGACCATGTCTCAAACACACCTGTCCCCAAAGCCCAAAGAAACCAAACCAAGTAAGCAAATAAATAAAAGTCCTTCAGTTGGGGCTGTAGAGAGGACTCAGCCAATAGCACTTTTTGTTTTTGCAAAGGACAAAATGAGAGGGGGTTGGAGAGATGGCCCAGTGGTTAAGAGCACTTGCTGCTGTAGGGGTTGGGGATTTAGCTCAGCAGGCCCCTAGTTCGGTCCTCAGCTCGGGGTAGATGAGTGGGGGGGAGGGAGAGAAAATAAGAGCACTTGCTGCTCTTGCAGAGGACCTGGACTAAATTCCCAGCACCCACACAGCAGCTCAGAGTGCCTGAAACTTCAGTTCCAGGAAACCCAGTGCCCTCTTTGGGCACACCAGGCATGCCAATGGTGCACAGACATTCATGCAGGCAAATGCAGTCACACACATAAAAACTTACATCAAGAGGTAAGAACCAGGGGCTGGAGAGATGGCTCAGAGGTTAAGAGCACTGTTTGTTCTTCCAAAGGTCCTGAGTTCAATTCCCAGCAACCACATGGTGGCTCACAACCATCTGTAATGAGATCTGGCACCCTCTTCTGGCCTGCAGGGACACATGCAGACAGAACACTGTATACATAATAAATAAATAAATCTTAAAAAAAAAAAAAAAAAAAAAAAAAGAAGTAAGAACCAGGACACAGTTACAATCAAATCAAAGAAGAATCAACATCCAGCAGTGTAAATCCAACCCTGTAGCTCAGTGTCCTCTACTGGCATTCAATCCCAGTCTGGACTGCAAAGGCATCGTGAAGCTTCAACTCTACCAATCTGCCATCCACAATCCACATAGCTTGTTTTGTAGGATCAAGCCAGCTCCATGCCACACCTGCTGCTGTCCTTGTCTATCATCCCAGGGTACTGGCATCACTAGTATGCTGGAATCTTCATTGCAATTGAGGTTGAATCTTCACCAATTGCCTCTCTTGGCTTCTTCAGGGACTGACCCCGACACATGCACAAAACCTCAGCTTCTTCTTCTGAGACCTTCAATACGCAAGTCTCCATTGTAACTGAGTCTGCACCCTCACCAATGGCCTTCTGCCTTCTGTAAGGACTCCAACCTTGTTATATGACGCTAAGTCTCAGATGCTCTCCATAAGCCCTTCAAGCCTTCAAAACCAATACCATGTGGGAGATGCTTACATATTGCCACGTTCAGCTGCTAGTTTCAGATACAGTCTTGGCCCCCTCTGATCCATCTGAGTGCCATGACATACATGTTACATACCTGTACACACACAAATAAAAAATATATAATTTTAAATAAAGGGCTGGAGAGATGGCTCAGCAGCTAAGAGTGCATACTGCTCTTGCAGAGGACTCTAGTTCAGTTCCCAGGACCCATGTTGAGTGGCTCATAACTTCCAGTAACTCTAGCTCCAGGGGATCTGACACTTTTGGCTTCTAAGGACACCTGCACATATATACACCCGCATATATATATATATATATATATATATATATATATATATATGCACATATATACACCCATACAGACACTCATAATTCAAAACAGTCTTTAAGAATTTAAAAATTAAATATACTTCTCAAGTATTTTGTCATAAGGTGACTACAGTACTGAATTCACTGAGAAAAGCATGAACTTCCACACCTTGGGGCTTACCAGGGTGCAGAAACAGCTGAAACCAGGCATTCAAGAGCTGTGCACAGGTTCTTTTGTAGTCTTCCTTCACCAGCATCACTCCTTCATGGCTGTCCATATACTAAAGCCTATTGGCTTCTAATTCTCCTTCTTTTTATACATCTGTCAACTGAGGGATGTCGCAGGCTGTCTTTAGACCTAGATTCAGAATCCAAGGGAGCACCAAACCTCATATAGCCAATAATAGCCTCCAACAGCCTAGGTAGCCAAGGATTGTCTTGACCTCCCCTCCTCCTGCCTCTCCACATCCCAGGTGCTGGTATTACAGGTATGACCCACCATGAGTGATTTATGTGGTGTGGGTAGCAGATGAAGTCATGAGTGAATGTGTGTTTGTTGACAAGCACAGCTATGTCAGGGGATACAATGCCTGAGACCCATGGTGTCTTCCTTAGGGTTTCTATTGCTGTAGTAAAATACCATGTCCAAAAGCATTTGAATAGGAAAGGGTTTATTTTGCTTACATTTCCAGATAACAGTCCCTCATGTCCTAAGAGAAGGCAGAGCAGGAATGCAAGACAGGAACCTGGAGAAAGGAATTAATGCAGAAGCCACAGAGGAGTACTACTTTCTGGCTTGCTCTCTGTAGCCTTTTTCTTATAGCACCCAGGACCACAAGCCCAGGCTGACACTGCCCACAATGAGCTGGGCCCTCCTACATCAATCATTAGTCAAAAAATACACCACAAGGGCGGTGGTGGTTCAAGCCTTTAATCCCAGCACTCAGGAGGCAGAGCCAGGCAGATCTCTGTGAGTTCGAGGCCAGCCTGGGCTACAGACTGAGATCCAGGACAGGCTCCAAAGCTACACAGAGAAACCCTGCCTCCAAAAACCAAAAAAAAAAAAACACAAAAACAACAACAACAACAACAACAACAACAAAAAAACAAAACAAAAGAAAATGTACCACAAGCTGCCCATAGGCCCATCTGGTGGAAGCATTTTCTCAATTGATATTCTTAAATGATTCTAACTTGACATGTATTCTCTCCGGTACAAGACTGAAAAGGACAAGTGTGAGAAAACAGGAAGCAATTCCATCAGTCAAGTGAAAACACCTTGGACAGCTGCATACTACCCTTTCTGTCCTGTCGTCTGTGTTCCTGTGTGTGTGTGTGTGTGTGTGTGTGTGTGTGTAGGATAAAGGTAAAAGGTGTGTTCCTCAATTGTTTTCTGCCTCATATATTTTCTTCACACACAAAACCATTTAAGGATGGGTATGGTAGAGCATGTCTTTAATCCCAACACTTGGGAGGCAGAGGCAGGTGGTTCTCTGAGTTTGAGGCCAACTTGTTCTACATACTGAGTTCCAAGCTAGTCAGGGTTACAAAGGGAGATTCAAGTCCTCTACAAAAACATTATACACTCTAAACCTCTGAGCCATCACTCCAGCCCTTCCAGGCTTTCATTAAATGTACAAAATAACTTAAGGTTAAGGGATTTGCTCACAATTTGGTTCTTGCTTTAGGGATAAAAGACGCAGGCCATCTAAGCCATGGGAACTGCTCCTGCTAGCAAAGGTTAGGGGTGTGGCACACCGTTTTTTGTTTGTTTGTTTTGTTTTGTTTTTCGAGACAGGGTTTCTCTGTGTAGCTTTGCGCCTTTCCTGGATCTCGCGCTGTAGCCTAGGCTGGCCTCGAACTCACAGAGATCCGCCTGGCTCTGCCTCCCAGTGCTGGGATTAAACGCGTGCGCCAACACCGCCCGGCATGGCACACCTTTTTTATAAAAAGAAATTACCTTGCAAAGTTATTTTCCCATTGTTTCTGTGTTTCTTTTTGTGGATACAAAGATTAGTCTTTTTAACACCTTGAATTTGTGTATTCAAGGATGCCTTTGAACTTCTGACCCTCCTGCCTCCACTTCACAGGCCATCACAACCAGTATAGGTCGTGCTACAGAAAGAACCCTGGGCCTCCTACATGCTAGGCAAACACTTGACCAACTGAGCAAAATCTGCATCCCTTTTTATTAATTATAATACCTTTTTTGTGTATGTGTGCACACCAAGGAACAGTACCGTACAGTTGTTGGGGAGAATTTGTATTTCTTTTCTTTTCTTCTTTTTCTTCTCCTTTTTTTTTTTTTTTTTTTTTTCCTTCGAGACAGAGTTTCTCTGTGTTAACAGTCCTGGTTGTCCTGCAACTCACTTGGTAGCCCAGGCTGGCCTCGAACTCACTGAGATCCGACTGCCTCTGCCTCCCAAACGCTGGGATTAAAGGCGTGCGGCACCACCGCCCGGCTTTTCTTGGCTTTTTTTTTCTTTTTGGTTTTTGGAGACAGGGTTTCTCTATGTTAACAGTCCCGGCTGTCCCAGCCTCTTAAGGGTTCGGATTCCAAGCATGAGCCACTCCTCCCGGCTTGAACAAGCGTCTTATTGAGTTTTGTAACACGGGATGTTTTTGGGAGCATCCACGATGGCTCACCAGGTGAAGAAAGTCAGTAAGGCCACCGGCCCTGGCGTGAGGCTCTGCGCCCAAACCGACTCCAATGTTTGGGCGCCGGAGACACAGGCCCCGCCCCTCACCTGCGCGCATGCTCTTACGTGAGCCCGACGGGCGACCTGCGGCATAGGCGCGCGTGACGTAGCACCGCGGGGCCGTGATGACGCACGGGCGTACGCTCGGTGGCTCCTCGGGGAAGATGGCGGCTGCATCTTTGAAGGAGAGGAATTGAGAGTAGGGAGCAGGGAAGAGGAGCGGACGGGAGAGACACTCCCCGCGGCACCGAAGGACACCGCGCTCGCGGTCAGGCGCCCCTCCCGGCCCTCCACGGTGAGTGTGCGGCGGGGCCCGTGCGGGCCGCGGGCGGTCGCGCTCCGCCATTTTCGGGCCCGGCCGTTGCGTGCTTCGGGGGGTGGGGGGGAGACAGGTCGCGGGAGAGAGGAGGACGGGCGTCTGCGGGGCCGGCCGCGGCTGGTGGGGGTCCCCGCGGACGGACTCCGGGGAGGGGGCGGCCGTGAGGCTCCCTCGGCCTAGCCGGGACGGCGAGGCCGGCCGCAGAGACGCGAAGTTCGGAGGGAGGAAGCGCGTTGGGGTGGAGGGGAGTGGAATCGAGCGCGGCTTTGAGGGCTGCCCAGAAGGGGGCTGGAGAAGTTCCTGGGAATCCAGGGGGGAACAGCTGGAGAGTCAGCCTGGATGCTTTCTATAAAATTGAGATCCGTGTTGGGGGACCCGGAGGAAGGCAGAGCTTTGCTCTCTTGCACGAGTTTCAGTCCTCTCTGGCTCCTTACAAATGTCCCACTAAGCACTCAGTCTCCGTTCCAAGTGGAAATTAAATTCGGGTCTCAGTATGTGAGAGGAACAAAGGCTTTCTGGCAACTAGATATTTGTGGTATTAGAAAGCGCCTCTCGTTTTTCTTTTCTCCTCTCTCCTATTTCTTTGAGACTGGTCTAGTTGTATTGCCCAGGTTCGCCGAGAATTTCCAGTCTTCCACCTGCCGGGCACAGGCGAGAGATAAGCGCGCGCGCTACCTGACTTGGCTAGCGGTCCTTTTGTTGTTTGGCTTGATTTTTATTTTATTTTATTTTTGATACAGTTTCACTGTGTAGCCAGGCTGGCCTAGAAACTCACTATGTAGCCTAAGTTTCGAACTCAGCGGTAACCATCCTCTCGTTCTCCCAACCGATGGCATGACCAGCCTGAGCCCCACTAGACTTGGCTGTAACCCAGGCTGGCACTAACTTGCTAATTAACTTCCACTTCCCGAGTGGGATTGAAGGCGTGGGTCACACCTGACCGAGAATTTGTGTTTTTTTTTCTTTTTAAATCAAAGAATTGCATATTAGTGTATGCGTGCACGCGCTCCCTCCCTCTTCCCCTCCCCCCTCGCTGGTAGGAGAGAGGACAGTTTGCTGGAGAACGCTTTTCCACTAAGTGAGTCTTGATTGAACTTAGGTTGTGTGGGTACTTTAACGCTGAGGCATTTATTGAGTTACATTCTTGTTTTTTGTTTGTTTATTTATTTATTTATTTTTAAACAAAGTGTTGATATTGGGTTGTAACTCTTGTGGTTAGTGGCCCTTCCGGAGTAAGGGAGCGGCTGGTTGAGGGATTATCTCCTTGGATTGGAAATCAAAGTCAGAAAAGTGTGTGTGTTAACATATGTAAAGACTGTCAGGAATGATGGGAGGCAGTAGCTATTTGGGAGCTATGGATGACAGGAACCAAGCCACAGTGGTGACATAGACCACTTGGGAACAAAACTTTCACGTACTCTCTGGATATAATACAGGCAGCCTTTTGCTTATGAATGTTTAACCCAAACAAAGAACAAAGCTCTTAGTGACTGTTAAAAGAAAACACTTTAATTGTTTCCCTGGTGGCATTTTTTCTTTTCCTAATCTTAATTACATTTGAGACCCACGTTTTAGGTACTTTTGCATTTTTAATTTGTTTCCATGCCCAGTAGAGTTAAAATACTGTATAGATTTGGTTTGAGACAAAACTTGAAGTGCTGTATTTAGCTGATTTACTATAGCGACTTGGGGAACATCTTGATACCCTTCCCCCAATCCTGGGAAGGATTTTGGTAGAAAGTTGGCTTACATCACAGTGCATTAGAAAAAGTAATTTGACCACCGGGCTTAGGGGCACATGCCTTTAATTGGGGAGGCAGAGGCAGGCAGATCTGAGTTCGAGGCCAGCCTGGTCTACAAAGTTCCAGTACAGCCAGGGCTACACAGAGAAACCCTGTCTCAAAAAGCAAGCAAACAGCCACGCGGCTAATATCTGAAAGAACTCAAAAAACTAGATATCCCGAAGGGTGCATGCCTTTAATCCTAGCACTCAGGAGGCAGAGCCAGGTGGATCTCTGTGAGTTCGAGGCCAGCCTGATCTACAGAGCGAGATCCAGGATAGGCACCAAAACTACACAGAGAAACTCTGTCTCCAAAAAAAAAAAAAAAAAAAAAAAAACTCAACAAAACAAAACAAAAAACAAAACAAAAACAAACAAATGAAATAGTAAATTGTTATTTATGAAGCTGAAAGCTTAGTTCCCATTCCTTTCTTTGGTTGGTAAAAATACGAAATGGTGAATTTTGTCATCACAATTTTATCCTGACCTAAACCTTTAATAATATTTTTACTAACCTCTTAAGCCCTATATTCAGAGTTTGCTTTGCTAAATAACAGAATCCATTAACATAAAAAGCTCATTAGGTAACAAAGTCTGTTTTTTTTGGGGGGGTGTTTAGATATTATTTGATTATTGCCAAGCTCAAACTTTTGTCTAACTCTAATAAAGATATTAGTGAAAGTTTTTTATTTTAAATTTATATGAATGCATTTATGTAATCCTTTTGAGGTTATTTAGAATAAATTGGATATTTTACTTATGTTTTTAATTTTTAGGTAAAATGGTATTAGTTGGAGCTAAATGGTCACTATCAAAAGTTTTTTTTCCATTAAAAATTTACATTTACTTTGTGTGTATGTTTGTGTGTATAGAGGTCAGAGGACAAATTAAAGGAATTGATTTTTCTTTTCACCGTGTGGATTCCGACCTTGTCAGCTATCTTTTCCCACTGAGCCCCTGACCACACCTGCCTTTGACCATGGTTTTAATACTTAAATATTTTATCTTTGTTGTTAGCTGTGATTTAGGTTTAAGATTTCTACTTGGGCCAGGCCATGGTGTTGAATGCCTATAATCCCAGCACTCAGGAGGCAGAGACTGGTGGATCTCTGTGAGTTGGAGTCCAGCCTGGTCTACAGAGGGAGTTCTAGGATAGCCACAGAACACAGAGAGACAAAACAAAGCAAGACAAAAAAAAGATTCTACTTGGACATGTTTTCTTTGGTGACATACCTGTCCCACCGCAAACCATTTATCTTAGACCCCGAAGCTGGTCAGCCATGTTGGAGAGTGTGACCTACATTACTGTTACTCTTTCTGGACTGTAAATAACAACTTCATAAAATTTGTGTAGTGCCTAATTTTCATAGTTTAAGTGTTTATAAATTCCAGACCCAAGGGAGATGTATTGGAAAGAAAATCATGGGATGCCATAGCAAGTGGCCTAAGTTTGCAAGCTGAGTTCATCACAGCTAGCTTTAGATCAAGAGGAAGGGTGTGATGAGTATTGAATTCAGGGGATTACCTATTTTAAGTGTGTGTTACATCATTGAACTATACGTCCAGCTCTAAAGCAGTTTTTTTTTTTTAAGATGTATTTATTATGCATACAGTGTCCCTGCAGGCCAGAAGAGGACACCAGATCTCATTACAGATGGTTGTGAGCCACCATGTGGTTGCTGGGAATTGAACTCAGGACCTCTGGAAGAGCAGTCAGTGCTCTTAAACACTGAGCCATCTCTCCAGCCCCAAGTTTTTTGTTTTTTGTTTTTTTAAATGGGTCAGTTAATTCAACTCTGAGTATCAATTTCCTTATATATAAAAATGATAATTGCTAAGCTGGGCAGTAGTGGCACACGCTTTTAATCCCAGCACTCGGAAGGCAGAGCCGGGCGGATCTCAGTGAGTTTGAGGCCAGCCTGGTCTACAGAGTGAGATCCAGGACAGGCACCAAAACTACACAGAGAAACCCTGTCTCAAAAAGAAAAAGAAAAAAAAAGGTAATTGCTATGGGTAGGATAGTATATGCCTTTAATCCCAGAACCTCAGGTGGCGGAGGCAGGCAGTTTGAGGCTACACTATGTAGTGAATATAGGCTATGTAGTGAAACCCTATCTCAAAGAAAAAAAAAAAAAGTGAAAGTTATTTCACTATTTCTAGTCCCAGTAAGAAATAAGAACATTTATTGAATGTGTATACTGCATATATTCACCGCTGAGAGGTAGACCAGGCTGGCCTCATAGAGATCCCCTTCCTCGGCCTCCCAAGTGAAGGAATTATAAATGTGTTGACCACTTTGCCTTCATTCATTGGTTGGTGGGCATCTGGCTTGGTTCCGGTTCCATTTCCTGGCTATGGTGAGGAGCACAGGGTGTACAATATCTCTGGTCTGTAAATTGAAGGTCACACATACCTAGGAGTGGGTTAGCTCGGTCATAATGATAAGTTCTTTTCAACTTTTTTTTTTGGTTTTTCGAGACAGGGTTTTTCTGTAGCTTTGCACCTTTCCTGGAACTCACTTGGTAGCCCAGGCTGGCCTTGAACTCACAGAGATCCTCCTGCCTCTGCCTCCAGAGTGCTGGGATTAAAGGGGTCCGCCACCACCGCCCGGCTTCTTTTCAGCTTTTTGAGGAATTCCTAGTGGCTGCAGAAGTTCACATTCTACTAGCAGATCTGGATTAGGTTTCTGCTCACTTCACATCCTTTTCAGCATTTTTGTTGCTGAGTCAGAGTTCTCACTATGTCCTTCTGGCTGTCCTGGAACTCAAACAGATCGGCTTGCCTCTGCATCCTCAGGCCTGTGATTAAAGGCGTGCTCCACCACTCCTGGCCAGCATTCCTTTTTTTTTTTTGAGATTGATTTAAATTTTCTGTGTGTATGGGTATTTTGCCTGCATCCATGTCTGTATAGGTGTGTGAAGTGCCCCAGGAAGCTTGAAGACAGATCAACACTTTTAGTTTGCATTTCCCTGTTTTTGTGTATTTTATGTGTATTTTATTCATTTGGGAGGTTTTTTGTGTGTGTATGTATGTAAGATAGGGCATTCTGTAGTTCAGACTAGGCTGAAATCTTATAGTCCAGGCTGGCCTTAAACTCATGGTGATCATCTTCCCTTAGCCTCCAAAATATTGGGATTATGAGCACTATCACGCCTGCCAGACTTGTGCTTTTTAAAGGTAGATTCTGTAGTACCTTATTATTAATTTTAATTTTATTTAATATTTGGGGGGCAGATTCTTGATACATTTGCATCCCTGACTGGCCTGGAATTTGCAGGGATTCCCCTGCTGGGATTATAGTCTGTGGCACTGCACCTGGGTATGGAGATCAAATTCAGGTTGTCAGGTTTATACATGGCAAGTGCCTTTCCCAGATGAGCCATCGTGCCAGCTCTACTGTATGTTTTTGTATTTCTAAAAGTTAGGCATAAATTCAGAGAATGGGGGGAAGAGGATCAGGAGTTTAAGGCCAGATGAATTTGAGGCCAGCCCAGGTATGACTGAGTCTGTGCCCAACTTTAAAAAAAAAAAAAAAAAAAAAAAAGATGCTGGGCGTGGTGGCAAGGCTTTTAATCTGGTCTACAGATCGAGTTCCAGGACAGCCAGGGCTACACAGAGAAACCCTGTTAGGAGCTTCCCTGCCTCCCTGCTAAAGTTAAACTTTACAATTACACTTGTATTGTGGATGGTGACTTTGGCATCCTGTTGTGAGTATCTTGTTTCTCAGAGTTTTGACTAGTGATTGATGGGTGTTGACTAAGCCATTGGGGATTCTAATAAAAAGAAAACCAACTGTTTTTTTGTTTTTTTTTTTTTTGCTTTAAAAATGCTTTGTGCTGGTGGCGGTGGTGCATGCCTTTAATCCCAGCACTCGGGAGGCAGAGCCCAGGCATGAAAAACTACACAGAGAAACCCTGTCTCCAAACCCCCCTCACCCCCAAATGCTTTGTATGTCAAGGGTGGAGCACAAAAACTTAGCATGTATGACCTTCAGTCCAGTATGCTGCGAAGTGTTTACTGCTGGGCCACAACTCCAGCTGTCTCCACTTGGGTGTTTTAATTTTCTTCTCCTTTCTTCATTACTTCCTTTCTTTTGTCGTCTTGTCCTTTTCTTTTTTGAGACAGGGTCTTGCTGTGTAGCTCTGGGTGGCCTGGAACTCACTATGTAGACCAGGCTGGCCTCAAACTTGTACCAGTCCTACAATTCTCTTGCTACCATCGCTTCTTGAGTACTGGGACTACAGATATGTGACACCACAATCAGCCTGAAGAATGACTTTTTGATTGGGGTGGGGTAGATGTAGCCCAGGATAGTTTCCATGAGATATACCTTGCTTTTTTTTTGGTTTGTTTGTTGTTGTTGTTGGTTGAAGTGTTGAGAATTGAATCTGGGACCTTGTGCATGTTAGTCCAGCACTTTTACTGCTAAGTTATATACACATTTGTGGACTTTTTTTTTTTTTTTAAAGCTTGCCAGAGCTAGTCTTGAACTTAAGAGTTCCTCCTAGTTCAGCTGTACTCTGTTGTATATCTTAAAGAAAATTTTTTTTTATGTGTATGGGTGTTTTGCTTGCATGTATGTCTGCCTACAGAGGCCAGAAAAGGGTATCAGATTCCCCCAGAACTGGAGGTACAGATAGTTGTAAGCCGTCATATGGATTCTGGGAGTTGAACCTTGGTCCTCTGGAAGAGCAGTCTAGCCGAATTGATGGCTCAGTGAAATTCCCTGTCTCAAAGAACAAGAACAATTGAGGAAAACACTCAGCATCAAGCTCTGGTCTTGCACGCACGCACGCACGCACGCACGCACGCACGCACGCACGCACACACACACATGCATGCATGAATGCACAAAAACATGTACATACACATCACACATAAAAACATACAAAAAAGAAAAAAGTAAGGCTGGAGAGATGGCTCAGTGGTTAAGAACACTTGCTGTTCTTTGCTTAGAGGACTCAAGTTCAGTCCAGTATCCACATGATGGCCCACAACTGTCTGTAACTCCAGTTCCAGAAGATCTGGTACCCTCTTCTGGCTTCACAGGTATTGCATACATGTGTACACTTACGTACATTCGGTTAAAGCATATAAAATAAAAATAAATTATTTTAAAATAAAGTGAGAAAGAAAGCTGGACAGTAGCAGCGTACAGCCTAGCATGTATGAGGCTCTGGGTTCTCATCCCATGTAACACACACACATACACACACACACACACAAAAGAAGTGAAAATCTACAGAGAAAATATCTTCAAATCATAAATCTAATGAGAGTCTTACATCAGAGTGTGTCAGCACACGTGTATAATCTCAGCAAGTGGCAGGCTAGTGAGATACTGTCCCACAGTGAGGCAGGCAGGAAGGTGGAGGGGATCAGAACATGTCAAGAGCTCTTATAACTAACTCAGTAAGGGAAAAAAAGAACCCCGGGCTGGAGAGTGGCTTAGCAATTAAGAGCACTTGCTGTTCTTGAGGATTTGGGTTCAATTCCCAGCACCCACACAGTGACTCACAACCCATCTGTAAGTCCAGTTTAGGTGACCCTGCACTCTCTTCTGTACCTCTTCTAGTACATAGTACACATGCAAGCAAAAAACACATAAAATAAAATAAAAATATCTAAAAATGAAAAAAAGGAGAAATAAATCATCATCTTAATTGGGCAAAAGATCTTTTTTCTCCCTTGAGACAAGGCCTCACTATGTAGCACTGACTGGCTTGCAACTTGCCTCCTAAGTGTTAGGATCAAAGATGTGTATCACTACTGTCTGGTCCCTTGTGATTTTTTTTTTTAATGTTTGATTTCTTATCCATTTTTCTTGCCATCTGGCAGTATGGGAAAACTTTGAAATCATTATTGTCATTAATCTGTTTATGTGTAGCTGTATGTATTTAGGCTCTGATACCACTGTACGTTATGTGGAGGTCAGAGGTCAACTTTGGAGAGGTGATTTTCTCCATCTACCTTTTACATGGGTTCTCAGGATTAAACTCAGACTGTCAGGCTTGTGTTACAAGTGCCTTTACCCTCTAAGCTATCTTGATGGCCCTAAATTGAGTTTTCAATGTATGAAATCATTAAGTATTACCTATAAAACAAATCTTATTAATTTTTGGAAGATAGTATGCTTGATATAAAATTCAAAAGCTGCAGACTAAGTTCCTTCTCAACTTTATATCCTAATTCATCTAGTTTTTCTTAAATCTGTTATTTTATGTGTGAGTATTTTACCTCTGTGTATATCTATACCACATGCTGGCCTTGTTCCCACAGAGGCCAGAGGAGGGTGGCAGATTCCCTAGAACAGGAGTTGCAGTGAGCTCTCCAGCTCCGCCCTCGTTAAAGGGTGGTTAAAACATATAGTTTATTACAAAATGACCAAGTTTTTTTTTTTTTTTTTTTGTTTTGTTATTTTTTTTGGTTTTTCAAGACAGGGTTTCTCTGTGTAGCTTTGCGCCTTTCCTGGAACTCACTCTGTAGTCCAGGCTGGCCTCGAACTCACAGAGATCCGCCTGCCTCTGCCTCCCGAGTGCTGGGATTAAAGGCATGCGCCACCACTGCCCGGCTACTAAGTGTTTATTATGGATGGAAAATTTAGAAAATACATAGCAGTAAATCTAATTTCTCTCTCTCTCTCTCTCTCTCTCTCTCTCTCTCTCTCTCTCTCTCTCTCTCTTAGTTGAGACAGGGTTTCTCTGTGTAGCCCTGACTGTCCTGGAACTCCATATAGACCAGGTTGGCCTCAAACTCAGATCTGCCTGCCTCTGCCTCCTGAGTGCTGGGATTAAAGGTGTGCACCACCACCACCACCACCGCCTGGCCAATTTCTGTAAGTCTTTAAAAAATGCTTATTATTTATATATTTTTGTGTATTGTGTTCACCTGTCTGAGTTTATATTCATCACATGTGTACAGGAACCCTCAGAGGCCAGAAGTGGGTGTGGTGATGTGGCTAATAAATTTATCTGGGGTCAGAGAAAGGAACAGCCACAATATTAAACATAGAGGTTAGGCAGTGGTAGCCCACGCCTTTAATCCTAGCATTCTAGAGGCACAGATCCGCCTGGATCTCTGTGTGTTCAAGGATACAGCCAAGCATGGTGACACACACCTTTAATCCCAAGAAGTGAGCCTTTAATCCCAGGGAGTGATGACAGAAAAACAGAAAGGTATATAAGGCATGAGGACTAGAAACTAGAAGCATTTTGGCTGGTTGAGATAAGGACTCAGAGGCTTCCAGTCTGAGGAAGAAGGATCAGCTGAGGAACTGGCGAGGTGAGGTAGCTGTGGCTTGTTGTTTCTCTGATCTTCCAGCATTCACCCCAATACCTGGCTCCAGGTTTGATTTTATTAATAAGACTCTTTAAGATTCATGCTACAAGAGGGTATAAAATATCTTGGAATTAGAGTTATAGTTTTAAGCCCCCACATGGACCAGGACATGGCTCCTCTTAAAGAGCATAAGTCCTCTTACACCACTGAGCCATCTTTCCTGTCCCTAATTTGATATATCTTCCTATGACTGATTTAAGCATACAACCAAGGTAGCTTTATTATTTAATTTTTTAAATTGGTTTTTGGAGACAGGGTTTCTCTGTGTAGCTTTGTGCCTTTCCTGGAACTCACTCTGTAGTCCAGGCTGGCCTCGAACTCACAAAGATCTGCCTGCCTCTGCCTCCCAAGTGCTGGGATTAAAGGGGTGCGCCACCACTGCCTGGCTTATTATTTAATTTTTATTTTGTTCGCTTTTGAAAATTATGTTTATGAGTATTTTGCTTACATGTATGTATGTATACCAACCACATGTATGCCTGGTTCCTCTAGAGGTCAGAAGAGGGTATCAGATCCCCTGGAACTGGAGTTATGGATAGTTGTGAGCCATGCCTGACCTAGTAGGTGATTTTTTTTTTTTTGTCATTGCATGAACACCACAAAATGTGCTTACACACCCACTGTGATGGTATAGGTCAGTCAATCTACATGATTTCTTGTGGTGGTATTGTGTTCCCCAAAATATTGTGCAACCTAATAAACTTATCTGGGGTCAGAGACAAGAGCAGCCACTAGATACAAAGGCTAGAAAATGGTGGCACTTACACCTTTAATCCTAGCACTCCAGAGGTAGAAATCCCTCTGGATCTCTGTGAGTTCAAGGCCACATTGGAAACGGCCAGGCATGGTGACACACACCTTTAATCCCAAGAAGTGAGCCTTTAATCCTAGGGAGTGGTGGTAGAAAGCAGAAAGGTATATAAGGCGTGAGGACCAGAAACTAGAAGGATTTGGCTGGTTAAGCTTTCAGGCTGGTTAAGCTTTCAGGCTTCTAGCTGCACAGTTCAGCTGAGAGTCATTCGGATATGAGGACACAGAGGCTTCCAGTCTGAGGAAACAAGACCAGCTGAGAAGTTGGCAAGGTGAGGTTAGCTTTGGCTTGTTCTGTCTTTCTGACCATCCAGCATTTCACCCCAATAATTGGCCCCGGGTGTGATTTTATTAATAAGACTCTCTAAGATTCCTGCTACAATTTCTTTTTTTTTGGGGAATGCATTTCATATTTATGTATGCATGTATGTATGTATGTATTTATTCATTTATTCATTTATTTATTCATTTATTCATTCATTCATATTTTATTTATTTATTTATTTATTTATTTATTTATTTATTTATTTATTTATTTATTTATTGTTTCAGTATTGTAGCACTGGTTGTCCTGGAACTCACTGTGGAGACCAGGCTGGCTTCGAACTCAGAGATCTGCCTGCCTCTGCCTCTTGAGTGCTGGGATTAAAGGCATGCACCAGACCTGCCTGGCTTCTACATGACTTCTCTTTTTATTTTTATTTTTATTTTATTTTTATTTTTTATTTTTTTTCCGAGACAGGGTTTCTCTGTGTAGCTTTGCGCCTTTCCTGGGACTCACTTGGTAGCCCAGGCTGGCCTCGAACTCACAGAGATCCGCCTGGCTCTGCCTCCCGAGTGGACTTCTCTTTTTAAAATTTATTTATTTATTATGTATATTGTGTTCTGCCTGCATGTATGCCTGTACACCAATAGAAGACATCAGATCTTATTATAGATGGTTGTGAGCCACCATGTGGTTGCTGGGAGTTGAACTCAGGACTTCAGGAAGAGTAGCTAGTGCTCTTAACCTCTGAGCCATCTCTCCAGCACCTCTACATGACTTCTTTATGTAGCCAAAAGACAACTTCTACTGACATAATAAAGTATACTCTGAACTTTTATTTATTTTTTTGTCTAGGTAGCTGAGGCTGTCCTTGGAATTCAGTGTCGTTCTGCTTCAGTTTACCAAGTACTAGGCATGGTTCGTTGTACTGTATATAAACTCATATATATATGTGTGTGGCCGGGCAGTGGTGGCATATATGTGTGTGTGTGTGTGTGTGTGTGTGTGTGTGTAAATATACACAATACGTGTATATATACATTTGTGTATATACACACACACACTAAATAGAAGTACACTCTAAAATAGAGTATTATATAGTATACATAAGCCTGTAGTGTCATAGTTGTTTATTGCCATTGTGTTGTACATAATTCAGAATTGTATGTGCTATATTTTTATGAACTTGACATATACCAGCATCTTTACAAATCCAAGTAATGCTTCATTACTTGATGTGACTTTACTAGGCAATGAGATTTTTATTTTTATTGTAATGGTAGGATACCAAATTTGTTTATGTGATCCTTTGTGGGCTGTAATATCTTAATAGGACACAATATCAAGAATGAAAGAAGAATTTTAGAGAAGATTTTACAGATGTTAAAATACTAATAAGGCTGGGCAGTGGTGGTAAATACATTTAATCCCAGCACTGGGGAGGTAGAGGCAGATGGATCTCAGTGAGTTCGAGGCCAGCCTGGTCTACAGAGCGAGTTCCAGGACAGTTAGGGCTGTTACACAGAGAAATCCTGTCTCAAAAACCAAAACTAAAACAAAACAAAAACAAACCAAAAAATACTAATGAGATACCATGAACAGTTGTATGCCCTAAAAATTGGGAGAAATTAATTTTGTTAAAATACAAACTACCAAAACTAACCAAAGAGCCAAAAAACAGTCTACCTTCACAAGAGCTAATAGCATCAGGAAGGCTAAAGAATTTTTAAAAACTTCCAAAAACATAGCATAGAACATGGATGGCCAAGGGAGCTGTGACTGTCCTGATTTGTAGAGAAAATGGTGCTGTGGCCACTAGTTCTAGTATAAGTCATTGCTGCCTAACTTGGTGACTGCCAGACTAGGTGAATTGATCTGTCAGGGCTCTTTATGGGATGGTAGTTTCTGTTCTGCTATGCAGTTGTACAGTCTGTTGGGCTGTCTCGAAACACCCAGGGTATTTCCACTTCCCTTCTTGCCTTCCTCCGCTCCCTTCTCCTTGTCTCTGTCCCTCCCCTACCTTTGGGACAGGGTCTTACTGTGTAGCCCCTAGCTGGCCTGGAATCCACTTTGTTGACCAGTCTGCCTTAGAAATGCAGAGATCTGCCTGCCTGTGTCCTGAGATTCCTGGGATTGAAGGTCTTTGCCACCATTCCTGACAGAATTCTAGTTCTTAAAAACCCTTGAAAAATAATGGATTTTTTTTTTTTTTTTTTTTGGTTTTTCAAGACAGGGTTTCTCTGTGCCTGTCCTGGATCTCACCTTGTAGACCAGACTGGTCTAGAACTCAGAGATCCTTCTGCCTCTGCCTCCTGAGTGCTAGGATTAAAGGTGTGCACCACCTGGCTAAGGAAAACTGTTTTTAATGTGCCTCATACTTTTTTTTTTTAAATGGTACTGGGGATGGAACACAGGGTAGGCTAGTACCATAAAGTGGTACCTACAGTTTTTCAGAAGATTAATCACAAATATAAATGACTCAAGTTTCAGTTCTAGTTATTTACTCTAGGAAAAGGATAATACATTCACAGAAAAAATTGCACTGTATAGTATGCCCTATAGTAGTTTTATTCAAATTGCTGAACACAGCATACATCCAAATTTCTTCAGTGAATGGATAAACTTTATCTCCATAGAATTTAGCAATAAAAGAAAAGAATAATTAAAACAGCATGGTTAGTTTTTCAAAACATCATGGCAAATGGAAAATGCTACTAGACTCAAAAAGCTTCATGAGATGTAATTTTGTTTGTGAAAATATAGACTTCAGTGATGGAGAACATTGCAGTGGTTACTGTGGTTAGGGGTAATGCTGGAGACTGGTACAAGGAACAGTATAGGATGTATGTGGGAATGAGGTGTGTGTGTGTGTGTCTGTGTGTGTGTGTGTTTAGAGAAAGAGACTGTAAGCGTAACGATAGGTGTCATCTCTGGCTCTCCTCAAACTCATTGTGTAGCCGAACATGATCTTGAACTTCTGATCTTCCTGCCGCTACCTCTTGAGTGCCACGATTATAGATATATGCCACTAAACTTGGTTTGTGTAGTATAGTTCAAACCCAGAGCTTCAGGCGTGCTAGCAAGCATCTTGCCAGCTGAGCTGTATCTTTAGCCCCAGTTTCTATATCTTGATTATGGTCAGTGTGTGAAACTGGGTTCATTAAAATACAGAATCATATTGCATAAAATGAATATTAAAAATTAATTTTGTATATATGTGTGTGTTTGATTGTGGGTTTTTCACATGTTTGAGTGCAGGTATGAGAAGTAGGTGTTAGATCCTGAACCTGCTGACCTGGTTACTAGGAATTATGTGTGATATTCAAAATAAATTTAGAGCTCAGTGTTAGAGATACTTGTCTAGTTGTGTGCAAGGGCCTGGGTTTGATATCTAGTACAAAAATAAATACAAACAAAATTTAGTTAAAAGAATAAGAAAAACCATAGATCCTGAGAAAATATTTGGAAAAGATATCCCACCAGACATGGTGGTGCTCACCTTTAATCCCAAGCACTCAGGAGGCAGAGACAGATGGATCTCTGAGTTCAAGGCCAGCCTGGTCTACATAGAAAGTTCCAGGCCATCCAGGAGAGACCCTGTCTCACCCCCCCCCCCAAAAAAAAACCAAACCCAAACAAAAAAAGAATGAGATGTCTAAAACATACAAAGAGCTCATAAAACATAGTTTAAAAAACTAATTCAATTTAAGAAAATAGACAGAAGGATCTGAATAGAAACATTACCATATAGATGTCAAAATAAGCATGTGGAAAGATGCTGAGCTGGGCATTATGCTTGTGTACACACTGTTAGAATCTTAGGACTCCAATTTGAGGCCAGCCTAGGCTACACATAACTTACCAGGTGAGCCAGAGCTATGTAGCGAGACCTTGTCTCAAAACACACAACAAACAAATCCTCTCCCCCCACACAAAAAGCAGTACACCTAACATAACAAGCTGTCATTCATTTCTGGTGGGAATGCAAAATGAAGCAGCCACTTTGGATGCAGAAGCATCCTTTTACATATAGTGTAGCAATTGTACTTTATTTATACAAAAGTTGAAAATAATTTCTCAGAAAAATCTGCACATTAATGTTTATGGCAGTTACACTACATAACAAACCAGGGAAGCAACCAGAATGCCCTTTACTAGGTCATAGGTAGCATAACCCTGTGATGATAATGTGTATCAACTGTAGAAAAGATATGGAAGAACCTTAAAAGCATCATTGCTGGGCCCAGTATGGGGGTGCACACCTTTAATTCCAGCACTTGGCAGGCAGAGGTGGTAGATCTCTCTTGTTTAAGGGCAGCCTAGTCTATAGCTAATTCCATGCCAGCCAGCTACACAGTGAAACCCTGTCTTTAGAAAAAGGAGGGATGGAGATGGGGCGGTGGGAAAGCATATTGCTAGTTGGGAAGTGGGTTGGTAAGATGGGTTAGTGGGTAAAAGTGTAAGCAAATCCCCCCCCCCATCCCACCCCTTTCTCCAAGACAGGGTTTCTCTGTGTCCTGGAACTAGCTCTGTAGACCAGGCTGGCCTCGAACTCACAAAGATCTGCCTCCTCCTGCCTCTTGAGCTAACCCAAGTCAGTTTTGAGACCAGTATGCTTTTTGAGACCAGGATCTCACTATACCTAGCTTTCGTAGTTCTGGCTGGCCTCAAACTTCCAGAGCCTACCTCTGACTGGGATTAAAGCATGTGCCACGGTACTTGGGTCTGGAGTGTTTATGAAAATGATTATTTTGTAAGTGTGAGCCAGGCGGTGGTGGTGCAAACCTTTAATCCTAGCCCTTGGGGGCCAGAAGCAGGAGGATCTCTGTGAGTTTGAGGACAGCCTGGTTTACAGAGTGAGTTCCAGGGCTACACAGAGAAACCTTGTCTTGAAAAAACAAAATGGAGGGTTTTTTGGTTTTGTTTTTTGTTGTTTTAAAGGGCAAAAAGGTCCAACTAGAGCTGGCCATGCATGTGTGCGCATGTGTTTTCAAGACCAGGTTTCTCTGTGTAGCCCTGGCTGTCTGTCCTGCAACCTGCTCTGTAGACCAGGCTGTCCTCAGACTCACAGAGATCCACCTGCCTCTGCCTCCCAAGTACTGGGATTAAAGGTGTATGCCACCACTGCCCAGCTTGTCCTCTGACTTTTACAAGTGCATGATGGCAGGTGAGCTCTCTCTCTCATACAATGCATAAACAAACAAACGAACAAACAAAAGAGAGATCCTGTGTACTCTATCCAGTTTCTTCCAGTAATGACAAGTTGCAAAACTGTTACAAGAAAGAGTATTTATTGTGAAGTTACCTAAAAATCAGATATTTGTCAGTTTTAGGTGTACATGTATGAGTCTGGTTCTCTGCAGTTTTATTATGTATGATATGGATGTTATTATTTGCTTGTATATCCACTATGATAGTTAAATAGTATACTATCAACATAAAACATCCCCTTTTATAAGCATACCCACCTATACTCATCCTTAACTTCTGGCATTCATTAATATGGTCCTCAGTTATTGTTTGTCATTTCAGAAATGTCATATCAAAACTTAAGTTTTATATTTTATTATTTTAGTTTGTTACACTTGATTATTGCTTTTTTATTGTAGTGTTGGAGAAACAAGGAATATTTGTGCCCTATCTATTAAAACAAACAAAATCAAAACAGAAAACTTACTCAAAGTAGGAAAAACCAGAAAAGCTGAGCTGGGCCTGGTGTTGCATGTCTTTAATCCTAGCACAGGAGGCTGAGGCAGGCTGACCTGTGAGGTGGAGTTCTGGAGAACAGCCAAGGCTTCATAGTGAGAGCCTGTCTCAAAAAAGGAAGTTAAAAAAAGCTGTAAATGGCAGCATAGAATCTGTCCTTTTGAGCAGATTCAGATACCTATCACTACAGTGAAGGTGCAGTACATTGTGTCACTGCTGAGCCTGCAGCTTGATGCCAAGCCACTTGTAAGGATGTCAGCATGTGTAGCATGGCATTTGTTAAAGTTGTCAAGAAGAAGGTCTGCTTCAAGAGATGCCAAGGGAAATTTAGAAAAGTGTAGAGTAAAACTGACTTCTGTGCTTGGAAATGCAGAGTGTGATGGTATTTTGTGTAGCTAACAATATTGTTTATGTCATGAACCAAAGTGTGGTCTGGGAGTTGGCCTAGCAGATTGTGTACATTGTACAGGCTTGTGCTGGCCCATGGGCTTCTCAATAGATTTAGCTTGGTAAAGTCTATGAAAGCCAAGTGGAGGTGACTGGAGAAAAATGCAATATGGAAAGCATTGGTGGTCAGCCCCAGTGCCTCTGCCTGTTGTTTGGATGCAGGCATTGCTGTAACTACAACTTGCACTAAGGTTTTGGGAGTCTTGTAGAGGAGCTGTGAATGGGATCTTTTCTGTCCCTTATAGTACCTGATGATTTCTTGTTTAAAATAATTCTGAAAACAAGGAGTACCATGCAGAAGTACGTCATAGTTTAGAATATTGCAAATCATTTGTATTACTTGATGGAGGAAACTGAAGGTACTTAATAAGGAACAGTTTTCTTAGTACCTAAGTAATCAGACTCCAGATGTAGAGATTATTAGAAGAGGGAGGGTGGGAGTGGGGAAGAAAGCTCATGATGTTCTATGCAAAATCTAGTTATGAGAAAAACAAAAACAAAAAGTTAAAAAAAAAGGTACAGAATTTTCCCATAATATATCCTGTTCAGCTCTGAAGGGAAAGATAGTAGTTGGAAGTTGGTAGTTGGAAGCCAGTTGGTTGGATTTCAATCCCTGCCTAGAAGAAATGTTAGGTACCTCAAAGAAGACAAACTTTCTCAGAGTTCAAGGACAGGTTACTGAGAACTAAACCAATTTTCTGTGAAGATTATTTTTCATATAAAGAAGGCAGTTAACCTCCTGACCAAGTAACAAAAAAAGGGAAACCAGTCCTAAGAACTTGGTGGGAGGAGGACTCTACATGTTTAATGGCTTCTTTCCTTGTTTGTCCTTTATGTGACAGAGTGGTTTCTGTATAATTATTGATTTATTCAGGATTCCTGTTTAATTAATTAATTTGGTTTTTCCAGAAAGGGTTTTCTGTGTAGCCCTGGCTGCTTGTCCTCCTTAAGTTTTGGGTTAAAGGCTATGCCACCACACCAGGCAAGATTCCTATTTATTAATGTTAGAACAAAATGAAGAAAGTGAACATGTTGATAGTTTCATTACTGGCCCAGTTAACCAGCTGATAACCACTTCTCCTCCTCTTTGAAAAAAAAAAAAGAAAAAAAAAACAACAAAAAATGAAAACAGAAAAACCTAAGGACATACTGTTTTAAAGGTTACAGGAAACTATTTCAAACATTTGTCTCCTTAAAAAGTTCCCTGTTGTGCCAGCACAAAATCACAGTATACTAATATATTCATATATGTAATCCAAGGTTAGTCTTCTGCGACTGTAGGAGGAGGTTGGGTGTTAGTCTTGAATGCATGTTTCTTACCTGTGCAGAAAGGCTGACTTTGCCTCGGGTAGTAGAGACCCTGACTCTGTGGCCTCTCTGCTGGGTGTCAGTGAATGGTTGGCCTCTCCCCTCCTCTCCCTCCCTCCTGTTCCTTTTTCTTTGTCCCTGTCTCCTGTAGCTGAGGCTGGTCTCAAACTTGGTATGTAGCCAAACTCCTGATCCTCTTGTTTCTACGTCCCACATAATGGGACTGTAGGTGTGCTCTACACTCTGTAGGCACAGTTGTTGTTCTTAGTGGTGTGCTAGTTTTGTGTAAAGTCTGTCAGAATTTGGAAGGTACAAGAATTTGGAGGGCACCTTGAGTTTAAAGCCAGCCCAGTCTAAATAATGAGACTCTATATTAAAAACAAACAAAATAAACAAGAATCCTGAACAAGCAGGATTTATTTTTAAAATTTTTTTGAGATACAGTCTCACTACATAGCTCTTACTTCTAGGATTCACTATGTAGATCATGCTGACCTGGAACTTAGACCCAGGCTTGCCTCTGCCTCTTGAGTGCTGGCACTAAAGGCATGTGCCACCACACCCAGCCATATCAGGGAAATTTATTTAGAAACTGTTCTGTTTTGTAACAAACAAACACAGACTGGAAGCAAGAAAAAGGAGCAGGAGTCCCCATTGAACAAAGACCCTTAGGAGATGGCAGATAGATACTGACTGTAACCTCGACATAGACCTTTTGTAACTAAGACATAGACTTAGTCTCCTGGGTAGTTTTTGTTTTTAAGAATACTTATTTTATATGTATGTCTGTGTTTCTGGGTATATGTATATGCATCACATGTGTGTACAGTAGTAGCCCATGGAGGTCAGAAGGTATTAAATATCCTGAAACTGGAGTTCTGGGTGGCTGTGAGCTGTTAGTTGTGCTCTAAGAATGGAACCTCTGAAAGAGCTTTTACTGCTAAGCCATCTGTCCAGCCCCTCCTGACTGAACAAGGATATTCTCTCTCTCTCTCTCTCTCTCTCTCTCTCTCTCTCTCTCTCTCTCTCTCTCTCTCTCTCCTCTCTCTCCTCTCTCAGTATAAAAACATTTGAAGTCTGTTTTTGTTTTTGAAGGGCTTTTTGCATGTTTGTTATGTGCATTGTGTGTGTGGAAATGAGTTCATGCATGTGGATGGAAGGCAGAAGTTGAGATTGTATAACTTTATTGCTCTCTACTTTTTATATTGATTCAGGGACTCTCACTTAACCCAAAGCACGCTGATTGACCTACTCTAAGAACCCAATACACTCTGGGGATCCCATTTCTACCTTCCATCACTGGGATGACAGGTGGGCTGCCATGCCCTCTTGGCAGTTACATGGGTAGTGGGAACCCAAACTCTGATCCTGACACTTCTGTGGCAAACACTTTACTTGCTGAGTGATCTCCCAAGTCCCAAATTATTTTTTAATTACACATTTGAAAGTAAAAAACTTTATTTGTGAAACAGGTTTTCTCTTTTTAGTTTTTTGAGACAGGGTTTCTCTGTGTAGCCCTGGCTGTCCTGGAACTCACTCTATAGACCAGAGACTCACCTGCCACCACCTCTGAGTGTTAGGATTAAAGGCATGGACTACCATGCCCAATATGAAACATGTTATCATTGTGTATGATTTTTCTTTATGGGAATCTGCCAAAAGCTGAGAGCTTAGTGTAAACAACATGAGATGCTTTCTGTATTTTCTGATGTTATAGTTTGAAATATGTGATTTAGGCTTATTTTGAACTATGTTCTTTTAGGGAAAACATGATGATGACCTGGAATAAGCTAAATGAATGAGAGATGGCTTTATTTAATTTGTTTCTTTCTTCAAGTATCTTCCAAAAATGTCTTCTCACCTTAAGCTGTTAGTTCTGTCCCCCGTCCCCACCACAGTCTTCTGTAGCGCAGAGGGCCTTGAACTTAGTCTATAGGCAAGGATGATCTTCCATTTACCTAGATTATAGTCTTGGCCCACCACACCTCATTTTAGGTTTTCAGAGGCTGATTGGTGTTGTAATCTTGTCTGTATCCCTATTGCCGTCATACTGGGAATGGTAGTAGTAATAGTGGCAGTAGAGCCTCACATCAGTTATGTGTGCTGGAGGGGGTAAGTTCATGTGGGTGTATGTACATGTGTTTGTAGACGCGTGTGTGTGCTTCTGTGTGGAGGCCAGAGGTTGACTTCAGCTTTCTTTCATTTTTTTTTGGTCCCCCCCCCCCCCCCCATGGTTTCTCTGTGTAGCTTTGCGCCTTTCCTGGAACTCACTTTGTAGACCAGGCTGGCCTTGAACTCACAGAGATCCTCCTGCCTCTGCCTCCTGAGTGCTGGGATTAAAGGCGTGTGCCGCCACCTCCCAGCTCAGCCTTCTTTCATGATTGCACGTGTGACCCTGGTGGTTCTGTGTATAGACTGGGCTAGAGAGCTGCCTGCCTCTGCCTCCTGAGTGCTGAAATTAAAGGTATATGCCATCATGCCCAGCTTCTCCACTTAATTTTTTGAGACAGAGTTTTCCACTGAACCTGGAGCTTACTGATTTTACTAAACTGGCAGTCCAGTGAGCTCTGGGACTTCATTTATCTGTGCTGCCGCCAGTGCTGGGCTTATGGAAGTGTCCCACTATGCCTAGCTTTTTGTGCTTCCTGGGAATTCAAACTGGGGCCCTTACCCACTGAACTGTTCTCCAGGATCATTCTTTGAGCTCTTTTGTACTTGAAGATAAAGATTGTTTTAATTTTTGTTTATGTGTATAGTGTGTATCTCTGTGTGTGTGCTGCATGTATGTGGAGCCTGTGGAGGACAGAGGAATTGGATGCTGGGACCTGAACTTGGGGTTCTGGAAGAGCAGCAAGCACTATTAACTGTTGAGTGCCTCACCAGTCATCTTCTGTACTTTTAAACTCTTTATGACTGATTTGTGTCTTGGTGACAGAACACAGTGTGTCCTTTCGGTACTCTTTAAATATTTTTTTTCCTTCTTTTTTTGGTGCTGGCTGGTCATAGTCCTCCCATTTAAATCCAGCTTGAATATCAGCTCTCTTGAATTCCTTTCTATTCATTCTAATTTTTTTTGTTTTTGTTTCTCTCTTTTTTTTTTGGAAGATTTATTTATTTACTATGTATACAATGTTCTGCTTGTATGCCAGAAGAGGGCACTAGACCCCATTATAGATGGCTGTGAGGCACCATGTGGTTGCTGGGAATTGAACTCAGGACCTCTGGAAGAGCAGCCAGTGCTCTTAACCTCTGAGCCATCTCTCCAGCCCTGGTTTTTTTTTTTTTTTTTTTTTTTTTTTTTAAGATTTCTCTGTGTAACAGCTTTGGCTGTCCTAGAACTTACTCTGTAGACTAGGCTGGCCTAGAACTCACTAGGCTGGCCTAGAACTCACAGAGATCTTCTGTCTGACTCTCCAGTGCTGGGATTAAAGGCATGGGCCACTACCAGCTGGCTCATTCTACCTTTGTTGCTCTAGTCTTAGAAGTTTGTTTAGCAGTTGCACATACACCTTTTATTACTGTAATTAAAGGGTTATTACAGTCTCGGATGAATTGTGAGTTTTGTTTTTTGAGATTCACTATGTTGACCAGGCTAGTCATGAACTCACAGATTTCTCTGCCTCTGCCTCTGTGGTTAGTACATCACCATGTTTGGCTTTGAATGAATTGCTGTATAATTCTGAAATAATGAATTTATTATAACTTCACAAAGAATTGCAATTTGATTCTTCCTATCTACGTTTGTCTTCAACTATACTTTGGTAGAATCAGATGACTAAGATTATATGAGAAGTTACTTTGTGAGCAGTTGGGACAAACAGTTGTAATTCTGCTGAGAACGTGCAGGAGAGCTAAGTCTGAGTAGTCCAGCTTATCCAGTTGACCTATCATTTTCTTGTAAAAATAGTGTCTTTGAGCAAAGTAAGTCTTTCAGGTTATTTACATTAACTTCATTTTACAGGTTGAGAAAAGAGATGCAAAGAAATTGACTGAACGGGGAGGGGGAGAGAGAAGAGGGAGAGAGAAAAAGAAAAAGGGGAGGTCATTCTCATTCAAACCACCACAACTAGCTAATTCTGTACAGTAGTTGAAAGCTTAGGGTGTTCTTAGGGAATTTTGGTTTTTGTTTGTTTTTGTGTTTTTCGAGACAGGGTTTCTCTGTGTGAACAGCTCTGCCTATACTGGAACTCTCTCTGTAGACCAGACTGGCATTGAACTCAGAGATCCATCTGCCTGTCTCTGCCTCTGAGTGCTGTGACTAAAGATGTGTGCCACCACTGTCTGGCCTGCTTATGGAATTTTGTTTAGTCAGGATATGTTTGCTATATAAATACAGAGTAGACCAGGTACCATGGAGCCTGAGTCAGAATGGCGTGATTGACCTGATGTTTGTAATATAGGGCAAACATTTGACAGAATTGTGCTCCTTGCTTGAGACATTACAAGTTTATGTTTAAAAGAAAGATGAATGAATTTAGTTGTTTAGGTGGGTTTTTATCCTTAACAATTTGGATGTTTTGTTATATATGAATAACCTTAGGCAAATTATTTGTCTCCTCCTGACTTCTGTTCCTCTTCCAACCCACCTGCCCATCTCTCTCATCCCCCAGCTCAGTTATGAGATGACTGTTTGGGGGAAGCATAACTTAGAGTTGAATTTTGGCATTCTAGTGCTGAATCTGAAGTGAGTGCTACAGCAAGTACAATCTGTATTAATATTTCAATAGGCTAAAGCTACTGTTTCTCTGCATTTGCTTAATAAATATAGTTCCATTGTGAAGCTTGAAGGGTAGCTTGGAGGACTTGAGTTTCTCTCTGTGTGAGTCACTGATGTTCAAATTTATGTGTCAGACTTTCTGCTTTCAGAGGAAGCACCTCCTATTGAAGAGAAGCACTTTGCTCTGAAATTACCTAGAGGAGCCATAACAAGTACCACGGCTTTGATAGCTTTGGTGGGTTAAATAAATAAATTTCCTCAGTTCTGAATGTTGACCTCAAACATCTAAGATGTGAGCAGGGTTGGCTCTTGGTGACAGTTTTTTTTTTTTTTTTTTTTGGGCTGTTGCTCTAGTATTGCTCAGTATTGTTTGACCCCTAATCTCTCTCTCTCTTCTCAAGACAAGATCTCTCTGTATGGCCTTGGCTGTCCTGGATTAATCTGTAGACCAGGCTGGCTTCAAACTCACAGAGATCACTTGCCTCTGCCCCCTGACTGCTGGGGTTAAAGGCGTGTGCCACCACTGCATGGTTCCCCCTCCCCCCTTTTGAGTCCTAGTTGTTTTTTTTTTTTTTTTTTTAAACCATTCAGGTTAGATTAGAACCCTAAAGCTAAATATCATCACATTCTGAGATATTAGGATTTAGGGCTTTGGTAAGTGAAGTAGGAAGGGCAGTTCAACCCAAAACATCAACAAAGAAGCACTGTTGAAAGTTTCACCAAAAGAAATTAAAAATTTTTGTTTGGCCGGGCGGTGGTGGCGCACGCCTTTAATCCCAGCACTCGGGAGGCAGAGCCAGGTGGATCTCTGTGAGTTCGAGGCCAGCCTGGGCTACCAAGTGAGTTCCAGGAAAGGCGCAAAGCTACACAGAGAAACCCTGTCTCGAAAAACCAAAAAAAAAAAAAAAAAAAAAAAAAAAAAAAAAAAAAATTTTTGTTTGTTATTTATTTGATTTTCCTTCCTTCCTCCATCTCTCCCTCCCTCTATTTCCCTCCCTCCCTCATTTTGAGAAAGTCTCATGTAGCCTCAAATTCATTATGTAGCAGAAGGATGACCCCATGCCTCTACCTTCCAAGTGCAGAGATTACAAAAATACATCACTATGCCCAGCTATTTTTTTTTTAAAGATTTATTTATTTATTATGTATACAGCATGTATGACTGCAGGGCAGAAGAGGGCACCAGATCTCATTACAGATGGTTGTGAGCCACCTTGTGGTTGCTGGGAATTGAACTCAGGACCTCTGGAAGAGCAGCCAGTGCTCTTAACCTCTGAGCCATCTCTCCAGCCCCTGCCCAGCTTTTTTTTTTTTTTTGGGGTTTTTTTTTTTTTTCCAAGACAGGGTTTCTCTGTGTAGCTTTGCGCCTTTCCTGGAACTCACTTGGTAGCCCAGGCTGGCCTCGAACTCACAGAGATCCGCCTGGCTCTGCCTCCCGAGTGCTGGGATTAAAGGCGTGCGCCACCACCCGCCTGGCCTGCCCAGCTATTTTTATTTTTGTGATGCTAGGGATTGAACCCAGGGCATTGTATGGGTCAAATGGTCTCAGTCTCTCATTCTCTCCCCCCTTCCCACTACCAAGTAATTTAATGGGTTGCCTGACTTGAAGCTGAAGCTTGTAAGGTATATGTGAAGCTTGCTCATAGTAACTGTATGGTAAGGTGGTTTGTTTTTGTTGAATTTCGTGTTAACTTTCATTTCATTGATGACTTGTGTATGTGGGTGGACATCAGAGGATAACATGGTGTATATGTGAGTGGACATCAGAGGATAACATGGTGTGTATGTGGGTGGACATCAGAGGATAACATGGTGTGTATGTGGGTGGACATCAGAGGATAACATGGTGTGTATGTGGGTGGACATCAGAGGACAACATGGTGGCATTGGTTCCTTCCTTTATACCATGTGGCTCCTGGGAAATCATCGATGGCTTGGTGGCAAGCACTTTTAACTGCTGAGCTATCTTCCTGGGCCTTAGTCTTAGAAATCAGTTAGGTGTCACAAAGGAAGAGACCACCCCTCCAGTTAAAGTGTCTCAACAAGGCAGACTTTCCTTCTGACCAGCAGGACGGGAAGGAGCAGCACACTGGGGCAGGGAGCTCACTTTGGCTTTACCTTAAAGCAGGTGGTAACTTTCCCCATTGCTAGGGGCTAACCTTACTCTTTTTGTTTTTTGGTTTTTTGAGACAGAGTTTCTGTAGCCCTGGCTGCCCTGAAACTCCCTCTGTAGACCAGGCTGGCCTGGAACTCACAGAGATCCGCTTGCCTCTGCCTCCTGAGTGCTGGGATCAAAGGCCTGAGCCGACACCACCTGGCTTAACCTCACAGTTTTTCTTAATTTCCTAGAGTAAAAAAATCAGAGCAGCCGGGCGGTGGTGGCGCACGCCTTTAATCCCAGCACTCGGGAGGCAGAGCCAGGCGGATCTCTGTGAGTTCAAGGCCAGCCTGGTCTCCAAAGCGAGTTCCAGGAAAGGCGCAAAGCTACACAGAGAAACCCTGTCTCGAAAACCACAAAAAAAAAAAAAAAAAAAAAAAAAAAAAAAAAAAAAAAAAAAGAATCAGAGCAAAGGAAATTAAAGACATCAAATAAAGGAAAGGCATTGAATTCTGAGACTGCAGCAGGACCTTTAAAGTGCAAACAAAAGTTTTACCTAGTTGGGGGGCGGGAAACATTTATATCAAAGTTTTACAAGGTGGGGAGAGAAAAAGGCTTGCATTCTTCTTAGTCACAAAATTTTTATAGCATTTGACAGAAATAACTAATATTTAATGTTCTCAATTTTGTTTTGCAATATAGTCTCACACACACACCCTTTTTTTTGAGACAGGGTTTCTCTGTGTAGCATTTGCTGTCCTCGAACTCACAGAGATCTGCCTGCCTCTGCCTCCCCAGTGCTGAGACTAAAGGTGTGTGAATGCGCCACTCCTCACCCCTGGGTTTTTGTTTTGTTTTGCTCTTTTTCATCATTCCAGAATTCTGGTTTCTTTAACATGAGTAGTACTTTGGCCATATAAGAAAACAAAACAAGAAGACTTTTCTCAGAACACTTAACTTGATTTGGTTTTATATATTTTTCTGAGACAGGATCTCACTGACTATATAGTTTGGAACTCAGTGTCCTTGCTCTCTGTCTGCACGCCCCCCCCCCCCCATCCAAGTTAGCTTTTAACTTGCAGTGTAGCCAGGCATGGTCCTGAGTTTCTGAGAGTTCTCATTTATCCCTTGTGCCAGGGATACAGGTATTTGCCATCAGCCTGGGTATATGTGGTGCTGCAGTTGGGACAAGCACTCTACCAACCCTTGCTGAACCAATTCTGTTCACCAACTTGCTTGTTTTGCATTGGACATTAGTCATTCATGCCATCAATCCTTGATTGGGTCTTGGTTAGTGCTCTCTCCAGTTGAAGCATCTATCTTCAACAGTCATCAGCTTTTTGTTATTATTTCATTTGATAGCCATTTGAATTTTTCCTTAATAGATTAAATTTCCCATTTTTTAGGGTCTCTTATGCGGGAGGGAGGGGGTGTGTGTGTTTCAAAACAGGATTTCTCTGTGTAGCTCTGGCTGTCCTAGAACTCCCTCTGTAGACCAAGTTGGCCTCAAACTCAGAGATCTGCCTGCTTCTGCCTCCTAAGTGCTGGGATTAAAGGCTGTGCACCACGGCCTAGCTTTTAAGCCATTTTAAAGTGTACCATTTGGCTCATTTAGCACATTCAGTGTTGTATAGCTGCCTCCTCTTCCTGGTTCCAACCTTTTTATTATCCTGGAAGGAAGTAGTCACGTTTTCATTCCTTTCTTCCTGGACTCTTGTAACCTGTAGTTAAGAGGCTTTCTCTCTGTGTAGCCCATTCTGGGTTTTTCATATAAAGAGTGTCATGACATGTGGCCTTTTGTGTTTGGCTGCTTTCATTTCACACACTTCCAATATTATACATGTTATAACTAGTATAATTTTTTTTTGTTATTGAAACTCATTTTATTTCAGTAAAATTAGAAAATTTATAATTGTAAAAATAAAACTTTCTAAGTGTGCTATTTTGGGCTTGAGGCTGTACCTCAGTGTTACTACATGTGAGATGCTAGACTCAATCCGCAGTACCCTACACTCTATTCCCTAAACTTAAGAATTTTTATTTTTTTTATTTTACTTAAAAATACTACAATTATTTTGTGGGGTGTGTGTGTATGCATGCATGCATGCATGTGTATATGTATACAAGTATACATGCACATGAGTATAGAAATTAGAGGAACTCCAGAAGTTGGGGGTGGGAGGTTGGTTCTGCTCTCCTACCATGTGAGTCCTGGGAATCAAACTTGTTTTGTTAGGCTTGGCAGCAAGTACCTTCAACTGTTGGGCCATCTTGCCACCTCAGAGTATGCTTCCCACCCCTACACCTAGGGGTTTTCTCTGTATAACCCTGACTGTACTGGAATTCTGTAGAACAGGCTGGCCTAGAACTTGGAGAGCCACCTGCCTCTGCCTCCCCAGTGCTGGGATTAAAAGCATGTGCTGCCACCACCACTGGTTCTAAAATATGATTTTTTTTTTTTTTTCAAGACAGGGTTTCTCTGTGTAGCTTTGGCACTTTTTCCTGGAACTCACTTTGTAGCCTCAAACTCACAGAGATCTGCCTGCCTCTGCCTCCAGAGTGCTGGGATTAAAGGCGTGCGCCACCACTGCCCGGCTTAAACCCCCCCCCCCCCCCCCCCCCCAGACAGGGTTTTCTGTGTAGCTTTGCACCTTTCCTGGAACTCACTCTGTAGCCCAGATTGGCCCAAAATATGATTTTTAAAGCGATTGGGCACACAACTCAGCATTTGGGAGGTAGAGAGTAGAGGATTCTGAGTTTAGAACTAGACTGGGTTACATAATGAGGCTATATCTCAAAACAAATTTAGAAAAAATTTTAGGCCTTTAGAAAAATTGGCCTAGATATCTGGATTGAAGCTTTTAAATCTCATTGCTGAGATGCAGTTGTGTTCATGAGGTTTTTGAGTAAGCAGATTCCTCACCAGCCTCTTAAGTGCTTTTTGTACAAAGTCAAATTCATACACACCTCTAATAGGTGGGATGCTTCTCATCTCGTTACAAACTAACCTGTTGGGGCTGTAGATCAAGAACTGCTTCCTAGTAGAGGTAACACATTAATACGTGTTTTGTTACCCCGTTTGTTTTGGTGTATATGTCAGGATTTCTTTTTCTCCCCACCATCACTACCACCTCTCTTGCCTCACACACTTACCGGGACTGAAGTGATGCAGATGAATGGAGTAGTACCAAGACCATTGTTTCCCTTTTCCCTTTCTTCTCTCATAAATTACATTCCAACTGCAGTCCACTCCTCCTCCTTTCCCTTCAGGAAAGGGCAGGCCTCCCAGGGACATCAACCAAACATGGACTATCAAGTTACAATATATCTAGGTAAATCCCTTCATAGGGCTGGACGGACAACCCAGTAGGAGGAGAAGGGTCCCTAAAGCAGGTAAAAGAGTTAGAGACAGCCCCCACTCTCACTGTTAGGTGTCCCACAGAAACAACAAGTTATACAACCATAATATATATGCAGAGGACATGGGTCAGACCCATACAGGCTCCCTGGCTGTCGATTCAGTCTTTGTGAGCCCCCATGAGCCCTGGTCAGTTGACTCTGTGGCCCATTTTCTTTTCTTTTCTCTCTATATCTAAATATTATTTTTTAAAGATTTTTATGTATATAGTGTTCTTTCTGCTTGTATCCCTGCAGGCCAGAAAAGGGCACCAGATAGCATTACAGGTGGTTGTGAGCCACCATGTGGTTGCTGGGAATAAACTCAGGATCTCTGGAAGAACAGTCAGTGCTCTTAACCACTGAGCCATTTCTCCAGCCCGTGGCCCATTTTCTTGTGTCTTGACCCCTTGGGCTCCTACAATCCTTCCTCAACCTTCTGCAGGATTGATTCCCCAAGCTCCACCTAATGTTTTGACTGGTTCTTTGCATCTACTCCCCTCAGTTGTTGAGCGAAACCTCTCTGTTGACACCAAGACCATTTTTACCTAAAGAATATTACAATTTTTTCCTAAACCCCATAAAGTATCTGGACAGTAAATAAACCAAATATAAGAACAGAAAAATAGTGGAAAGTGCAATCTTTCTTTTGCAGTAAAAATAATTGTGGCTAAGCAGTGGTGGTGCACACCTTTTATCCCAGCACTTAGGAGGCAGAGGCAGGTTGATGTCTGTGAGGTCCAGGACAGCCAGGGCTACACGGAGAAATCATGTCTCAGAAAAAAACCAAAACCCAAAAGAATAATTGTGTTTCCCCTGCTTTTATTTCTCCAATGCTGAAATTACAGCTTCTTTATTCAGCTACTGATGGGAAATTTGAAAGTCAGGCTTTACAACTTTTAGAGGGTAAAATAGTTTTATGATCTTAAAAGTAGATTGACTGTAAAATATCTAAATGAAAATTTCATTTGAAAATGTTAGTAGTGGGTGGAGCTGGAGAGATGGCTCAACAGTTGAACAGGACTTCAAGAGAACCAAGGTTTGGTTCCCAGCACCCAGGTTGGTGGCAAACAGCCACTGTAATTTCAGCTCCAAGGGTCTGGCACCCACACACTTTGTGCACACATATGAATAAAAATAAGAATCTTAATTCAGCTCCTGTTTTCCATCATTTCCTTCTCCGCCTCTGTTTTGTGTGTGTGTGTGAGACATGTAAGGTTTTAGAAATGTTAATTCTAAGTTGTTGCTTGCCTTTCTTCCCCAGAAGAAACACAAAATAAACAAACAGAATACCCTAAGTCATTATGCATTGTGCTCTCTTCCATCTGGCCAAATTTTACAATTGATTTTATTGGTACTTTGTAATTTAGCCCTCTCAAATGTTTTGGTCTTTTAGTTCCTATATTTATTTAGTGATGCTGCCATTTGAATCTAGGACTTTATGCATCCTAGGTAAACTCTGCTACTGAGCCATAGTATATACCTCATGTTTCATTTAATAAATAGAGTGTTTGAATGTTAATTAGGAGGAAAACTAAAATGTTCACTGGGCTGGCAAGGTGGCTTAGTTAGAGAGAGGGTAAAGGCTCCTGCTGCTTAGCTTAACAATTGAATTTGAGTCCTAGAATCCACATGATGAGAGGTGAGACCCCATTCCTGCAAGTTTCTAACCTCCATACATTTCTTAGCACATGTCCTCTCTTCCTGCAAATAAATACATACATAAAAATTTTGTAGCTGGGCGGCAGTGGCACACACTTTTAATCCCAGCCCTTGGGAGGCAGAGCCAGGCGGATCTCTGTGAGTTTGAGGCCAGCCTTTGATCTACAGAGCGAGATTGAGGACAGGTACCGAAACTACACAAAGAAATCCTGTCTTAAAAAAAAAAAAAATTGTGGCTAGGCCAGTGGTGGCGCACAGCTTTAAAGTCCTAGCACTTAGGAGGCAGAGGTAGGCGGCCCTCTGTGAGTTCAAAGCCAGTCTGGTCTACAGAGCTAGTTCCAGGGCAGCCAGGGCTACACAAAGAAACCCTGTCTCAAAAACCCAAGATAGATAAATAAATAGCATTTTAAAAAGTATCCACTTAAACTTGGTTTTAGCTTAGGACTGGAGAGATGGCTCTTTCAAAGTCTAAAAATGTTTTCAGGTTAAAAAAATAAATATGCTTTTAGGCACTGTTGTCATGCTGATATGTCTACTTAAAATACTTCCTCTTCTATTCTAGTGACCTAGTAGAAAAACATCACCATGGCTACAGAAATTGGCTCTCCTCCACGATTTTTCCATATGCCGAGGTTTCAACACCAGGCACCCCGACAACTGTTTTATAAGCGCCCCGATTTTGCACAGCAGCAGGCAATGCAGCAGCTTACCTTTGATGGAAAACGGATGAGGAAAGCTGTAAACCGGAAAACCATAGACTATAATCCTTCTGTAATTAAGTATTTGGAGGTAAGTCCAATGAACTTTAATAGCCAAAAAAACAGTTTTTTAAAAAGGAAATAAAGGGTAGTAAGTATTTCTGGTATTTCTTGAATTAGTGGGATGGATTAGCGTTTTAGATGTAGAGTTCATTAATCATCTTCTGAAAATGACCCACAGTGTATGTGAACTAATAAGTGACTACCAACATAGTAATATTTCTGAGACACTGGCACTGAGAACAGGACTTGTCCCACTTCTGAGTTCCCAATGGTAAATTCTAGTCTGGAGCTCTATATTTACCTTGAAGATTGAATACCTACTATAGTCATGGAATGTAGGTGATCTGCTTAAAGTGCTCTCAGCTGTTTCTGTACTTTCAAGTTCTTTATGTACTTGTGTTAGCCTGTTAAATGTTACTGTGCCATCCATTTGGTTTAGTCTGCTTTTTATACCTTAGTTCAGTGGTTAAAGGCCTGTTTGCACATTGAACTAATTAGTATATTACAGGCACATGGCAAAAAGTGTCAAGGGCAGATTTAGACTTTTTAGTTTTTCCTCTTTTTTTAGACAGGATATTATATAGCACAGATTGTTTTTGAATACCCAAACTTTCCCCCCTCCATCCAAGTACTGAGATTAAAGCATGTGATGTCACATTGGTTGATTTAGAGTTTCTTGGCAATATCATTTGGGAAACTAGCGTATGAAGCTAGAATTTGGAAGGAATAAAAAAAGAAAGCCAAAATAGAGACAAAAGAAATTGTTTTGTGCTAATAATGGTTTTGGCAAAAGTATGATTGCCAGTCTATCCTCACTCCCCCCTCACCAACTTTTTTATTTTATGTGTACGATTGTTTTGCTTGCGTGTATGTATGTCTACTGTGTGTATGTATGCCTGGTGCCCATATAGGGAAGAAGAGGGGGTTTATATATATATATAGCCTCTGGAACTGGAGTTAACAAGCTGTGAGCCATGTGGGTACTGGCATCCAGGTCCTCTGGAAGAGCCATCTCTCCAGTGCTTCCTTCCCCCAATTCCATTTATCAGAATGATAAATGAGTGAGGACGTGTTAGGGATCAGAGGAACTGGATGAATAGGGACAGGGCTACTTGAATGAAATTCTAAACAGGAGCAGCAGGAAAGGGGGAACATCTAAGACACCACCATCACTGTTACCTGTGTTTGAGAAAATAGCCTGGTATTGGTGTACTCCTTTTATCCCAATGCCCTGGAAGCAAAGGAACTCTTGAGTTCCAAGCCACAGTGAGACCCTGGCTTTGAAAAAACAAAACTCAAAACACACATGAATGCTGTTACATTTGGGGGCTGGGGAGGTGGCTCAACAATGGTTAAGAGCATGAGCTGCTATTCTAGAGGACCTGGGTTTGATTCTCAGCAGGAACATAGTGACCCATAACCATCTGTAATTCCAGTTTAGAGTATCTTGCGCTCTTCTGACCTCTGTGGGTATTAAGCATGCGTGTGTTGCTTGGTACTCACATGCATACACATGCAGGCAAAAATCCATACACATAAATGAAAAAAACACATTAGGTTTCATTATTAATTAAATTTTACATGACTGTCACAAGGCCACATACTCATTAGTTAATTTATTTTTAACAGAATAGGATATGGCAAAGAGATCAGAGAGATATGCGGGCCATTCAGCCGGATGCAGGTTATTATAATGATGTAAGTATAAGTTCTATCATACTAGCTTAATAAAAACCCCCTTGTTTGGTCATGTAAACCTCAAAGCATATGAATTCAGGATCAAAGTTGTCTTTTCTTCTTACATTTTTTAAAAAGATTTATTTATTTATTATGTATACAGTGTACATGCATGCTTGCAGGCCAGAAGAGGGAGCCAGATCTCATTACTGATGGTTGTGAGCCACCATGTGGTTGCTGGGAATTGAACTCAGGACCTCTGGAAGAGTAGCCAGTGCTCTTAACCGCTGAGCCATCTCTCCAGCCTCCTCTTCTTACATTTTTATAGTTAACATATTTGCAAAAGTATAATGTAGTATGTCTGTATTTACTTTTATTTAATTTTGTCTCAACTTAAATATTTCTTTAAATTTAATGATGAATAAACTTTAGGCAGAAGCAGTGTCGAAAGATTCAACAGCTTCAAAGTCTTTTAATAGAAAAATTAAATTTAAATTTGAGGTTTTGCAAACATGCTTTGCCGTATTGACTTTGAGAAGTAATTTAGGAAATCTGATACTTAAGCAGACATTGAAATTAAGTTCCAGATAAATATTAATAGCTACTTAACTTTTTATCTTAGTTTTCTTTTAATGTAGAATACTTTTAATCTCCTAAAAGCTTTGGAAAGTTGTCCTGAAGTTTTCTTAATCGTTATCTTGCTATGTACTTTGTTTCTTCTCTGTGTGTTATCAGGTGTTACAAAAACCCAATGTTCTTTTTTCGTTTCCTTTTTAATAGCTGGTCCCACCTATAGGAATGTTGAATAATCCTATGAATGCAGTTACAACAAAATTTGTTAGGACATCAACAAACAAAGTAAAATGCCCAGTATTTGTTGTGAGGGTAAGTATTCTGTTATGTATTTTTTTTTTAATTAATTCTTAGTTTTACAAATTTATTTGACAAGGTTGGGCAAGGTAGCACATGCCTTTAATCCTAGAAGCAAGAGGATCTCTGAGTTCAAGGCCAGCCTGGTCTACATAGTTTCAGGATAACCAGGACTACATAGATAGACTGACTCTAAAAACAAACAAAAAAGTATTTGACAAAACAAAAATTAAATACTATATTAAATGTATATTTAAGATAATAATTGGTTTGCTAATAACAGTTTTACTTTGGATTGTACTCTTTTATCCATTTTGTCCACTGATGGTAGGATAATGTGCTTTGAATTGTTTTTCATCATGTTGTAGAATTCTGGAATATGTAGTATATTCATACTGCGGCAGGTCTCAGGATAGCCCTTGAATAAAAATGGCTTTGTTGCTGTTGGAAAAACAGCATCCTAAGGTGAATAAAATGCTGTCAGGTGTTGATAGCTGAAAACCTATGATACATCATACTTAACAGCTATGTGAAGGTGCCCAGTAGTTTCTTTGGAATTACAAAATACAGTTTTATAATCAGGAATATATTCACATTGCTCAATATTTTGAAGGGATTTTGCAGTTTTAAAAAAAAAGGTTATTTTCCATATTGACCAGACAGACATTCAGTTCATAGTCCTACAAATGGTACTATAATCATTTTTTTAAAATTTCATTTCCTTTCTCCTTCCATCCTTTTTAGTTTTTATTATTTTTTTAGAATTTTTCAGTTTTTTGTTTGCTCTGTTTTTTGTTTTCTGAGATAGCATTTCTTTGTGTAGCCCTGGCTATCTTGGATCTCCCTCTGTAGAACAGGTTGGACTCTAACTCAGAGATCCTCCTGCCTCTGCCTCCTGAGTGTTGGGATTAAAAGTGTGCACCACTACCACCTGGCTTGATTTCTTTTTAAATGTGTATACATGCATGTCTATGTGCATGTTAGTAGAAGTGCCTTTGGAGGCTAGAAGAGGGTATCCCGGTCCTTTGGAGCTGGAGTTCCATGTTGGGAGCTGCCTTATGTGGATGCTGGCCACGGAACCCAGGCCTCTGTAAGATCAGTATCTTCTCTTAACTGTTGAGCCATCTCTCAAGCTCCCTTGCTCCCTTGTGTAGTTGTTTATTTTTACTCTTTACTCCTTGGGGGCCCACCACCCAGCTCCCAAATAAACATGTGGAAACTTATACTTACTTATGAATGCCCGGCCTTAGCTTGGCTTGTTTCTAACCAGCTTTCCTTAACTTAAAGTGCCCCGTCTATCTTTTGCCTTTGGACTTTTACCTTTCTCTATTCTATATTCCTTTCTCTGCTTCTTCTTACTCTGTGCTAGTTGTGTGGCTGGGTGTCTGGTCCCCAGTGTCCTCCTCTCCTATTGTCTTGCTCTTCTCTCTTTTCTTTTGTTCTCTCTGCATGCCAGCCCCACCTATCTCTCTCCTGCCCAGCTATTGGCCATTCAGCTCTTTATTAGACTAATCAGGTGTTTTAGACAGGCAAAGTAACATAGCTTCCCAGAGTTAAACAAATGCAACATGAAAGAATGCAACTCATCTTTGCGTCATTAAACAAATATTCCACAGCATAAACGAATGTAGCACATCTTCAAATAATATTCCACAGCACCCTTGTTTATTTTATTTTATTTTTAAACTTAATTATTGTATGTGTATATAGGGGGTCTCTCCCCTGTGATGTATATGTGGAGGTCAGGTCACCTATGGAGTTGTGTCTTTTTTAACCTTTATGTGGGTTTTAGGAGTTGAACTCAGGTTGTCAGGATTCTCTGGAGCTGGAGTTAAAGGGTGGTTGTGAGCTATCTGATATTGGTGTTGGGAAGCAAACTCTGGTCCTCTGGAAGAGCTGCACACACTTTGAACTGCTGAGTCATTTTTCTAGTCCTTTATTATCCTTTTATGATACAGGAAACCTTTTTGAAATGAAGCCTGCACATTCTGTATTTTTATTTTTATTTTCTCTCCTTATTACTAGGGATAGAGCCTAGGGCCTTGCATATGCTCTGAATTACATCCTTAGCCCCCCACCCCTTAAGAAAAAACAAAACAATAAACCTCATGCTGGTCTTGAACTCATCTTGTATTGTAGCCCAGGCTGCCCTAGAACTCTTGGTCTCCCTTCACCTTCTCCGTGTGGTGGATAAGTTTTCTTCTTTGGAGATCAAGGTATGAGATCTTGGGGGAAATTTGTGCTTATTAGAGACAGTCTGTTGAAAGTTACTAAGAAATGCTTTATTTACAGTTTGGTTTACTATAGAATTGATGGGGTTGGGACCATAGCAGATAAAAAAATCTAGGAAGATAGGAGTACTTTATTCAGAATCATCAAAACGATGTTTATTGATAAGGCAATACAGAGCTAAGTGGTCACACATATTTGTGTCATTTTCCAAATAAACTTCATTTTATGTATTTTATCATGTTTCTTTAGGCATACCTGTTTTTGCAATATTGGTTTTTACATAGGATAATAAAATTGTACTGACCTTCTATGTATTTATATTCTTTATGGAAAATGAGTGAAACTGAACAAAAGGAAAATGAATTATATACACACACAGACACTTGCACTGTTTGTTTGTTTATTTTGTAGCATAGTCTTACTATATAGCCCTGGCTGGCTTGTAACTCATTGTGTAGACCAGACTGGCCTCAAGTTCACGGAGATCCTCCTGCCTCTCCCTCCATAGTACTGGGATTATAGTGTTATCATGCTTGGCAAAAATAAATTTATTTATTTATTTGTTTGTTTGTTTATTTATTTATTTTGAGACAGGGTTTTCTCTGTGGAGCTCTGGCTGTCCTGGAACTCACCCACTCACTTTGTAGAGCAGGCTGGTATCGAACTCAGAGATCTGCCTTCCTCTGCCTCCTGAGTTCTGAGATAAAAGGTGTATGCCACCATGCCTGGTATATATTATATTTTAATGGTGACTAGCAAGTATGTCACAGATTCACTTCAGCATACAAACTGTGGCATTAAAATAGTTATGTAGTGCTTTTTGTTCTAATGTATTAAGACTTTTTTCTTTTGTCCTTATGTCTTCCTGTATTGAGATAGACTCTTGGTATTGAACCCTGACAGGCCTGGTGTTCACTATATAGCCCAGGGTAGCCTTGAACTCTCAGCATCTTCTGATATCGTCAACCTCCTGAGTGCTGGGATTCCTAACGTAGATCATTATTACTGGCAGCATGGACTCTTGTTTTACTTTTTAAAAAATAATACAGCCTGAGACTTGGCCTTGAATTTAGAAGAGCATAAAATAACTCGTGTGTGTGGTCCTGGAGATTGAACTCAGGGCTTATGCATGCTAGGCAAGTGTTCTACTGCTGAGCTAGAACTCCATAATGTGGGTTTTTTCTTTTTCCTTTTTTTTTGGGGGGGGGTAGAGTCACACTATGTAGCTCTGGCTGGCCTGGAACTCCCAGAGATCTGCCTGCCTCTACCTCCAGGCTTTTCTTTTGGTAGTGTCTCACAGAGGCCAGGACATTGAGAATTTACTATGTATCAAAGGATGACCTTGAATAATAATAATAAATTATAAAATAAATATAAAAATAAAATTACAAAAATAATAATACTATTATTATTTTATATGCTTTTGTGTTTTGCCTGAATGTATGTCTGTGTGAGGGTGTTGGATCTGCTGGAACTAGAGTTACAGACACTTGTGAGCTGCCATGTGGGTGCTGGGAATTGAACCTGGGTCCTCTGCAAGAGCAGACCCTGCTCTTAACTGATTTGCTATCTCTCCAGCCCCGACCTTGAACTTTTCTCTCTCTCTCTTTATTTTTTGAGACGGTTTCTCTGGAACTCACTCTGTAGCCCAGGCTGGCCTCGAACTCACAGAGATCCGCCTGCCTCTGCCTCCCGAGTGCTGGGATTAAAGGTGTGTGCCACCACCGCCCGGCGATTATTTTCTATATATGTGCCAGACAGTCCAACAGCAATCGAAAGATTCCTTATTTTTCATTCAGTCATTTGAACTTTTCTGGTGACTGCCTACTTTATTTATATTCGTCTCCTGTGTAGCCTAGATAAGAGTGAAATCTTTACATATTATGATTTGACTTGCTTTTTAAGTACATAGGGTACTATACATTCCTTTTTAAACTTAGCTAATGAGCCAGAGTATTAGTGCTTCCCTTCACTGTGTCAGGCAAGTTCTCTTCTGACAGTATACTTGCTTATAAAGGTACATCAACTATAAAACAGTGTTGTCTACTTTATTTGGATAAGCTAATATTTTATGAATAAAGGTTCTGGGGACTGGAGAGATGCTCATCAATTAAGAACACCTGCTACTCTTCCAGAGGACTTGAGTTCAGTTCTCCACACATTCAGTTCCCCCACATTCTGCAGGTGACAACTGCCTGTAACTCTTGCTCAACTCATGCATGCACCAAAACAAGCAAACAGAAATGCCTTTGAAAATATTTCTTAAATTACTGAAGCTGCAAGACTGGTGCTTATATGTGACCTGTCTTCCTTTTCTTCCTGCAGTGGACCCCAGAAGGAAGACGCTTGGTCACTGGAGCTTCTAGTGGAGAGTTCACCTTATGGAATGGGCTGACTTTCAACTTCGAAACCATATTGCAGGTAACAGTAACCACCAGATGGTAGCTCATCTAAGAACTTGAGGGTACAGTCAAGTTCATTGGCATTGTAAAACTTAACAATTGAATAGTTTACTGCTCTAAGTTAATATAGGTTCCTTTCAGCCCAGCCATATAGTCTCTTAAAGAAAAACTTAAAAATGTTTTCTGTTTTCACAGGCTCATGATAGCCCTGTGAGGGCCATGACTTGGTCACATAATGACATGTGGATGTTGACAGCAGATCATGGAGGATATGTGAAATATTGGCAATCCAACATGAACAACGTCAAGATGTTCCAGGCACATAAGGAGGCGATTAGAGAGGCCAGGTTTATACACAATATACCATTTTCTGTAGTCCCTATTGTCATGGTTAAATTACTCTCTAAGTGTATTCTGGTTGCAGAGATGCATGGGCTCTCTCAGATTCTGGGAAACTTTTTGCACCTTATGAACACATTATATCTCTTTGTTTTCACACATTCACCATTTTGCTGGCACCGTTCTGAAGTAGTTTTGTCCTGGTATCAGCCTTTGCAATATGTTAGAGATGTATTGTCTGACACATTTTGCACTGGTTTTCTCTTTTCATTTATGGTTAATAATGTGTATACGTTACTCCTTTTTATTATCTACTGTGTAAGACAAGAATATTCCAAATAAAGAATTCAGTCTTTAATTATACAACTGAATAAAATCTAAAGCCTACAGAAATCACCTTCAGAATCCACACAAAAGTCAAGGAAAAAAAAGAGGCTTAAGTGAAGACCTGGTTGGCTTGGTTCTGCCACGACTTCAAAAAGAAAGTATAGGACTAAAAACCTCACAGATAACTCTCTGGACGTGGCAAACATTAACGGATTAATGAATGGGTTCTTCATGCTTTGCAGCTGTAAACAGACCTTTGTCAAAGAAGACTCTAGGACTTTTCTTCTGATTCACTGTTGATAACAAGACTTATGCAAATGTATGAGTGGAGTTAAAACATTTTCAGTGAGTTGTATGTTTTTACATAACAGTGAGAAATGTATAGTAAAACCGGGGGAAAGAGTTTCAAAAAGAAGCCTGAAGAAGTGCTGCAGCCTCAGAATAAAGCTAAGCAGCATTCTTTTAAGGTTGTGCCATCTTCATGTGGGAAGAGGTTGACTTTAGAAACACCATTTCTACTTTCAGAATCCACAGAACTTGTTGCATATACATGTTTCTGCTTTATAGACCTGGCCTCAGTGTCGTGCTCATAATATTTTTTTCACTGTTAGTCATTCAGAAGTTAAAGGGAGTTCATACAGTTCATTGAAAATCTTGATGGTTTTTCACAGCCAGGAAGAAAACTGGCTCCCTCTTGTGTAGCAGTCATTGGCTTTAAAAAGAAATCTGATGTATATTTTAAGTTTTCCTCCAAAGGTACAACATTCATGGGATTGCTTTACACCTGGAAAAAGGCATACAGTTTTCATAGGCCTTTTAAATAAGTGAGAGACATAATATATGAAGATCTTGCAATCAGTCTTACTAGCCTGCTTAAAAGTGTTTTAGCCTATCATTTTTGAAGTTTAAATGTCTGAGGCAGAAACTGATGCTCATGTTTTGAGCAGTATTCCTCTGTGGCTTAAATGACTATGTGCAGAAATATTGGTAAGAGTAGAACACATTTAGTTTCACTGTTAAGGCAGCTCCCCATGTTTTGTTGACACAGGAAATCTACAAGGAGCACAGGTAATGAAAGGACTAGTAATGCACTGAGGAGTTCTCTGAATATTGATGGAAATGGAAAAGAAAAAACCCTATTCTTTTGAAGTCTTTTGATGAGATGTATATGTTAGCTGACTACATTCTTCTTTAAGGGCTTCTTCACTGGATACTTCCTTCTCCTGTTTATAATGCAGCACAGTGTTTTTATTTTTCCCTGTCTGAGAAGCATGGATGATCTGTTAAATGCTGACCTCTTTCCCCTGCTGTGTGTCTTCATGTAACAGTTTCTCACCCACGGATAATAAATTTGCTACATGCTCTGATGACGGCACTGTTAGAATCTGGGATTTTCTTCGTTGCCATGAGGAAAGAATTCTCCGAGGTATGTGTACAAACAGTACTGATTGAAATATTTAAATAGGGAAGGCATTTGTGGTTAAATCATCACAATACACAATATTGGCTTGTATTTCCATTAAAGTATTTTTTTTTATACATTCACCATCTCTGCCAAAAAAACACGGCTGTTCTCTAGTTTGCATTCATTTTGTAAATTTTCACTAATAATAATTTCACTATCTTTGAATTCTTTCAGCTGTAAAGTAAATATGAGCTCTCCCTTTCCCTATCACTTCTTTATCTTTGTGTATCCCTTAGGGAAGTACTCTTTCCTGACATAGACATTTCAAAATAATAGACAGCCCACATATTCATGACAGCTCTTGCACAGGTAACACATTACCCGCTAAAATAGGTGTTAGTAGCTGTATTTATTTGCCCTCTTTTTGAGAAAGGTTCTCCTTGGGAAGCTTAAGCTGGCCTGGAACTTGCTGTATAGCCTACACTAGCCTGGAACTTACAGTCCTTAGTCCTTGTCTCAGACTCCCAATTCTGGGGGTGCAGTTGTGCTTCATTGCAGCTGGCTTACTTGGAATTTGTAGGTTATTTCACTTTGTATAGTGGGGCTATATATGAATTCTAAGGTAGTAGAGTTTGGGAATTAGCTGTGTTTTATATATTCTTAGTGCAGACATCATAATAAAACCATTTGTACTTCTAAGTACTTGGTTTATTATTCACTAAGAATGTAGTATTTTCTTTCTTTTTTTCTTTAAATTTATTTATTTATTATTCATTGTTGTTTTGCCTGTGTAAGAGTGTAGGTCCCCTGGAACTGTAGTTACAGATAGTCGTGAGCTGTCATGTGGGTGCTGGGAATTGAACCCGGGTCCTCTGGAAGAGCAGTCAGTGGTCTTTTTTTTTTTTTTTAAAGATTTATTTATTTATTATGTCTATAGTGTTCTGTCTGCACATATCCCTGCAAGCCAGAAGAGGGCACCAGATCTCATTACAGATGGTTGTGAGCCACCATGTGGTTGCTGGGAATTGAACTCAGGACCTCTGGAAGAACAGCCAGTGCTCTTAACTTCTGAGCCATCTCCCCAGCCCGCAGTCAGTGGTCTTAACCACTAGGCCATCTCTCCAGCCCAGAATGTAGTATTTTCAAGTGTTTAGTTTAAACCTCTACTAGTTTACAAACTGCCTTTTTTACTCCATGCCCTTAATTCCTGAATGCCTCAGAAGTAACATGTGAAAGGGAAATTCAGGGTGGAGAATGGGTACCAGAGATAACATTTGTCAAGACATTATGATTCAGAGATTTCCCTTCATGTTAAAGAGTCAGCAGTTAGTTGTCTTAGTGGAATTGTAAATTTCTTAAAGCTGGTAAGACACTTTACCATGCCAGACGTGGTTGTGCACACCCTTTAATATTAGGAGAGGCAGGCAGATCTCTCTGAGTTCCATGTTAGTCTAGTCTACATATAGAGTTCCAGACCAGCCAGCTCTATATAGTGAAACTCTGTCTCAGAATAAAGCAAACAAAACTAAACTTGAAAAATTTTAAAAACACATATTTTAAGCTAGTATCATTGAATGTATTTTCACATTGGCTTGGATCCATGTACAGTTATGCATCACCATAGCTAGTGTAGGGATCTTGTTGGTGCCTGTTAAATTGAGGAGCATATACACTGTGAAGGTCATGATACCATGCAATTTAAGAATAAGGTAGAGTCTTTGAGAGTTTAGTCTAAATTACTATATGGAAGAGTACCACGACTCAGAAGATTTAAGTGACATGTTAAAAAAATAATAGGTCCAATGCCATAACTAGAATCTTAACCACTTGACTTTTATCCTGGTAGTATACTTACGTTGGATCTTTCCTCACTGTTCTTAGAAATATTAGATGTTCGACATAGGTCAATGTTTTCTAGGCTTAGAAAAATCCTTAGGAATAAAGGGATTATAATGACAAACTTTACAATATTCTGAAATATGATAACAGAATTCTCATATAAAACTGGTCAACAATTTGTATTGAAACAAAATCTTTTCTATGTTAACATTTTTTTTCACCTTACATACCAATGAAGAGCTCTAAAAACGGCTCTAAGTATGCCCAGCAATGTCTCTGAAATTAGTGTTATAAGTAGCAGTTGATATTTTTAGGTTTGAGTTAAGGTGAGCTTTTTTATTTTTAATTTGAGTCAGGTGAATTTAGATAAAATGGAAGCTGTTAAATAGGCAACACATACTCAAGTATATTAATATCATGTTTATTAATTAAATGAGAGTTTTATTCTCCACATGAGGACTGTCCATTTTAGGCTTTATATGGGTGTTTCAAATATACACAAAATATGCTGGATGCCTGTGTACTTTTAGGATTTATGTTTTTCCTTGTACATATGTATGTCATTTTCTTCCTTGTAAAAACACTTTTACTGCTTAATAATTCAATGAGTATATGAGACAAATGTGAATGTAGTCAACTAAATCAATTAAATAACCCAAACAGTTGTGAGAGCAAGTCTCACATAATCCATGAGATTTTAGATTCCAGTTACCGTTTTCTGTCAATCCGTTCTCTAAATTCTGGGACACTAAGAGCGTTTCTGTTCTACTTGATGGTGGAGACAGATTTACAGTCATCACTGGCAGGATGCAAAATTGTTCAACAAAAATTAGAAGGAAGGACCTAAGGGTAGCTTCTCATGGAAAACATCGGATCCCAAAGTCAAACTTGGGGGTTGGGGATTTAGCTCAGTGGTAGAGTGCTTGCCTAGCAAGCACAAGGCCCTGGGTTCGATCCTCAGCTCAAAAAAACAAACAAACAAACAAACAAACAAAAACACCAAAGTCAAACTGGGACTGGATGAATGGTCGTTCTGTCTTCTAAAATGTCAGTTGCCCTGTGTTAAGGGCAATAGTCATAGTCCACACATACCTATCTGACAGGCAAGCAGGCACACTTCTTTCTCTTGTGGTATGTGTCAGGCACTCACTTTGAGAGGTTAGGTATTTAGAAAATCAAGAAAGCGCTGTTAAAGGGAGGTGATGATCATATAGTCTGAGGCTTTATCACATACTTAACCTGTTCTCCATCATCCATAAAATTCAGACTTTTACTCAGAGTTTTAGTGATACAGTATTTGTTACCTCATGTTTCCCTTTACCGATATCAGGTCCAATTTTTAGCTCATTCTTCCATTATGTTGGTAATCTACTTTTCTATAACTTGCTCTTCTGTTTGGGACATCAAGGGGAAAAAAGCAAAAACATTTAGTGCATGGCTATAATCTCAACACTTGAGAGAGGTAGAGCACAGCCTGGGCTATGTAAGACACTTTCAAAAACAATAAAAAAAAACCCTCTATAATCTATCCTGTCTGACAGCCAATTAAATATTTAAAGTAACAGTCATGTCTTTTTTTCCTCCAAGTTTTTCAGCTTTAAGCACACAGTATTCTTCAGAAGCCACAATACCATTTCAGTATAGAATTTACAGTTGCCTTTTTTAGTGTCATTTATGATATTGTTCTTAACTCTTCATGTAAAATGAGTTATACAAGAGAAACATAATATTTAAAATGGACATAGAACAATTGTTGGGAGGTTTGCTGTTCAAAGGATTGGTTGATTCATAAACTCATGAAATTGAGTATAGCAACATCTTTTTTTTTTTTTTTTTGGTTTTTCGAGACAGGGTTTCTCTGTGTAGCTTTGTGCCTGTCCTGGAACTCACTTGGTAGCCCAGGCTGTCCTCGAACTCACAGAGATCCGCCTGGCTCTGCCTCCCGAGTGCTGGGATTAAAGGCGTGCGCCACCACCGCCCGGCAGCAACTTCTTTTTAATGTCCCTTATATACTGAAGTTTATACACATTTGTCCTTTTTCTCTAGTAAAAAGTGCTTAAAGTTTTGTAGGCAAGATATTTTCACAAGCTTTTATCATCTTAAAAGCAGAGACCAGTGAATAAACTTGATACTTGTTAGAAATACTTTTATTGACACAGAAGAGGGAAGAAGACCTGCGACCCTGTGTCTAAAAGCAAAACAAACTTCTTACTGCCAAGTTGAAAACATGTAATCATTAAGCCAACGCCACCTGGCCTACATGTAATCATTAAGAATGCAAAAATAAATTTTAACGAGAAGCATTATACTTCAAAAGAGAAATCTCTCCAGAAATCCACTGCACTTGAAGTTTTGTTTTTCCTTCTTGATTTTAGCAATGATAGCTGGTACACTGATCAGGCCCACTGTAAGTACTTAATTTAGTATCATCAGCAACACTTTGGAATAAGAATTGATTATTCTCCATTTTACAAATGAATGACATGGTGACTAAAAAGTTAAATAAACCTGCCAAAGATCATACATACAGTGTAAGAAGTAGGGCTAGGATCTGAAGGCAGGTGTGTGACTTGAGTTTATTCTACTCACAGCAGGGCACATGCTAGGCAAGTAACCCAGCCACTGAGCTATGTCACCAAACCTTTTAGATTTTAAAAGATGGTCGTCAGAGATTGTGTACCTGGGCTATGGCGATAGAATTACAAAGTAAAGACTTTGGTAGGGGAGCAGAGGGAGAGTGGGCAGAGGGAACTCCAGTTTATTTTAATACTTGTCTTAAAAAGTGTCCATATAGGTTACAGTTTTTTATGTACCACATATTGAACCGTAAAAACATTAAATCACACTGAATTGTTGAAACTTCAAATGGGTTACAAGATATCTGCTAGGTTATACAAATGTACAGGAAGGGGTACCCTGCGATAGTTCAAGAGGAAATGCCTTGGTTGGGAATGAATCTGTTGGTATGTGCTTGCTTAGTATGCACTGAGTCGCGGGATCATTCCCCAGTATCACCTAAAACTGAGTTTGGTAGTGCATGCCTCTGGTCTTAGCAGTGGGGAGGTGGAGGGAGTATGATCAGAAATTCAAGGTCATCCTTTGCTACATAGCATTTGAGACCAGTCTGGGCAAAGTGTGACTCTAAAAGCAAAACCAAACTTAATCTGTTTTACTAAATTTTATTTTGCTTTGCTTTAAGAAAGGGCCTTACTCTGCAGTCCAGGCTGGTCTTGAATTCACTATGTAGCATATGTTGTCCTAGAACTCATGGTGTTCTTCTGGACTCACTCTAGCCTCTTCAAATGAACCCACACATTCACCACACAGCTTAAGAAAATGAACAGCATTCATACTTTTTTTTTCTTTTTTGTTTTTTTCGAGACAGAGTTTCTTGTGTAGCCCTGACTGCCATGGAACTAGCTCTGTTGACCAGGCTGGTCTTGAACTCATGGAGATCTGCCTGCCTCTGCCTCCTGGGTGCTGGGATTAATGGTGTGCCACCACCACCTGGCAGCATTCATGATCAGATTCAGTAGTTTTTCTTCAGAGCTTTCAACTGTGATTTTTACCAAATAAACTAAAGCCTCCTCTACAATGATCTTTCAGTTTAGTAGAATGATTTTAAACTGTGTAAAGGCATGTTTACTGTGTCTTTATGAGTATTCAGGGAAAAAAATGTGATCTTCATTGTGAATAATTTACTACTTACCACATTTTATATAGCATTCTACAAAATCCTGTCTATTTCTCAAGACAAAACACAAACACTGTTATCTTTATACTATAGTCTGTATTTGTGTCTTGTTTACTTTTCTGTTGCTATGGGAAGACACCTTAACAAAGGCAACTAACAGAAGAAAGAGTTTTTGGGGAGGATTTACAGTTTAGAGGGTTAGAGCCCGTGATCATCATTGGCACGGCAGCTTCAGGCAGGCATGGCGCTGGAATAGTAGCTGAGAGCTTATATCGTGAGACACAGTGGGCAAGAAAGCTAATGGGAATAGTTTATCTCTTCTGAACCATCAAAGCCTGCTCCCAGTGACTCTACCTCCCAACAAGGCCACACCTTCTGATCCTTCCTAAACAGTTCCATCAATTGTGGACCATGGATTCAAACAGGAGCCTGTGGGGGCCATTCTCATTCAAACCACCACTTTCCACTCCCTGGCATCCATAGTCTTGAAAAATAAGCATTTTGTTCAAAAGCTAGGACTAGTGGCACATGGTTTTAATCCCAGCACTTGTGAGGCAGAGACAGGCTGATCTCTGTGAGTTCAAAGCTAGTCTGTCTACATAGTTCCAGGATAGACAGAGCTACATAGTGAGACCCGGTCTTGAACAAAACCTAAAACCAGAAAATGCCAGGTGGTGAAGGCATACAGCTTTAATCCCAGCACTCCAGAGACAGAGGCAGGTGGATCTTTGTGAGTTCGAGGCCAGCCTTGTCTGCAGAATGAGTTCCAGGACAACCAGGGATATACAGAGAAACCCTGTCTCGAAAAAACAAAAACAAAAAAACAAAGAAAAAAAGCCCCAAAACTCTTCTGAGACTCAAGACAATCTCTTGTCACTTTCTGTAAAATCAAAAAGCGGACACATACTTTCAACATATAGTGACATAAAGGGAGTAATAGGGGTCTAGTCAGGAAATACTGGACCAAAACAAGACTGAAATCCAGCAGGGTAGACTCCAAAGGCTGTAGCTCTATGTCTGTTGTCAAAGGCTTATATGGCTCTGTTCTTCTAGCTTCTTTGCGACACGGTTCTCTCTTCCTTGTGCTTATGAATCAAGATGTAGGGTGTCAGCTACTGCTGGAGTACCATATCTGCTTGCCTGCTGTCTCCTGCTATTCTTCCTGCCATGATAGTTATGGACTTCACTTTTCCTCTGAAACTGTAAGCCCCAAATAAGCGCTTCCTTCTTTGAGTTGCCTTGGTCGTAGTGTCTTATCACAGTGATGGAGAAGTAACTAAGACACCAGAGTAACAGCAGAATGCGTGCTGATGTTTAAATATTTCTGACATCTTAAATGTATTGATTCATTTTATACACACAAGCCTATCTCTCTATCTCCGTGGTAGTTTCTTATTCTGAGGAAGAGTTCGTTGAAGGATCCTTTCTCTCTTATATTTCTGAAAAGACTGGGTCTTTTTAACTCATGTATAAGAGGGAAAAGACAGTATATAACTTTTGAGGCATATCATTTAAAGAAATTAGTGTTTTCAGTATTCTGTGTATACATTTATATTTTTATAGGAATTTTTCTTTTCAGCTTTATTCTTTTCATCCTTGCTTACTTTAAATGTTGTACATGAAATGAAAAAAAAAATGTGTTGAAGACCAATGTGGTTTTCTTGGAGATAGTAGAGTTGAGTTGCATGCTGCTATAATATCTAGTGGTTTTTTTGTTTTTGTTTTGAGACCGGCCTTTACTATTTAGCCCAGCGTGTCCTGGAAATCTTCATTGTCCTGCCTCAGCCTCCACGTGCAGTGATTAAGGGTGTGTATTATACACCTGGCTTTTAGGTTTGTTTGTTTGTTTGTTTTGAGAAAAGTTCTCACCGTGTAAGTCTGGCTGGCCTGAAACTCTGTGTAGACCAGGCTGACCTGAAACTCAAGAGATCTGCCTGCCTCTGCCTCCTGAGTGCTGGGATCAAAGGCATGCACACTGCCCTTGCTTTTAGTACTTTAGTTAAGATTAATGAGGGGCAGTGCCGGGGATATAGCTAAATTGTTTTCCTAACATGCACAAATCCCTGGTTTCCATCTATAACACCAGTTAAATGGATATGCATCTGTTTTCCCAGCAAGAAGCAGGAGGATCAGGAGTTTAAGGCCAGTTTAGACTACATGAGACTCTATCTCCAAAAAAGTCAGGGACTGGGAATGTAGCACAATAGCAGAGCATTCACTTTGCATTATGGGTGTGATTCATCCAGTACCATACACAAATCCAGAAGCCATTCCTACACATAATTTTGCTTACAAAGCCTCTCTGAGATAGGCTTTAATATGTAGTTCTGATTGGCTTTGAACTCACAGAGATCTGCCTGCTAGGACTCCAGTCTTAAAGATAGGGTCACTATGTAGCTGTGGCTATTCTAGAGCTTGCTGTGTAGACAAGGCTGGCTTTGAACTCAGAGTCACTTGCCTGTGCCTCCTGAGGACTGGAATTAAAGGCATGTGTCACCAAGGCAGCCCCTGATCTCAGTTTTTTACAGCAGTAAGTTAACATTAGTAATTTAAGCAGTCAACCTTGCTGAAGGTCATGGTGCCTGGTGCCTTTGGATACTTGAAGAAGGCGTTGGAGGCTTAAAGATGGTTGTGAGCTCTCATGAGGATGGAAAGTGTCCTGAGCAGTGCAACAAAGGATGTGCACCACCATCTAACCCCCCACCCCCTAGACTCATGTAGCCTGGCTAGTCTGGAATTCACTATGTTGACTAAAATGATCTTGAATTTACAGAGCTCCTTGCCCTGCCTCTGCCTCCCAAGTGCTGGGTTACAGATGTGTATCACCACATCCAGCCATCTCACTATATCTAAAGTTGATGTTCTAGATGAGCTGACTAGCAAGTCTCAGGGATCCTACTTCATATTCCCAGCATTGAAATTACAGGTGCACTTCCTTCCCTCACTATGGGTGGTAGGGATAAACTCTGGTCCTTAATACTTGTGCAGTAGGCACCTAACCAACTGAGCCATTTCTTCAGCCCCTCATTTAGAGATACTTAGATGATTCTGTATGGAAGTAGGGCTGGGTTTACCTTGTATGGGTCTCTAAAACATTGAGGATGGAGAATATAGAACATCATACTTGAATTTAATTGTAGAAGAGTACAGAGTGGGCTGTTGTATCAACTATTGGTGTCTGTTGAAATTGTGCAACATTTTCTTACTAGCTGTCAGGGAAGTTATTTTTGATGGGTGGTGGGCTTTCACAAAAGCAGACTATGTTTCCATGTAGTTGAAGAAAAGGGTTGAGGATGTAGTGTTTCCTATTCAAGGCCTCAATCCTGAGTATGGAGGATCTGTATGTACAGGTGTGTGCTAGTGCTCAAGACCATACATTTGCATCAAGACTAGAGTACATTGGGTATTGTGCTTAGTTGTCTTATTACCTTGAGATAAGGTCTCCCAGTGAGGCTAGAGTTTGAGGATTCATGGCTGTGCTGGCTGGTCAGCAAGCCGGAACCACCTTCCTCTCCACCCTTGAAGTACTGGGTTCAGAAGTGACATGACCACACCTGGCCTTTTACCTGAGTACTGTGGATCTTTGCCTGTGTAGCAAGCAGTCTTGCCCACTAAGCCATCTCCTTGTTTAGTCTTTTGAGGCAGAGCCCATCATTTAGCACAAGCTAGTTTCAAACTCATGGTGACCTTTGTCTAAGGTTCTAGGGTTATAGGCATTGAGTTACTGTGCCTGACTTGCACTACTTTTAAATTGTTCCCCTGCATGTGTATATATACACACACATGTATGTGCACACACACCAATTGTACCTGTTTTTTTTTTATTTACACTAAACCCATCTAACCTCTTCTATAAGATGAAATTTTTTAGATCTCTAGAGATTGTGTCATGCTTCTTTTCCCAGTTTAGCATGCTAAGTTCCTAGCTTAGAGAAATACTTTTATTATTATTTTCCTCTTCTAGATTATTTATGGTTTCCTTTATTTCATGTTTTGTTGGTTAGAGCTGGCACTGCTCTACTGCAGTGGCCCTCCCACATCAATCATCAATCAATAGCTGGGCAGTGGTGGCGCACGCCTTTAATCCCAGCACTCCGGAGGCAGAGCCAGGTGGATCTCTGTGAGTTCGAGGCCAGCCTGGGCTACCAAGTGAGTTCCAGGAAAGAAGGCACAAAGCTACACAGAGAAACCCTGTCTTGAAAAACCAAAAAAAAAAAAAAAAAAAAAAAAAAATCATCAATCAAACAATGCCCCCACAGTCATGCCTACAGACTGGTCTGATCTTTGCAGTTCTTTAGTTGAGGTTCCCTCTTCTCAAGTGACTCTAGTTTGTGTCAAGTTTGCAAAACTAAACCATAGCTATAGCAAATATTATCTTAAAATAACTTCTCTTCCCTAACAAAAGCAAGCCAACAATACCAAAAATGAGTATATGAGGAAAGAGAACATATAAAATTATAACCACACAGTCTAACCCCAGATGGTAGTCACAGTTTTAGATCTTAGCAACCTGGGACACTGGGGCAAGTTCTACTGATGGAAAACGATGATTAATAATAGCCTTTTGAGTTAGTTTGTGAGTAAATGAGTTTATGAGAACTGTCAAACTAGTTACTAAACATACAGTGTTCAATGTTAGTTACTGTTAAGTGATTTACAGAGCTAATTTCACAGCCTACTTCTTGATTTTACAGTAAAAATTATTTTGGAACTATATGGCTGTCCCTTCATAATGAGTTCCAGGATCTCTGCAGATACCAAAGCAGCAGATGCTCAAATTGTTTATATAAAATGGTAGTTGCAGATAGCTTATACATGCCCTTTATTTATTTTGGACTATGGATTTAAATCAGGGCTTTGTTCATGCTAAGCATGCTGTCCATTGCTGTGTGTGCTCCCAACTCTCCTGTGTTCTTTTAAATCATCTCTACATTACCTGTACTATATAATGCAATGTTAGTGGTAGGTAAGTAGTTGTTAAGGGAATAAGGACGAGAAAAAAAGCCTACCTGTTAGTACAGACCCAGTGGTTTACTCCTGATGTCACAGATCTGAGATTGGATTAGTTTGCAAGTGTGGGACACATGGATACAAATGGCTGGCTTTATTTTGTAGTACTAGGGTTTTGTGCATGTAAGCCTGTATCTTCAGCTATTTTTTTTTAAGGTTATTGTTCATTATTGTAGTACTGGCTTTAATATAAAGGTAATGTATATATATGTGTGTGTGTAGCCATTGGTTTATTCAACATTAAAGTTGGCCTTATCAAGGTCTTCTAGAAGCATTTAACGATCTGTCTTGTTAGGTAAATCTAGTGTTTATGATTATTCAAAGATGTGGTACTTTGTTCTTTGATACATATTTAGATGGTCTGGCCTTTGACTTGCATCATCACTGTTTTTAGTAATCCTAGTTTCTCTGCCTTGTTCAGACACAGTTTTGTGACTTGGCAAAGTGCTCTAAGTAAATAGGAATGCCATAGACGCCTAGTAACTAACTTAATTTCTTACCTGTTTTTCTCCCCTCACCTTGGATATGTGATCAGCAGAAAGTTAGGAGTTTTGAAAGGGCTTTGGCATTTTTTGTACCGGTAGATGAGATTATTAGGCTTCTCCATCAACCTCTCTACAGTACTTTTTCCTGTCATATGTCAGGCCAACAACTGGCTGACTGGAGTGTTAAGAGATATTGGTTAGTTGTTGTGCTGGAGCCAAATTCACACCTAGGGTATGTACAGTGCAGGGTCTGACCAAGCAATAAAAAACAGGGGTAGTAACAAGGAGATGTCTGAAGTTGAAGAACATTCTGTTTTTGTATTAACTCCTGCTCGTTCCTTGAGGTTTTATAGCACAGTACCCAGTTTTAGTTGCATTTCCATGGGCCCCAGTTATTTAGTTGCCAGTTTTATGTTAATAATAGTCCATAATGTCTTTCCTGGTGATCAGACCACTTAATTTCCAGAAATTGATGCAATTTATCCCATTTTACATATTGTTAAAATATAGTGCCAGTCTAGGTTTTGAGTTTTATGTTTAGCTTTATAGTTATAATATTTTAATTTCTCTTGGAGATGCAAATTCCCAGTAACCTGGGCAATTTGGCTTATTGAATTCTAGCAAGTAAATCATTAAGTCAGTTGCTATAAAACCTTTTTTTAAATAAAGGGTTGGGGAAATGAATCATTTGGTAGTGTTTGGTATGTAAGCTTGAGGACTCAGGTTAGTCTCCAACACTTACTTTATGTTCAAGGTTTTGCATTGGTGTGTACCTGCAATCCTAGGGTTGGGAGGATCGCTCAGCTCACTGGCCAGCCACCCAAGCTTTATTGGTGAGCTCCAGGTTCAGAAAATTAGGTGGACAATGATTCAGGAAGATTTCCCATTGTTGATCTCTGGCTTCCACATGTACATGCATGTATACCTCCCCAAACACAAACCACAGTGTATTCTTCTGTAATGAGAAATAAAATGAATTTTATTTCATTATGAAGCTGATAATAGAAATCCAAGCTTGTTGAAATGGTAGGTAATGGAAAGCTAGTCTGAAGGAGGGATGGTTAAGTCCTTAACAAGGGAGCTTGTGTAGTGTCAATGAAGGGGGCAATTTTTCTGACTTAGTCAAAACTCACTCATGGTGTAGATACCTAAAAGATAGTAGAGGCTCCAAAAAGAAGGAAGTCATAAAGAACGCAGGTAGCTTGCATTTATTTATTCCATACCCCAACACCCTAGACAGCATTTCTTTTTTCTTTCTCCTCTCTCTCTCTGTCTCTCTCTCTCTTTGGTTGGTTTGTTTTAATAGCCTGGGTATCACTATGTTGATCAAGCTGGCTTCAAATTTGCAGGGATCATCTGCCTCTGCATCCTTAATTGTAGATTAAAGTTCTGCACCATCATGTCTGGTTCTTTCAGTTTTTTGGGAATTAAGACATTGGTCTTTTTTGTTTGGCTTTTAAACTAGATTTTTTTTTTTTTTTAAAGCTAGGTTTATAGTTGACTACATATTTTCTTTTCTTTGGGGCAGAGATGGCTGCTGTTTTAATTATTATTCCCTTCAACTTCCGTAGGACTTCTGTTTTTGCTTCTGTCATTTTTATTCCCCGTGCTGGGCATTCAGACCCAGTGCTTTGCATGGGACATAGTGAATGTTCTCCTACTGAAACTCACCCGAGACATCCTTTATTGTTTTAATTCAGTGTGTTGAACATGCAGATATGAATAGAGTAGATTCAGATATCTGTCTTTTGGGTATGAGTGTTTGCCTGTATATATGTCTGTGCATCATATGTGTACTTGGTGCCCATGGAGCCCAGAAGAGGGTATCAGGTCCTCTGCCATGTGGATGCCAGAAAACACAGGTCTTCTGAAAGAGTAGCAAGTACTATGAACTGCTAAGCCATCTTTCCAACCCTAAAGTATATCTGACAGACAGGATCCACGCTTATGCAGTAGGCTTCTTTTATGTCACTGAAACTGGTTATTTATTTAATTTTCTAAGTTTGCTTTTTCAGTTTTATACTTCTTTTTTAAAGATTTATTTACTTATTATGTATACAGTGTTCTGTTTGCATGTATCCCTGCAGGCCAGAAGAGGGAGCCAGATCTCATTACAGATTGTGAGCCACCATGTGGGTGCTGGGAATTGAACTCAGGACCTTTGGAAGAACAGCCAGTGTTCTTAACCTCTGAGCCATCTCTCCAGCCTCAGTTTTATATTTCTTGTCTGGGTATGACTAATAGTTAACAAAAATAACATTGATTGCAGAGTAGGAGATTTTTGCAGAGTAAAAATGTCTTTCAGGGTTTTACTGAATGGCAGGCACTTAGTTTGCTTTTTCTGGTACTGGAGTTAGTTCCCAGCAGCAGTCTTCCGTGAAAGAGCACAGATGACATTGAGAAGGGGATGCAGCTCAGGACAGAATGCTGCCTGCGCAGTATGCAGGAAGCTCTGGGTGTGGGAGCTCATGCCTGGAGGAGGAAGATTCAAGGTCAGCCTTGGCTGCACACGGAGTTGGAGGCCATCCTTGGCTTCATAAGACCCTGACTGGGAAGAGGGCTGTGAGTCTTAGCTTGGCTTTCTTCTCTCTCTCTCTCTCTCTCTCTCTCTCTCTCTCTCTCTCTCTCTCTCTCTCTCTCTGCCTTTATATTCTTCTGAGAGCAAACTTACTAATTAGGTATTTGAGTAGTTAAGGCAGACTTTTCTTTTCCTCCCTTCTTCCCTTCCTCCCTCCCTCCTCCCTATCTATCTATCTATCTATCTATCTATCTATCTATCTATCTATCTCTATATCTATCTAATCTCTCTCTCTCTCTATATATCTATCTATCTATCTATCTATCTATCTATCTATCTAATCTATCTAATCTATCTATCTATCTCTATATCTATCTAATCTATCTCTCTCTCTCTATCTATATCTATCTATCTATCTATCTATCTAATCTATCTAATCTATCTATCTATCCTGGAACTTGTTTTGTAGACCAGGCTGCCCTCAGACTCACAGAGATTCACCCGCATCTGCCTCTCGAGTGCTGGGGTTAAAGGCATGCACCACCATTGATTGCTCAGCATGGCAAACGCTTTTGCACCCTAACAGTTTTCAGTATGTTTCGTCTGAGCTATTTAGTACTTGGTAATATGGTGTTGATGTGAAAATACTGTGTACCAAAGTCTTCCAGAGTTCCCCTCTTGAATCAGAAAAGCATATATTAGTGGCATGTCACGGCACACTGGGGAAGACAGGAAAACCCATAGGAGTCAATTCTCTCCTACTCTGTCACTGGGTCTGGGAAACGAATTCAGGTGTCAGGCTTGGGAGCAAGTGCCTCTTTACCCTCTGAGCCATTTCCTTCCCTCCCCCTGGGGGTGTTGAGGGGTTTCTTTGTGTGGCTATGGCTGTCCTGAAACTCGCTCTGTAGACCAAGCTGGGCTCAAACTCAGAGATCCACCTGCCTCTGCTTTCCAAGTGCTGGTTTTAGAGTCATGTGCTTCTACCACCAGGATCTCAGGCGCCCCCCCCCCCCACACTTTTATTTATTTACTTTTCATTAGTTTAAATCCGAGAAGGGTACAGCATCACATGGATTCTGTGTCCAATGGCCTTTTCAGGAAGGTTGCTTCGGAATTTGGCATGAATCATGCCACTGTTTCCATGGGCCCGAGTTGCTTTTTCCCCAGATCACTCTGGTTTTGTTTGGTTTGCTTCCAAGAGTCACTGTTTTTTGTTTTTGTTTTTGTTTTTTTTTTTTGCTTTATACACATGAAAACATCTCTTGCCCAAGTAGAATTCTGTTTCCTCTCGGGCATAAACACCTTCAGTTTTAAGAAGAACTGTGTGCTCTCTTTGGTTCCAGGGACCTCACTTACAGCCATCAAAAATGGCCTTGCACTACAGCCTTCCCAGCAGGCCTCCACAGGCAGTAGGAACTGGGAATGGAGCCCAGGAGCCAGAGTGCTTGGCCTAGCATATACTAAGCATTGGGTTCAATCCTGAGCACTGTGTAAACCAGGCATCCTAGTGCATGCATTGAATACCAGTGCTCAGGAGGGGAAGCAGGAGGATCAGAGTTCAAGGTTATTTTAAGCTACAAAGTAAGTTTGGTTACATGGGATGTTGTCTCAAAATGCAAATAAACCTAAAAAATAAATAACTGAGTTTTCCATCATTAGTCTCTTTTAAAATATTTTTTCTTTATTTTTGTGTGAGCCTACATGAGTATATGTATACCACATGTGTAATGGAGAACAGATGAGGGTGTCATGTCTTCTGGAACTGGAATTATAAGCTATCTTTGTTACTTTTGTTTTGCTGTGATTAGACGTCATGACCAGGGCAACTTATAAGAGAAAGCATTTAGTTGGGAACTGTCTTACAGTTTCAGAGGGTGAGTGCATGGTGGAAACATGGCAGCAGGCAGGCAGGCAGGGAGGCATGGCGCTCAAGTAGTAGCTGAGAGCTACATCTTATTATTGGTTGGAGTAGAGGGTGTGTGTTTGGGGCAGGGGTGGGGTGGGGTGGGGGGGTTGGGGTGAGACAGGGCCTGGCCTAGGCTTTTAAAAACTTCACTCCAGGGTTGGGGATTTAGCTCAGTGGTAGAGCGCTTGCCTAGCGCAAGGCCCTGGGTTTGATCCTCAGCTCCAAAAAAAAAAAAAAAAAAAAAAAAACCCCAAAACAAAACAAAACCTTCACTCCAGTGACACACCTTCTCCACCAAGACCCACCCACCCTCCCTGTCTCCCTCCCTCCCTGTCTCCCTCATCCCCCCCCCCCCCCCCTTCTGCCCAAGACAGGATTTCTCTGTGTAGTTTAGGTGCCTGTCCTGGATCTTGCTCTGAAGACCAGGCTGGCCTTGAACTCACAGAGATAGTCCTGGCTCTGCCTCCCGAGTGCTGGGATTAAAGGTGTGCACTACCCCTCTCCCCAGCCCCCAAGTTTCTTTTGTAGCCCTGCTGTCCTGGAAAACTCTGTAGACCAGGCTGGCCTCAAACTCGGAGATTTACCTGCCTCTGCCTCCCGAGTGTGTAATTAAAGTCTACTGTCTAGGCCTCACCTTCTAATCCTTCCCAACACACTTTTAACAACTGGGGACCAAGCAGCATTCAGACTTGAACCTATGGGGGCCATTTCTCATTTAAACCACCACCCAGGTGATGGTGAGCTGCCATGTGGGTGCTGGGAATAAAACCTGGGTGGTCTGGAAGAACAGCATGTGCCTCTTAACTGTGGAGCCGTCTATAGCTCCCTGGATTAGTCTCTTGATAGTAGGGAAGCAGAAAAGTAGAGTGTACTAAGCTTGTTATCTAAACATGAGCTCTTAGTAAATACTTCCTGAGTTGTGTCTTTACAGTTGGCTAGAGTCGGTTTTTCATTTTATGTCCAATCTAACTTAACAGGAAGCAGTAAATAACAAAGACTTAAAGATGATGTGTGAACTGTTAAAGTAACAAAATATATTAATTGTGACATTCCCTGTTAGCTATCAAATTGACTCTAAGCAAAAAAAGTTTTTTGGTCTTTGGTTTTGTTTTGCCCTGTTGGGGATGGAGCCCAGGGTTCACAAATGCTAGCACTAACATCCTCAGGAGCAGTGCAAATGATGGCTAGAAATGCTATCTTATTTTAATTCTGCACAGTATTTTAAAATGAGCACTGCATAGGTGTGTGATAGGATGGAGGCTATTTCTATATAACTAGGTAATTTTGGTGATTATAAAAGTGATAATTTTTAGCCAGAAGGCATATGGATCTATGTTCAAGGTCAGCCTGGCTTATTTGGTGAGTTTCAGGCCAGCCAAGGAATCTCCCCCAGCCATACCCTCAAAAAGTAGTAGTATGACTTCTACCATTGGTTGAAGATTTTCCCATAGAAAAAGTAATATTATAAAGTACTGAACTCTTTGTTTTCCAGATCCTAGAAACAAAAGAATTAATTTAGAATGCAGAAGCATAGTAAAATTAAATATTATTTATGTGGAACAAACTTAAAAATGTAAAACTTTAGTTTAAGCCAGCCTGAAATTTGTAAAGTTACTTAGGCTGACCTTGAACTCATGGTCTTCCTGCCTCCGCCTTTCTTGTGACTACAAGTCATTTCACACAAAATGATTGGTCCAAGTTAGGTTTTTGTTTCAGTTTTAACAGTGCTGGAGAGACAATCGAGGACCTTGCATATGATAGATAAATGTAACATTGAACTATGCCTGCCATCCACTGAAGGTGCAGGCGCGCGTGCGTGCGTGTGTGTTTGTATGTGTGACAGTGCGTTATTTTAATCTCAGTACTTGTGAGGCTGAAGAAGGAGGCTTGCAATGAGTTTTAAGGACAGCCTGGGCTTTATAGATAAATCTCATTTCAAAAAAATCAAGCCAAAACACTGACTTACATCCTTTGTATAACAGATGAGAGCTAGTCTGCTCCTAGTCTGTCTATTGTTTCCTTGGAAAAGGAGGATAAGGTGTGGAAAACAAACCCGTCCTCAAAATAAATAAATAAATAAATAAATAAATAAATAAATAAATAAATAAATAAATAAATAAATAAACAAGTAAGTAAATAAGTAAATGAATAAATAAATAAAAAGGAAGAGTAACTTATTGGGTGTATTGCTACCTGTACCATACAGCAACAGCACTGACAGGATGTCTCAACAGGTAAATAAATGTCTTGCCAGCCAAACTTGATGTCAACCTTAGTTTGATTTTTCAAGACCCAAATGATGAAGAAACACACACCTGAAATCGTCCTCTGACTTCCATGTACATTTGGTTGTTATGTTTGTGTGCCCTCTCCCAGATATAAAAGAATGCCATTAATAAAAAATAAAAAATGTAATTGCTGTTTATAATGGTTGAGCTTCTTACAACCAGCTCCAGAATTCTAGGTACATAGTTTTTGCTTATTGGAATCTTGACTTTTTTTTTCTTCTTTTTACTTCATGTATATATGTTTGTAGAGTGTGTTCATGTGTGCATGCATGCATGTTCACTTCTGTGGATATGTCCCTGTGTGCAAGTGAACATGCTCTGGAGGCCTGAAGTTCACATCAGGAGTCTTTCTTGTTGGCTCTCTGCTTCATTTATTGAGGCAGGGTCTTGGTTGAATCCAGAGCTTGTCATCTGGCCAGCCAGCTTGCCCTAGTGAGCCCCCATCTCTGCCTTCTGAGCAATGAAATCACAGGTGGGCCACTACACTCTCGGCATGTATGTGGGTTCTGGGGATGATCTACACTCCGTTGCTCATGCTTATGTAGCAGTTACTGTAACCACTGAGTCATCACTGGGCTCTTAGCTCTTTGATTTACTGTAGACATTATTCAGCTATGGCCAACAATCCTGGCTTGGCTAGTAGGGTAGCCTTCGCAGCTTGTGTCTCTTGGTCTAAATTACAGTTAATGATACTTTCCTCACTAGGTCGATCTGAGGGTCCTGGGCGTTCACAGAAAGCACTGCACACAGTGCAGGTCAGCAAGCACATGTGTGTTGCTTATGTCAGATACATCAAGGGGAGATGCTAAAAGGCATAGCATGAGTGTGGAAAAGAATGTACATCTTAGCTGATTTAAGAAGAGGTTTGGGGCTGGAGAGATGGCTCAGAGGTTAAGAGCACCGACTGCTCTTCCAGAGGTCCTGAGTTCAATTCCCAGCACCCACATGGTGGCTCACAACCATCTGTAATGAGGTCTGGCACCCTCTTCTGTATACATTATAAATAAATAAATCTTAAAAAAAAAAAAGAGGTTGGAAGTGATGAGGAGGTAAAAGATCTGTTTAGGGGAAAAGATTGAGTTGAGAGTTAGGATAGCATGTGATTATACTGTTTTCAATAGTGATTCTCATTTAGATATATCATTGATAATGTATATAAGCCACATGCACATAACTATAACATGACTTTTTTCTTTTGAGAATGGGTTGATGGTACATCTTGGCCGGCTAGAGATCTGCCTGCCTCTGTCTCAAGAGTTAGGACTAAAGATGTGTGCTATCATTCGAGGCTTTTAAAAAACTTTCTTTTATGTTAATCTTCATACCTTTTCCCTCCTGTCAGAATTATGGGCTTACTTTAGGAAATTTCACTCCCTACATTTCCCATCTCTAACTTTATTGTTACTGTGTTTGATTGTCCACTAGCATGTGTGCGTTTGTTTGTTTGTTTGGGAGACAGTCTCACAGTGTCATTCAGGCTAGCCTTATACTTGTGATTCCCCTGCCACATCAGGCCTTTTTTTGAATGCATGTATTTTTAAGTCTTTCCTGACCCATTAGCTACTTTTTAAACTTATAGGTAGGTAAATTCTTGTTTATTGAGATATTATACCGAGTTTTACTATACAGATTTATAGCAGGATGTTCTTTCCATTGCTGTGTTTTAACAGGTTTATAATATCTTGAAACCTGAGTTTCAAGTTTTGAGCTTTTTTTTTTTTTTTGGTTTTTGTTTTTTGTTTTTTTTTGTTTTTCGAGACAGGGTTTCTCTGTGTAGCTTTGCGCCTTTCCTGGAACTCACTCTGTAGCCCAGGCTGGCTTCGAACTCACAGAGATCCACCTGGCTCTGCCTCACGAGTGCTGGGATTAAAGGCATGCGCCACCACCGCCCGGCTGAGCTTTTTTTTAAAGTCAGGGTTTCATATATCTCAGGCTACCCCCAAATTCATTATGTATCAGGATGATCTTGAACTTCCAGTTTATGCAGTGTTGTGAATTGAATCCAGCATTCTACCAATGAAGCCTTATTGCCGTACCTTTTGAACATAAAAGAAATCATATTCTCTCTCTCTCTCTCTCTCTCTCTCTCTCTCTCTCTCTCTCTGTGTGTGTGTGTGTGTGTGTGTGTGTGTGTGTGTGTGTGTGTGTGTGTGTGTACAGCTGATAGGGTATAGAGGTTAGTGGGGTATAGAGGTTAGTGAACAATTTTTGGGATTCTGACTCAGTTTGTTAGGTAGCAAATACTTTTCCTCACTGAGCCACATCATTGACCCTTATTTTGAACATTTTTAATAGTCATTTTAATTATGGTCAAAATGAAATACTTCAGTTGGTGTGGTGGCTGAGGTACATGCCTATAATCCCAGGACTTGGCAGGCTGAGGCAGGAGGACTGCTGTGAGTTTGCCAACTGGGCCTACACTGGGCTACAAAGTGAGGTCCTATTTCAATAAAAATAAGAACTCAAACAGAACAACCAGATCCTCCATTATGAATATTTGTGAATTAAGACCTTTGTTGCCTTCTAACCTATTTCTCTATCACTCTTTGCTTTCTTTCTTTTATTGTTGGTGTTCCTAAGATTATGCAGTGAAAGAAAATATTTTTTTCAAAGTTTTATTTATTTTCATGTATGTGTTTGTATGTGTGCCTACATGAGTTTATAGGTGCCAACAGAGGCCGTTGGATCTCCTGGACCTAGAGTTTCAGGCAGTTGTGAGCTGCCTGATCTGAGTGCTGAGAGCTAAACCTGAGTCCTCTGCAAGAGCAGTTAGTGTGCTCTTAGTCACTGAGCCATCTCTCCAGCCCCAGGAAAACATTCCTCAAGTACAGAAGAGGGTGGAGGGAGGCCTTCCTGCTGCCCCACTGCTTTGACTTTGGTTTCATGTTTACTGTCATGACTGAAGAGCCACACTGTTACACATTCTGACACCACACAGGTCCCCAGACAGAGACAGCCCTGTTACAGATACCTGGTTAACCAGCACTTTTCCACTGGGACACATTGATCATGTGATTTCTGCTTGCTTTTCTCATAAAAGATGCATAATCTCTGATACAGTCTTGAGGAAACACCAAGCATATCACTCATGCCTGCTTTTGGTATATATTGTTTGAGGTTTTTATTCGACCTGGTTAAATGGATCTACTTTGGTGTTGACATGTCTTGTCCTGTAAGGTTGGGAAAATCACAGTTGATGACAATAACAGCACACATAACATTACTGACCTCTGTGGAATCGCACTTGTAATTTGGTTTTATGAGCAGCTCCATTTCCTAACCAACCCAGGTGAAGACGAAGTGCAGTACTAAGGTGCATTTTCCCCCCCTATGGCCATGCAAGGTAACAGATGTACTGTTTTATTCGTCCAGTGGAAGTTAGACATGGAGAGTTGTAGATCATTCAAACACAACAGTATTTGGGAAGTGGAGGGGTGGGGAGCTAGGAAAGAGCTGGGTGGGATTAATGTAGAAGTGATTTCTCCTTAAAATTTAAAACATCCTGGTGGAGCTGGTGGACACCTTTAATCCCAGCACTTGGGAGGTAGAGTCAGCAGATGAGTTTGAGACTAGCCTGGTCTACAGAGGGAGCTACAGGATGGCCAGGGTTACCCAGGGAAACCCTGAAACACAGAGAAACAGAAAAAAGAAACAAACCAAAAAAAAAAACAAAAAAAACCAAAAAACACCAAACAAAAAAAAACCACTCCCAATTTTTTTTTTAATTACTTCAGAAAGTATTTTACATTACACATACTCATGTGCTCTATTCTCTTTATAGGCTGTCAGGATTCATATACAAATATAAAAAAAAAACTTAAAAAATTACCTCAGAAAATAGGTTTCATTACACATACTCATGTCCCCTTTGTTTTCTTTCTATAGGCTATCTCAGGTTCATCTATCTAATGCTCATCTTTATTTATTTTCAGTCTTTGACTGCTTAGTAACATTGTAGCATATAGCTTCTACCCCCCTCCTCTCCTCTCCCCCACCCCCCACCCTCGAACTCCTCGAACTCATGATTCTTCTACCTCTGTTTCATGTTCTGGAGTTAAAGCCAAAGCCATGTATTTTCTAAGACAAAGGGGTTTTCGTTTGGTTTGGTTTGGTTTTTTTTGTGGGAGAAGCAACGGGATGGGAGAAGCAGAGATTTTGCTTTGTAAAGTTCTGGTTGATATGGCACATAGACCATGGTTACCTGGAGCTTTCACTGATCCTCCTGCCTCTGCCTCCCTAGTGCTGAGGTTACAGGTAATGCTCTACCCTGCATGGCTTCGCTAAGACAGTTTTATTCTAAGTTTCTTTTTACTTTTATATTTGTGTCTGCTCATGGAAATTTAACCTTAGGGTAGCCTTGTAACTGTGTGTGATCATTTACACTTGGGAAGATAAATTGTCTTCAAAGGTCATTAATAATGGTATTTAAGAAAGTTATTTTAGGAAATCTCCATATTTAATTAAAATATCTTTATGTATATGAGTCTTTGCCTGCATATACATATATACATTTGTGGAACACCAGGTCACCCAGATCACCTAGAACTAGTTAAAGATGGTTGTAAGCTACCATGTAGGTGCTGGGAACCAAGCCCAGGTCCTCTACAAGAACATCAAGTGCTTGTAAACCACGGAGCCATCTCTTCAGTTCTTCCATATACCAGTTTAAAAAAAACTTATTTTGTGTGTGTGTGTGTGTGTGTGTGTGTGTGTGTGTGTGTGTGTGTGTGTGAGAATGTGTACCCATTTGTGTACAGAAGCCCTTGGAGGTTTGGAGCTGCTATGTAGGAACCAAACTCAACTCAGATCCTCTACAGAAACAGTAAGTTCTCTTAACTGTTGAGCCATCTCCAGCCCCAGTATTCCAATTTTTAAACATTTTTTAATTATAAAAATAGTACAAGGTGCATAGTATGTCTCTTTCTGTTCTGAAAAGTGATCAGTTCAATGATCTCACCCACTAGCCCTGCCTCTGCCTCCTGATTTTGTTGAAAGAAATTTTAGTTGTTTTAGGCAGCCCTGGCTGTCCTGGAACTCACATTGTAGACCAAGCTGGCTTCAAACTCAGATCCTCCTGCTTTACATAGTCTTAAATCTTAAATTTTTGGTCCCAGTTTTGGGCAGTATATCTCTGTTCATGATTAATTTTTTGGAGGAAATCTGTTCCTCCTAATTGTCTTTTTTTTCTTTTGCTTTTCTACCTTTAGTTTCCCTTTATATAAAAGATGTTAAATAAATTTTGCTCTGTTCTTCAACAATAGCTATTGTCTGCTCTCTCTTTATTTAAAACTTTAAGAAGTGCAGGCTGGAGAGAGCTCAGTTGTTCAGGTGCTTGCCACACAGGTATAAGGACCTGAGTTCAGTCCCCAGAACTCACATTGGGGTGTGTTGTGGGGGGGGGTGGATCACTCTAGAGGTGGAGACAGGTGGATCCCTTGGGTTTGCTGGCCAGGCAACCTAGTCTACCCAGTGAGTTTCAGGCCACTGAGAGACCCTGCCTTTAAAAAAACAAGTAAGTAAGTGGATAAATAAAGAGAAATGTGGGGACCACAGCACCTGGGGAACAACAGCCGAGATTATTCTCTGCCTCCACGTTGTGGGAGCACATCTGTGCACACCCATCACCCTACCCCACCCCCACCACACACAAATTCTAAGGAATGGAAACCAAGAAACAGCATTGCTACTAAGAGTGACACTATTAGTCACAGAACACAATAATGTAATTAAACCGGAGGAATGATAATGCTGTGTCGATGGAATGTCAAGCTAAGATAATCTTTGCATTATTTTAAATAATGTTACTTTACTGGTGTGTGTGTGTGTGAATTGTGTGCATGTATTGAGGTCAGACAGCTTTTGGAAGTTGGTTCTTTCCAGTGGATTCCAGGGATCAAACTCAGGGTTATTAAATTTCTACAGCAAGTGCCTTTACCCACTGAGCCTTCTTTCTGGCTCGAGATAATTTTTTCTTGACTCTTTTCATTTTATGAGCTATTGAGACTGTCACAATTAAGTTGTCTTTAGTCTTTCTCACATGCCCTAGTTGTCTTTTTCAATGTCGTTAAAACTTTCACCTCTACAAATTTTAGTAGTTTTCTCTTTTCTTTTTTTGGTTTTTTGAGACAGAGTGTCTCTGTAGCTTTGGAGCCTGTCCTGGAACATACTTTGTAGACCAGGCTGGCCTCGAACTCACAGAGATCTGCCTCCCCAGTGCTGGGATTAAAGGCGTGTGCCACCACTGCCCGGCCTAGGATTTATTTACTTTTATGAGTATGAATGTTTTTTCTGCATGTATATTAAGTACACTGTGCGTGTCCCTGGTGCCTATGGAGGCCAGAAGAGGACACACTGGATTCCCTGGAACTAGAGTTATGGACTGTTATAAACTACCAAATGGAACAACCTAGGGTCCTTTGCAAGACCAGCGTTCTTAACTGCTCACCTGTCTCTCCAACCTCAAATTTTAGAATTTCAGTTTTGCATTTTGAGCAAATTTTATCTTAAGAAATTATTTTATTTTAGTTATTTTTTATTTTAATGTATATGAGTGTTTTGCCTGCGTGTATCCCTACATGGATACCTGATATCCAAGTAGGTCAGAAGAAGGCGTTCGATCCACAGGAGCTGGAGTTATAGACAGTTGTGAGCCATCATGCCAGTACTGGGAATCAAACGTAGTTCCTCTAGAAGAGCAGCCGGTGCTCTTAACTGCTCAGCGTTCTCTTCAGTAGGGTGTAAACTCTTGAAGAACTTTTCCCTCAGAAATTTTTAAGTTTGTAAAATATGTTTTTATTTGAGAATTAAATATAGTGTTTCTGTTTGTTTATTAAGATAGTCTCATTATGTGCCCCTGGCTGGCCTCAGCTGGCTGTTCAGACCATGTTGACCTGGAATCTCACAGAGATCCAGTTCTCCCTGCCTCTGCCTTCCAAATGTTGGTGTTAAAGGCTTTGTCACCATGCCAGGCTTCCCTCAGAAATTTAAAGGTAACTATCTTTATCAGTTTTCCTGACAAGAAGTTAGATACTAGTTTCAGCCTCCTGGTTTTTGCCTCTTCATTTGTCCCCTACATGCTTTCATTTTTGAGACAAGAGTCTCACTCGGTAGCCCTAGCTGGCCTAGTACTTAGTATGTAGAGTAGGTTGGCTTCCTTGGGCATTTGCACACACTTTGAAAAAATGCTTGTTTTTTTAAGTGTGTGTATATGTGTGTACCCCTGGTGGCCAGAAGAGTGCCTTAGATCCCGTGGAGCTGCAGTTACAGCTGGTGTGAGCTGGCCAAGTAACTGGGACCAAGTGCTGGGCCCTGAACTCTAATCCTGGAAGAGCAGCAAGTTCTCTTCACCTAGATCAGCTCTCCAGCCCTTCTGTGCACTTTTAGTTATTATTTTTGTGTGTTTAGGTAAGAATACAAACTTCAGCTTTCTTGGACTCCTTTATAGTTTGCAGTCTTTATTCCATTTGAGTATTTTTTTTCTTTGTTTCCATTTCTCTGTATTCTTAGGAGACAAGTGTTGAATCTGTTACTCAGCACATCTGATGATCTTTATTTTGCAAGTTTGATTTTTCTTACTGGTCTGTTTTAATCTTCTGCTACGTCTTTTATTACCTCTTCCTTTTTTTCAATATTGGTGAAGGTACCTAGGACCTCAAGCATGCTAGGCAGGTACTCTACCACTGAGCTACACCTCAGCCAAGTATGTTTGATTTTAATGACAGATCTCTTGAAGCTCTTATGTAGCCATTGAAGCATATGTTGTTTGGCTACTCTAATATTCCCCCTTAGTCTTCTTAGAGCCTCTTAACCTATTCCTTTGTCTTGATCTTTCTCTTCAACTTTTCTCAAACTTGTAGTAATCCTCAGTTGATCCTATATTTGCTTTCTTCCTCCTCCTCCTCTTTTTTTTTTTTTTTTTTTTTTTTTGAGACGGGTTCTCTCTCTCTAGTCCTGGCTGTCCTGGAACTCACTCTGTAGACCAGGCTGGCCTCGAACTCACAAAGTTCCACCTGCCTTTGCCTCTTCAGTGCTGGAATCAAAGGTGTGCTCCACCACCTCCCAGCGACCCTATATTTGAATAGTAGCATCTTTTGACTGGTAAAATTGATTAGTTATCTCATCTTTCTTTTGGAGTTAGGGCCACTGTTTTCTTGGAGGCTAGACCTCATTGTGTACGTGTAGTGAGGAGAGTGTGTTATAGGCTGATGTGGAATTGCTTTAGTTTATTCTATTCTTAGGTTGAATTGCCTTTTCTTTCCCTTTTCTTCATTCCCCTTTCCATCCATCATGGTCTGTATTGTGACATTTTTATAAGCTTTATGTTGCCTTATTCTGTTGAAGGTGTTTTTCCAATTTGCTCTTTGCTAAGAAAGCAGTTGTTTGGCAATAGCCAAGGATAGCTGTTCTATTAAACTGGGAATCAGGAATGGCTGCCTGGACAAGTTACCCTATGGAAAATTCTATACTGCAGCTCAGCCCTTGTCATTAAACTGCCACTAAACTAGCCTTTACTACATTTTTACTTGTTTTTACATTTTAGTGTGTGTGTGTGTGTGTTTGTGTATGCCTTGGTGCACATATGAAGGTCTGAGGATAGCTTGGAAGAGTTGGTTTTGTCCTTCCGCCATGTTTGTCTGAACTCAGATTGTCAGGCTTAGAGGTATGGACTTTATCCACTGAGTCGTCTTGTTGACCTTTGACTGTATTTGAGGATATTGCTTTTGTCCACTGTTAGTTCACTTTGCACTGAGGTCCTGGTTCTATTCCTTTCAATAAGTTTCTAGCTTCTTGCATAATAGTCTCCCTACTTTTAATTATTTTTGCTTTTTATTTTTGTTTGTCTGTTTTTGGATTTATTCTTGCTTTTGAAGGCAAGGTCTTCAAACTCTGTATAAACCAGACTGGCCTCAAACTCAAGGAGATCTATCAGCTTTCTGGGTGCTGGAATTACAGGCATATATCGACATGTCTGGCTTATTTTTCCATTTCTTGACCTGGGCTGGTTCATCCTTCATTAAGCATCTTGGGGATCCTTTACTCCCTGGCTGTCATCGTAGTGATTCCAAATATAGTGCTGACACCTGATCGACAGTGTGCTGTGGCCCAGAACTTCCAAACTCAAGGGAACCTCCTGTCTGACCCTTCCAAGTAGCTGGGACTACAGGCATATGCCACCACACGCAGCTTAATTCTGAAATTCTGAAAAAATGAATTCTTAATTCATTTTTTTTTCTTTTCTTTCCTATTTTTTTTTATGGTTTATTTTGAAACGGGTTTTCTCTGTGTAGCCTTGGCTGTCTTGGAACTTGCTCTGTAGACCAGGTTGACCTCAAACTCAACAGAGATCTGTCTGCCTCTGCCTCTAGAGTGCTGCCCAGCTGTGTGTGTGTGTGTGTGTGTGTGTGTGTGTGTGTGTGTGTGTGTGTGTGTGTATTTAAGTCTGGGTTGTTCATACTTGCTAGATAGCAGACACTCTACCACCGAGCTGTTCCCCAGCCCTAAATCATATAGTTAGATTTAAGGTTATTCACGACATTGGAGGATTTAGAGGTAAGTGATCAATAAAAATAAAGATTCATGAGTTAAACCTATTGTTACTTTTCATATGTCCTCTGAAATACCTTACTATTCTTTAAAATAGAGAAAATGATGTAAAGAAAATCAACAACACATTTACACCATAAATGAAAAGGAAGTGGTTGATGTATTTTTAGTATTGGAGATGACATTTTAATCTAGTAGAATTTGTAGTACTAAAAGTATTGTTTGCGTTTTTTGAACACACGTATGCTGTGTGGCTGTTTGTGTGTGTGTGCCCACACACAAGTGTGTTGGAAATCAAACCAGAGGCTTGTATAGGCTGAGATGCTGAGAGTTAGATCTTTTTTTTCAGGGATCGTTTGAAAACTGAAAATTTAATGGATTTATTTTGGGAAAGGGCCCTCAGTCATTTTCTGCCTTCTGTACTTTTCCCAGTGACAACAGTTCTTCTTGGGTAACTAGGTCTGTTGAAATATTCCCACAGTGAGTGTCTTCAGGACAGAGATTAGATCAAAACTAAAGCTCCTATTTATTGAGTATGTATCCCAAGCATGATGCTTAATGCTTCATGTATTTCATGTAATTTCTGAAATAATCTAGTATTTGAATAGTAATCTCCATTTTACATGTGCCAGTATTACGGCTTACAAAGGGTTCAGTACATTGCATAATGACATAAGTAGTCTGAGACATGATTGGTCTATTTTTTTAAAGTTTTTTACTATTACCTATTGTATAGGTAACACAAGTACCTATTAGAATTAAAATATATTGACTCCAAATTGTTTTACTTGTTCTAAAAGTTTTAATTTTGCTGTGCGGTGGTGGCGCACTCAGGAGACAGAGTCAGGCAGATCTCTGTGAGTTTGAGGCCAGCCTGGTCTACAGAGTGAGATTCAGGACAGGCACCAAAAGTACACAGAGAAACCCTGTCTCGACAAACCAAAAAAAAAAACAAAAAAAAAAAACAAAACAAAAACAAAAACCAAAAAATGGTTTTATTTTTATATTTTATTTGTATGAGCGTTTTCTTACATGTATGTATGTGTACTGTGTGTGTCTGGTGCCTGAGCAAGTGAGATCCCCAGACTGGAGTTAGAGACAATTCTGAGTTATCATGTGGGCTCTGGGAACCAAACCCAGGTCCTCTGGAAAAGTAACCAGTGCTCTTAACTTCTTAACTGCCGAGCATGTCTCTAGCTCAGTATTTTACCTTTTAAAGTTACTGTTTATTTTAAAAGAATTTACTTTTTTGGAATTTTATGTGTATAAATGTTTTGTCTGTGTGTACGTTTGCCCTAGGTGCATGCCTGGTTCTGGAGGAGGTTGACAGAGGGTGATGGATCTCCTGGAACTGGAGTTAGGGATGATGATGAACCACCCTGTGCTGTGAACTGCTGGGCCATTGTCCAGCCCCCATTCCCTTTGACTTAGACAGCATCTCTGTAGCACAGGCTGACCTCAGATCAGAGCTCCTCCTACTTTAGTGTTTCGAATGCTGCTAGTACAGTGTGTGTCCAAGAGTTATTCCTATAGTGTGCAAGGGGAGTATTGAAGGTTGTATTTAGAAATGAGAATTCCCGAGATTTATTCTTGGTACTCTTCAGAGATGAGGGCAGAATAAATCAGTCTATTTCATAAAAGATAGTTTTAGTTTTTGTTTTGTTTTGTTGGGGATTGAACCTATGGCCTCATCTGGTAGGCAGGTAATCTGCTTCTGAGCCACATTCTTACTCTATGTAGTTTGTTTTGGTTTTAGACAGGTCTTACTGTGTAGACCAGGCTGGCTTGAAACTCAAAGATCTGCCTGCCTCTGCTTTCCAAGTGCTGGTATTAAAGGTATGTACTGCTACACCTGGCCAACACTTTTGGCTTTTCATAAATTTTTTATATACTATCCCTTCCTTCATTTTTCTTTTGAGACAGGGTTTCTCTGTGTAAGCCCTGTCTGTCCTGGATCTCCCTCTGTAGACCAGACTGGCCTCAAACTCAGAGATCCACCTGCCTCTGCCTCCCGAGTGCTGGGATTAAAGGCGTGTGCCACCTCCTGGACTTTATAAACATTTTTGATCTCTGGGTTTGTCATTATTTATTTGATAAAGAATAAGGTCAGCCCTGCAATCACAGCACATGTGAGGCTGAGGCAGGACTGTTCCACTGTCAAACCTAGCCTAGGCTACAGTGGAGAGAGAGAGGGAGGGAGAAGAGAAGCAGCAACACTTTAAATAGTTCCTATGATCCTGTTTCATGCCTTTATTATAATAAGGCTTTGAATGGCTTGGGAATTCTAGATGCAAAGCTGTTTTGTTTGTTTTCTGAGACAGGTCTCACTGTGTTTTCTTGGCTATCCTGGAACTCAATGTAGAGCAGGCTTGTATGTGTGCCTTAGGAGTGCTGGGGTTAAGGCCTGTACCATCACAACCAGCTCAGAGCTTTTTTCTCCATCTCAGAACTTCCAGGATTTTCCCCGCCACTGTCTAGGGTCTGTATTTCTGAATGATTTTGCTGTATTTTGTAACCTGTCCCTCAACTGGAATTTATCAGGTACTTTCTCATGATTAGACTTGAGAGTTATTGTTTGGAGAAGAACACAAGTGCTGTTTTGATCTCATTATCAAGGATGCATACTGTTGCTGGGACTTGATGTTACCCTTGGTTATGTCCCTTCTCTACACTCTACCTTCAGAATGACGTCACGGTACACAGCTTCCACTCAACAATCAGGGAGTATGTGTTCTTAGCCTCCTTGAGAGTGGAGAAGTAACTACCTGAATTATTCCTGGGAGATTCCCCTCTACTCCAGTATATATGTTCAGTTATTTAACCAGTATGGACTAAATGTGTTTATTAAGGCACTTTTAAGATGATGGAAACTAATCATCTCCCATTTGAAGTTTTCTCATTTCTGCTTTTAACAAGTGAGGATAATTGTCAAGATCCAGTTGGAATATGTGTCATCTCAGAACCTCATTTGTGCAAAGAAAAAAGCCTTAGGGTAGTAAGTGACACTGTAGGAGATTGTACAGTAGATATCTACTCCCAGCAGTAGTTGGGGACTCACGGGACCTCGGTGACATTTTTGTCACATCTCTTCTTACTTTTCTTTAAGATACGGATACCATTATGTATCTAAACTTAGGACATTAAAAACAGTGTAGTCATTATCTGACCAACTGAAAATGAGCCAATTCACCTTCTCTACCTGACTTTTGGAGGAAGACTTACCCGAGAGTATCACGCAATCAGCTTTTGTTTTTTTTGTTCTTGATTCTCCTTTTATGAGAGGTTTCAGTTGTGCCTCCAGTTTATGGCCCTGGTTACCTGTACAGTATTGTTACTACAGCATGGATCCAGCTTTGCTTCTCTATTCCCGTGTTATTAAGAGAAATCTCTCAAAAGATTTTATTTATTTATTTATTTTTACCACGGCTGGCCTTAAATGCTCAATTCCAATGTTGTTACTACCATTCCTGAGTACATTAAGCTGTACACGTAGACTATTGCATTTGGCTTACAGATTTTTGCACTGATCTTGTTACTGCCAGACTTCTAGCCATCTTTTTTCTTTTTTTTTTTTTTTCCTTTGAGACATGTCTCACATGTGTCGCCATGACTGGCTTGAAACTCTCTATGAAGACCAAGGTGGCCTCAGACTCATAGAGATCTGCCTGTTTCTGCTTCCCGATTGCTAGAATGAAAGGTGCAGTGTATGTGCCCTCCAACCCCCATTTTTGAACTCAGGCTGGCAGACATGACATGTAGCTGAGGATAGCCTTGAACTGATCATCCTGCTTTATTTACCAAGTCTCTGGGCATGCATGGAATGGGTGACCATGCCCCCACGATCAATCCTGTACATGTTTCTTTATTGATTACATTTTTGTAGCTTTTCAAATAATGACTTTGACTATCCTGCTTAAGTTATGTCTATGGAAACGTTTGCTAGAGATATTTGACTATTGAACTATATACACACACACATATATACCCATACCTCAGTAGACCATTTTTCAAAGGAACTTGATACTGCTCTCTGCATACGTGTGGGGCAGTGTTTCTTAAATGACTGAAGTGCCTTATGACCCTGGTGTTAATCTAAGCAGTTGGGAGAGCAGAGCACTGAAGAGTATTAGGTTGTTACATTCTTTCCCTTTAATGTTAGATGAAGACTCTCTAAAATCACTTTTAAACATGTTTTAAATTTTTAAAATGTGGGTTGGCACAAAACAACAGCAAAATTGTTTCTCAGTTGTAACTGAAGAATCTAGAGGACACATGAGCATTCTGAACATCCTTAGGTGGTAGTTTTGGAAGACTATTATAGTTTCCTGTTGTGTCAGCCTCCTGATTGCCCCCTTGGAAAATCCTCGAGACTTCTCTGCTCAGGAGGAAATTGTGCCCTTTGTTTATACTCTGTCCACATACTGTGTACAAAACTAACAGTAGTGTAACATTTAAGTTTAAGCAGAATTTATGCCTGTATGGTTGTTGGACTCACATATATGTTACCATACATGCAACAGAATTCACTTTGATATTAAAAGTATTCAGTTGCATGATATTGTCTTACAAATTATATGCCTAATTCCACTTTCTAAGCTACTTAGCAGTTTCTTTTAGGTCCGCCTTTGGGAGTTTTCCATGTAAACATGAAATTGGTAGAAAACTGTAGGAACCAATTCACCTGTTTTCACAAGTGTGACTTAAGTAGATTGGAAGGCCTATGATACATCTCCCTTTTTATTCCATTGGGTCTGAGTTTGTTTATTGGTTACGCTTTTAACACCATACGTTTGAAAACTGTTACAGATTTGTTGAATAGTTCTGCATAGTACTTAGGTTTAATTCTTCTATCCTTACATTTTGCCATATTTTTTTCTGATTTCTTTTTGAATAAATACACATTACAGATAATAGTTGAAGGCCCTTCTTTCTCCTTGTCCAAATGTGTCTACTTTCCTGAATTTAGGTATGTCATTGTCAGGCAACATAGTGAGCTAGCATTTCAAATATCCCAAATCGGTCTTGTGAATGTGGCAATACACTGAGAAAAACTTTGTGACCAAATTTCCCCACATATTTGTAATATATGTTGCAAGCACTGAAGCTCTGAGGTGTGGAGGGGAGAAAAACAAACAAACTTGTCCTTTTAAAAATTTCATCATTGCCTATGAGTCTATGTGACATTGCTTGGAACATACATTGTGGAAACTCTGCCTAGAAGTGTACCCATTCTGGAATCAACTTTGAGTTCCATAGTTTGTCACTGGTTTGCATGATAAGCATACAGTTAGCAGTCATTCCCAGGCAATCTTGTTATTAGATATGTTAAGAATGATTTTGCAAAATGGGGAGATAAACTTCAGACAAGCCCCAAACTCACTGACCAGTTCACAAGTTACTTTGCTGCTTAAATTTCCCAGTTCTGGAGTCTCCTGATCTTTGGAAGTGTCTAGCCTGTGGATCATGGCTTTGTTTTCACTTAAACTGATGTTATATTTATGTTTCCACAGCTGTCAGTAAGCCCGAGTTTGCTGTTAATGTTTAACACATTCTCTGAGTGACAGTTCTTTAACTGTTAATATTGTACAAAATGATACTTGAATTCATTGTTTGCCTCTTTTCTTTCTGTATTAGAAAAACTGGTGTTTTTGTAAGTCATGTATATTCTTCTTGATATTTGTTCATATAATGACCTGATCCAGGAAAAATAAAATGGGAAAATGGACATTACTTCTGACCTTCAAATAAAACTCATTATGTATTGGTTTTCGGACTGTTTACCGAGCCTTGGGTCATATGTACCGTGTTAAGTCAAGGCTGTTTACCTGTGTGGGCCCCGTGATCTGAATGAGGTTTTGGACAGGGAAGGAGGTCCTGGGAAAATGCACAGTCACAAAGGTTATAGTAAATTTCATGGAGCCAGGGAACTTCTATAAAGGGAAGTATCAAGGACGTTCTGTATCAAGCCATTCTGGCTTCAGATCTTAACACCACACTTTTATATTAGGAAACTATTTGAAGTTTCCACTTGGTGTAAAAGCCTAGCCTATCTGCTCATTAATTAACTAAAGCTTAAACATCCTGTTAGTCTTAGAACTTTTTCTTCTAAAATATTGTTTAAAGTAACCTTCCTTTGGGAGAGGGCGAGATATCCTGTAGCCCAGGTTAACCTTAACTTCACTGAGGATGACCGTGAAATCCTTATCCTTCTGAGTGCTGGGATCACAGACATGTATGATGACTCTGAAATCCTTATCCTTCTTTGTGCTGTGATCACAGATGTATATGATGACCGTGAAATCCTTATCCTTCTGAGTGTTGGGATCACAGATGTGTATGATGACTCTGAAATCCTTGTCCTTCTGAGTGCTGCGATCACAGATGTATATGATGACTCTGAAATCCTTATCCTTCCGAGCTGGGATCACAGACATGTATGACCACACCAAGTTTTGTGCCATGCTGATTATTGAAGCCAGTGCTTTGTGTATGCTAGGCAAACACTTCCACCTACCAAGTAGGCAACATCCTCAACCCAAGAACCATCTTTTCATTATTAAGTTATATATAAAATTTGTGTGTGTGTGCTGTATGTGTGTGTACGTATGTTCATGTATTGGACCATATAGATTAAGTTCTTAAGTATTTGTGTTTAGAAGGAATTCCGCCCAGAGACTTACAAACAATATATATTTTGAAATTTTTGCAATTATACATGTTGTTTCCCCCTCGTATTTTCCATGTCCAGTTATAATCTGAATAAAATGGATAAATACTGTGACCTTCCTAGTCATCCTAGACTCAGAATCCTCATGCCTGGCTTCTTCCTCTGAAGGGCTGAATGTGTCTCACGAGCCCAACTGTGGCAGGCCTGAAGGGTCTTAAGGCAGGTTTATTAGTGTCCAGTGATTTAACCTTTAAAAAAAACAAAAACAAAAACAAAAACAACAACAACAAAAAACTCTGGGTTTTTGTTTCGGTTTTCAAGACAGGGTTTCTCTGTGTAGCCCTGGAACTCACTCTGTAGACCAGGTTGGCCTTGAACTCAGAGATTTGCCTGCCTCTGTCTCCTGAGTGCTGGGACTAAAGGCATGAGCCACCATGCACTTTTAAACATCCTTTCCAAGAGCGAGAAATTGTTAGTCCTAAAAACATTATTTATTACCAAATGTTTTTAGACTATGTGGGAGCTACCTGAGTAAACTTTACATCAAGTTAGTATTCCTTTAACATTGCAAATGCTATATATATTTTAGAATTTCAGTGTTTGGGGATACAAAGAATGTTCAATGATTTCTGAAATTTGTTCTTTCAAAAATGAAATGCTCCTGCTGGATATGATGGCACATGCCTTTAATCTCCACACTCAGGAGGCAGAGACAGGTGGATCTCTGTGAGTTCAAGGCCAGCCTGGTCTACAAAGTGAGTTTGAGGACAGCCAGGACTACATAGAGAGACCTTGTCTCAAAAACAAACAAACAAAAATCAAGTTCAATGCAATGATTTCTTTGAAATGAGTGTGAGTGTGGAGTGCACATGTAGGAGCCAGGTGTCTTCCTCTGTCTCTCCACCTTGGTGGTTTTAGGCAGGTTCCTTCGCTGATACTGGAAATCACCAATTGGCTAGATTGTCTTCCTAATGACCTGCAGGAATTGGCCTGTCTTCTCCACCCAACCCCCAGCACTAGGTTACAGGCATGCTACCATGCTCAGCTTTTACATTGGTGCTGAGCATTCAAACTCGGGTGCCTGTGCTTGAGTTGGTAGGTATTTTCCTGGCTGAGCCATTTCCTAGTCATGGTGTGAGGGATTTTTAGGGTTGAAGTTTGAAATCAATAAACCATGTGTTTGGTAATTTATATTTTTTTCTGGTGATTTCGTATAAGTTAATGAGTTTTAGATGTGTCTTGCCAATTCACATGTGTTCTTGAAATTAAGCCATCTCTTTTAAGTGTAAGGTTCTTATTGAGGACCAAGGCTCATTTTCCTAGGCTCAAAGGCCTGCCTAGCTGTGTTGGCAAATGAAGATATTAATTGGATTATAAGCCATCCCTTGACTTTTGAGTAGAGGTGAGGTCGAAGTAATAGGACCCCGTGCCGGGAAATTTCCAGTGCTATGGAAGAGTAATGTGTGACTTTAAATCTCCATACAGTGACTCTTTCCTAAAAGATTATTACTAATTAAACTTTCCTTTAGATACCTGGAACCATACTGCACTTGCTTTTTGACTTGTGTATTTAGGGTGCGAAGTGTGCTGTGATCTATGTGTAGAGGTCAGACAGATGGCAACTTGTTAGGAGTTGCTGTTTCCCCCATGTAAGTCCCAGGGATCAAACTCAGGTCCCTGATTTGGTGGCAAGTCCCTTTAACCACTGATCCATCTGGCTGGCCCTGCCTATATTTATTTAAATGCTGTCTTACTACAGTGCATTTGCATAAAGTCATACTCCTTTTAGGTATCCATTTCTATGAATTTTGACAAATATATGAACTGTGTCCAATATATAGAAAATTTCAGCACCAAAAGCCCATATTTCTGCTTTAGTTTCAAAAGTTGTATTGGACTATTATCTGAGTTTACCTTGATTTCCCTTAGCTAACCACTCATTGATTTACACGTAGATGATTTCAGTCTGATCAATTTAGACATGATGTATGTATTTGTGAACACAATGCCTGGTATGCTTCTGCAGGCGCACAGTCAGTTTCCACTATAGGGTTTGTCAGACCAAAGGTTCTATATGTGCCAATAAGAGTTTGATAGTATGCATGACCACATGTTTTCTCTGAGTGTTACTGGTTTGCTGTCCCACTGTTACAGAGGAGCCTGTCCTATGCCTCTGACCAACATGGAACACTGCCATGCCTAGGGTTTGCTAATGTGGGACTTGGTGCCAAGAGTGTTGCCTAGCAGAGTGACTTCACATCTGGAACTTGGTGCCAAGGGTGTTACCAGAGTGACATTCAGTGGTGACTCTCTCCCTCCCTTTGCTCTTTTCTTTCTTTTTTACCCGCCCAGCCCCCAACAGAATCTCTCTAAATAGCCCAAACTGTTCTCTCATGATCCTCCTGCCTCAGCCTCCCAAGTGCTAGGATAACAGGTAGGAGCCACCACACAGTTTTCTTATATTAAAATCATACCAAGGAAGCTGTGCACAAAATTTACCCCATATTACTCATTTGCAAAGCCCCAGTATCACACTCTAGAAAACACGAATAGAATACCTTTAATTTGTTTCACTATCCCAATATAAATTTCATTTTCTGCTTGTCTGTTTATTTATTTGGAGACAAATCTCTCTGCATAGCCTTGACTCTCCTAGAGCTCACTGTGTAGTCCAAGCTGGCCTAGAACGCCTCCCAAGTGTGTATCTACATTTTTGTAACAGGGTTCGCTCTTAGAATCACCCCATAGCATTTGTAGTTTATGAATGTCCTATTGTTGCCTTTATTCAGTTAGGCAAGCATTACTTTTGTTGTGTGTGATGTTTATGTATGTGAGTGTAGTGAATGTGCCACAGCCAGTGTGCGTGGAAATCATAGGACAACTTCTGGTAATCGGTTCTCTTCTTTTTCCTTGTTTTTGTTTTTGTTTTTGTTTTTTCCCCCCTTCGAGACAGGGTTTCTCTGTGTAGTTTTGAGCCTTTCCTGGAACTCACTTTGTAGACCAGGCTGGCCTCGAACTCACAGAGATCCTCCTGCCTCTGCCTCCCAAGTGCTGGGATTAAAGGCATGCGCCACCACTGCCCGGCTCTCCTTGTGTTTTGAGAATTTAACTCAGGTCATCAGGCTCAACTGTAAACAAGCATTGGACCTTCCAAGCCGTCTTTCTGGTCCGTGGCTTGTTTTCATGAGCCCTTTTCTTTGTTTCTAAAACCTTTCATCTTGCCGGGCGGTGGTGGCGCACGCCTTTAATCCCAGCACTCGGGAGGCAGAGCCAGGTGGATCTCTGTGAGTTCGAGGCCAGCCCGGGCTACCAAGTGAGTTCCAGGAAAAGGCGCAAAGCTACACAGAGAAACCCTGTCTCGAAAAACCAAAAAAAAAAAAAAAAAAAAAAAAAACAAAAAAAAACAAAAAAAAAAAAAAAAAAAACCTTTCATCTTAGTGGTGATAGGATTTTTAAATTTGGGGACTGTGGCAAATCTTACTCTACTTCTAAATTTTATTTCCAATTTTTTGCTATTGTGAACAATGTTTTTGATGCTATTTTTGCCATCTAAAAGTATTCTTTTGTTTTTGGGTGGGAGCTCTTTTTTGGAGACAGAATTATACTGGCTTTGAATTTCTGGACTTAGGTGGTCCTTCTGCTTCAGCCTTCCAAAAAGCTAGGACTTCAGGTGTGTGCTGCTATACCTGGCTGTATTTTAAATTAAAAAAAAAAATCATCTTAAATTATTTTCTTAGGATAAATCTGTGGTAGTCTTGCTGCCGTTTTTCACATTCACTTTGTGTGTGTGTGTGTGTGTGCTCGCGCGCGCGCGCGCGCGCGCTCGTGCCCCATCAGGCTTGGGGGCAAGTACCCTTACTAAACCATCTCACATCATCATTTGAAATACTTTTTTTTTTCCTTTTTTCTTTCTCTGTAGCCCCGGCTGTCCTGGAACTCACTCTGTAGACCAGGGTGGCCTCCGTCTCTCAGAGATCCACCTGCCTCTGGTTCTTGAGTTCCAGGACCAAAGGCACGCTTGGGCCACCACCGCCCGGCTTGAAATACTTTTTGTCATGGAATGGAAACTTTTCTCGCTCCTGAAGAAGGAAGAGGGAGTAGTTTTCACACCGTCCCCAGCAGTACTTAGGAGTTTGAGGGAAGAGGGCTTAGCATGAGCAATATAATGAAACACTAATTAAAAGAATGAGTTTCATATCAATTTGCTTTTGTGCCAGTCTAGTTTATTTTTCTTACCCCTACCCCCAACCCCAGTTTAAAAATAAAAATGGTAGGGGCAAGAGAGCTTGCTGAGTGGTTAAGAACATGCTGCTCTTCAGGAGGGCCTGTGTTGCCAGCACCCACACTGGGCACCTCCCAGCCTCCTCTTACTCAGCTCCAGGGCATCTGACACCCTTTTCCGACTTTCTCAGGCACCCAGATACATATGGCATGCACACACATGGACACCTGTATACACATAGGTCAAAAACAAACTATGACACTTTAAAGATTTCATGCCTACTTTCCAGTATGATCCACTGTGACTTAGTAAATTTAATAGACTTTTTTTGTTGTTGTTTTTTGTTTTTCCAAACAAAGTTTCTCTGTGTAACAGCCCTGGCTGTCCTGGATCTGCCTCCCAAGTGCTGGGATTAAAGGCATGCACCACTACCGCCTGGCTTAGTAGACTTTTTAAAATGAATTTTTTCTCCTCAATATTAGATGTTCACAAAGTAATATAGAGCCTGAGTTATTTGCTTGTGCATAATGAGTGACCTAAGGACTAGTAACCCAAATCTAAAAATAAAATTTTTCTCCACATAATATAGTGGTAATTGTATACAGTATTGTTAGTAACTTTGTATACAAAATGAAGTTTTGTAGTGTGGAATTTGATGCTTATGTATGCTGGTACAAAAGCAATTTCAGATATTGGATATTTGGGTTAGAGATACTCAGTTTACGTAGTGGAAACTCTTGTCCCTAAACTTACTGACTTGCCCTTAGAGGCAGTTATATCATATTTTTGGATTTTTGTGTGTGAGTGTATGGGGTATGTGTGGTTATTCTTGTTAGGCAAGTGCAGTACCACTGAACTCCATTCCAGCTCCATATGTGTTCCTTTTATACATGTTTTATGTATTTTTGAGCATTTGTATGTTTTTTGTTTAGTTTTGTTTCCTGGAACTCAGTATGTAACCCAGGCTCATTTTGAACTCAGGACCTTCCTTCAGCTTTCAGGTGCTAGGATTGTAGGTGGGGCATGCGGCCCAACCCCCACCCCCCCACCCTCCATGTCTGTTTAGGCCACAAATGTTAGTAGGCTGCTCATGTTTTCTTAAGTTACTTTGATGTTAAAATTATTATTTTATGTGTGCGTGTCACGGTCATGTTCATGCCTGATGCTCATGAAGCACAGGAGTGCATTGGATCCTCCAGAACTGTGGCCACAGATGGTCGTGAGCCACCATGTGGTTACTGGGAATTAAACCCAGGTCCTCTGGAAGAGCCGCCAGTGCTCCTAAATGCTGAGTCGCCTCTCCAGCCCCAGTTTATTTGTATTCTAAGTATAGTGGGGCTGGGAGGACTGCTCAGAGGGTAGAGTTCACGCTGTGCAAACATGAAGAGCAGAGTTTGGACCTCCAAACTAAAAAAGCTGGCTGTGTGCCGTGCACGGGGAACTCCAGCACTGTAGGGCTGGAGACAGGCAGTTCCTGGAGTCTCACTTATTAGCCACCCAGGAGTGTGGTGAAAGGGCAAGCTCTGGAACCAGTGAAAGACCCTGTCTCAAACAAAAACCAAAACACAGAAACAAAACCAAACCTGAGATGGACGATGATAGAGGCAGACATCTGATAGCAAACTCTGCCCTCCACACCTTCACACCCAGCCTGGAGCACCAGCACACAAACACACTCTAAAATGTTTTTTAATTAAAACAATAAAGAGAATAGGGGCCTCATAATATCAAGGCTGAAGGATGAATTGTCTCTCCCTATTCTAGTTCCTGCTAGGCTCCACCCTTCCGATGTCTTCATGCATATAGACCTGAACAGGAAAGCAAAGATTTTTGTTCTTTTCTCCATAATAAAAGCTTTTATTTTAATTAATTAATTTCATTATTTATTTATTTGAGGCAGAGTCTCCTCTACATAGCCCTGGCTGACCTGGAACTCACTGTATAGACCAGGTTGGCCTGGAACTCATAGAGATCCACCTACCTCTGCCTCATAAATGCTGGGATTAAAGGCCTGGCTCTCCATGTAACTTTTAAACCTATCTTGATATGTAAGAAACCAATCTATAATAGTGCTTAAGAGCATACATGGCCTCTGGGACTGGCCTAAGCTGCTGAGGCAGCATGTGTGCTTATGTGTGGTGGTGTACCCCTGTGATCCCAGCACGTGGGAGGTGGAAGCGGGAGGACCAGCAGAGGCTCTGGGTGGGCTTCTTGAATTTTCCAGTGATATATTCAGGGATACTCATGTTTCCTGTTATGCCACATTGTTCTGTAGAATAATGTTTAAGTTTTTAGTGTAAGACAATGACTCAGTACGTGGTACATTCTTTGCTTAGATGAGTACTGTACATGAATATATTGTGTTGTTTGTATTATTGGTTTTTTAAAAGATTTATGGCTCAGTGGTGAAGAGCACATACTGCTTTTGCATAAACTATTTGATTGGTTAAAATCCACACATATACATGGCTGTGTGTTACATTTTTAGATGGAAATGGCCTCTAGATTTTATATTCCTTGTGCATGGTAGTCTCATCAGGCAGGTTAGGAGGACCACATGGTTTCATATATCCTGATTCTTTTTTCTGTCTCTGTGTGTGGAGGTGTTGCTGTCATCTCTGAGAGGTACACTTGCCTGTTGTGGGCACATGTTGAGGTTAGAGGTTGACATTAGGCTGTCTTTTTTTCAGTCAGTTTTCCACCATATTTTTTGAGACAGCATCCATAATTGAACCTGGACCTCACCCTTCTGACTGGATTAGCTGGCCAGCCAGTCTTCTGGGATCTCTCACTAGCTGTTGGAGATACAGTTGCATAGTCCTGTCCTAGCTTTTACTGGGTGCTGGGATCTGAGCTCAGGCACTCATGCTTTAGCAAGAAGCCATCTCCCTGAGCCTCTTTTATTTGGTTTGCAATAGCTAGCGTCTCACTATGTAGCCCTGGCTAGCCTGGGATTCTCTATATAGAGCAGGCTAGCCTGCCTCTGCCTGGGACTAAAGACTTGTGCCACTTCACTGGGCCCCCGACCAGTCTATTGTTTTAGAGACAGGGTCTCATGTAGCACAGGCTGTTTTCTAACTTGTGCGGCTGAGGTTGACCTTGAGCTCCTGATCCCCCTGCCTCTACCTCCCAAACACCAAGACTGTAGGCATGTACAACCATGCTCAGACATACCAGTCCTTTTTTATTTTCTTTTCTAAAAATTACATTTTAAATTATGTTATGTGTCTATCCCTGTGTCTATGTTGGGAAGGGGTGTACATGATGCATGTATGGAGCTCAGAAGACAATTTGGGGAAATTGGTTCTTTCTACTATGTAGGTTCCAGGGATGAAACACTTCTGGCTTGGTGACAAGTGTCTTTACCCAGTGATACATCTTGCTGGTCCCCACTTGTTCTTCTTAATAATATTCAGAGTCTAACTACAGAGCTTCCTTTCCCTTTCCTATCCTCATACCTTAGTTATAAAATACATTCAGTGTTAGAAGATAATAGAAACAGAAACACATGGGGAAGAAAGGATCACCTTTCAGGTGGGTGTCTGTACTTTTTATCTTTCTCTTACACCTGGGTATGCACATAGTCACTTAAACATTCACATGTCTGCTTGCTACCGTGATAGTGTGTATTGATTTCAACAACCAAAAAACTTCGTATTATGGGCATTTGAGTCACACCATTGAATTAATTATACTCCTTTGAGTACTGTGCAGTTGTTTTGGAATATACTTGAACTCTACTCAAGAACATTTAGAAACACGCTGCATCAACGTATCCTTTAGAGAACTCCTTCTGGACATCCTTTATGACTTAGGATGAGACCACAGGATGTGTGCTTCCTGCTCTGGCGTACCCTCCCCGCCTGCCTGAGGGGAGGGGGCGAGGGAGAACTGGTCTGAGCTCAAACCCATGTGATACACAGGGTAAGCACATTGTGCCTTCTGAATGAATGTAGATCACTTCCACTATCTTGACCGTCTCTCCCTTCCTCAGTTCTTTTTATATCTGTTCATTCTTCCTTTTCCCTTCTCACTTGAAGTTTACAGGACTTGGATTTGCTCCAGGTGAAGGAGGGAGCTATTGGAAAAGTTCTCACTCTGCACTTCCTTTTAAATGCATTTACCACATCAATACTACTTGACCCTGTACAGTACAGCCTTTCAGAAACCATAAACATTGCTATGCTTTGTTCAGTTGACTTTTCACATTGGTGCTTTTTAGTGACTTAATTCTTTGTTTTCACATATTAACTCATGTGTGAACCAGTCAGACATTGTTTCTCCTGCACTTCAGTAAACAACAGCAAAAAACCTGGAATATGCTTACTGTCTTTCTGTTTAGAAAGTAGTAGTTGTAAACCTGGATTTAGGGTTTTTGATCTACCCTGACTGCCATGAAGAAGGAACACTGAACTGAGCAGTACAGGTTGACTCTTAGTACTAACATAATCAGGAATAGCATTAAAGGCTTAAAAAGCCTACAGAATGCATCTTCCAAAAAGCCTCGCTGACCCGCCAGCAGGTAGGTGAGGAAGATTCATGTAGTTCCCAGAGAAGAAGGCTAGGCTGGCCGCGAGCAGGGCAGCATCGGAGGGGAGCTGGCCCTTGGTCCAGCAGAGCCCCAGACAGCCAAGAGCTTTTCAGGAAGTTCAAGTCAACCAAACACTAAGAGCAGCTCATCTGCCAGGTTTTTGGCTTTTGTCGTTTAGAAGGGAGCCCCACTTGGAATGCATATGACCACTGAGGCTTTGTTCTGACTTGTTCCCCAACAGGTCACGGTGCTGATGTGAAGTGTGTAGACTGGCATCCAACCAAAGGCTTAGTCGTTTCAGGAAGTAAAGATAGCCAGCAGCCAATCAAGTTCTGGGATCCCAAGACTGGGCAGAGTCTTGCAACACTGTAAGTGATAGGAACCCTACCTTGTCCCTTGAAGAAGAGGGACCAAAGGCAGCCTGCATCACTTGACTTTTAGCTTTCTCCTGTGGTTTGGACACCGAGAGTTGTAGTCTTTGGATGTTTTGTTAAATACGACTTCTCTCTAAGTCTCTAGTGAAGGAAGATGATACTTGTTCTGCTCCAGACCTAAGTTTTACTGGGCTATCCTGTGGGCTGGCGGGAAGAGGAGGTTTCTCTTGTTATCCCCGAGTCTCCTCAGAGCACCCGTCACCTGTGGTTTTAGTACCTGCGCCTCCTTCCAGCCGAGGCCCCACCTCCCCTGGCTCCATCTGAATACAAGATTTCTCTTCATTTGTGTGCCAGTTCTCTCCCCTCCCCTCCTCTCCCGCCCTCACTTCTCCCTTTTACCCCCTCGCCCTCCTCCCCTTCCCTGTCCTCTTTTCTCTCTCTCCCTCTCCCATTTTCTGTCTCTCCTTCCTTTGTTTCTCCCCTCCCTCTCCTTTCCTCTCCTTTTTCCTCCCTGTCCCCACCCATCTCCCATCTCTTCCCCATCTCTGTCTTCCCTCTCTTGGAGACTTGCTTACTTAGGTAGCTCTGGTTTTCCTTGGCATTATTTGTAATTGTTACAGTTACACAAGTGTGTTCTGTTAGGGCACGTGGATGCCATATCCTGGTCCTAATTGGAAATGAAACATCCACACCTCAAATTAGTTAAGGCAAGGCTGCGGTGAAACATGGCCATACACAGTACATTGTGAACCCTTGGATAGAAGCATTATGCAGGCCCTGGGACAAAGCATTCATGCCTTTAGTTCAAATTAATCCTCAGACTATCGGTAAACTAGTGTCTGCTTCCATAGGTAAAGTTTCTCTTAATGAGAGAAACTTCATAGTTTTTAAAATCTGATGAGCATGATAGAGTATCAGTGCATGTATTCCAAGTACTTCCCCTGTTTCCAGATGAACCTTTCTGTCCAGCAGAATCCCATTGTCATTGCCCTTTTAGCTGGATTTTGAGAGTGGTGTTTAGATACTGGACTTCATTTCTGTCTTCCACAGAGGTGGTTTCCTTTTATTTTTCGAGTTTTCTTCTCCTCTTCTATTTCTTCCTCCTTCTCCTTCTTCCTCCTCTTGCTCCTCCTCTTCTTTTCTTTCTTCTTTTTCTTTTTGAGACAAGGTCTCTCTATGTAGCCCTGGATGTTCTGGAACCTGTGTAGACCAACTTGGCCATGAACTTACAGAGGTCTGCCTTGCCTCTGCCTCCCAAGTGCTGGGATTAAAGGTGTGTGCCACCATTCCTGGCACTGACAAGAGTTTTCAAGTGTATTTTCAGTGTGATCTTATCTAGTTACGGTCACATGCTTTATTACTACCAGGCCACACCTTTCACCATCTTCATCCACGTGCTTTCAACAAAAAGGACCATCTCCACTAAGTGATGCTTGCTCTGCATCCTGACATGGTATACTCTCCGTGCTTCGTTTCTAGTCACGCCCATAAGAACACAGTGATGGAAGTGAAATTAAACCTCAATGGCAACTGGCTCCTCACAGCGTCGCGTGACCATCTCTGTAAGCTTTTTGATATCCGAAACCTGAAAGAAGAGCTTCAAGTGTTCCGAGGTCACAAGAAGGAAGCCACAGGTGTGTGCCTGCCATGTGCTTCTCGTTTGGTGACCCTTCCCTGCAGCCGTCTCACTCTGTAATCATGGCCTCTTTCTCTGTCCTTTGGTTTGGCAGCTGTAGCCTGGCATCCTGTGCACGAAGGACTGTTTGCCAGTGGCGGGTCTGATGGCTCTCTGTTATTCTGGCATGTTGGGTATGTACCGCTTACTGTGGAGAAGTGGTGGTGTTTGCCTGTGTACACATTCCCACATTGTACGGCAGCAGAAGAGTCTTGGCTCTCTTGTATTGGGGGCCTCAGCTAGGGAAATTCTGGTGGCTGGGGACTGGGGTGTTTTGACTCCCGACTCCATTGGCGTTCTCTTGAGAAGCATCCGCACATGGCCATTGCATGTGATGAACTTCTCCAAGTATGAAGACAGGGTCCTTCAGGGCAGATTTTGGACAGATAATGTACTAAGAGACGCAGATGAAAATGAATGGTCTTGGGCTAGTGGGACTGCTCAACAGGTAAGAAACATTTGCTGTGCAAGCCTGACACCCTGATTTCTGTTCTTGGAACCCATTGCAGAAGGAGAAAACTGACTCCTAAAAGTTCACTATGACTTCCCTTTGTGTACAATCATGTGTGCACATGCACTCTCCCTCTCCACATACATGCAAACCACACACATCACACACACATTAATAAACTAAATTTAAGTTAAAAAGTCTGTTTTGAACTGGCCTCCAGAGAATGCACTGTAATGTGAGCAGTGCTGTGATGACTATAGAATGACTGTAAGGAGTGTGTTGTGAAGAGTTCTCAAGTGTATACAAATAGGATCAGTATTGCATTTCTCTGTGCAAATGTGTTCATGTCGGAGAAAGTGCCCTGCACCTTTCAATTTTGTAAATCTCGAATGGAGTAGAAGACACAGCACTTGTGTTTTGGATGTTGAAATCATTATGGAAGAATAAAATAGATTCCTTAGTTGAAATAGTTTATGAAGCGTGCTTTTCTATGGTTCCTTTATGTCTGACTGGACGAATCTACTTCTGCTGAAAAACTAGTGTAACACATAGCACTGACAAGACTCAACAGAGATGGTGGTGGTGCTTCTTTTAATGCTAAAGAATATCTTTTGTTTTGATGTTTTTAGTGTTCTTTTATTTGTGCGTTTGTTTTGAGTGTTCTCTTGGGAATTTTGGTTTAACCATTTCTTTCACTGGTGCCTGTGCAGGGTAGAGAAGGAAGTAGGTGGGATGGAGATGGCTCATGAAGGGATGATCTGGAGTTTGGCTTGGCATCCTCTTGGACATATTCTCTGCTCAGGCTCAAATGACCATACCAGGTGAGTACCATACTGAAAATACTAAGAAATGTCTGTACTCAAGGAGTAGTAGGAAACATACATACATACACATGCATACGTATGTATATATGTACATATATATGTATATATTGGTTTATATTTCAATTTTTTTTATATCCTGAGACAGGGTTTCATTGTATAGCTCTGGCTATCTTGGAACTCTATGTAGACCAGGCTAGCGTCCAGCTCAGAGATCTGCCTGCCTCTGCCTCCCGAGTGCTGGGATTAAAAGTGTGTACCACCGCCACCCAGCCCCTTCAAATTATTTTTAGAAATATTTTTATAGGGGAAACTGTTGGCGGGGAGGGTTCGCATGCAAATAAGTGGGTTTCATATTCATTCTTACATAACCTTTGTTCTTAGTTGCCCCTCTCCTCTATCCCCTTTCTTCTGAATATAGAGAAACACCTAGTTTTCTCAGCACGGTTTCTTAAAGTGTCATTTTCCTGGTGTATGTTTTTGGTACCGTTGTTAAAAAAATTAAGTGGATATGTCCTGTTGATTTATTTCTGAGTTCTCTGTTCTATTCTGCTGGTCTTCATGTCTGTTTCTGTACCAATGTCATGCAGTTTTGTTAACTATGTGTCTGTAGTATAATTTGAGATGAAATATTGTAATATTTCCAGTATTATTCTTTCTGTTAAGGATTAATTTGGCTATTTTTTAAAAATTACTGTTGTTGTTGGTTTTTATTTTCATTTCCATGAGTTTTAGAACCCCCCCAAGCCCTTTTGAATTCTGTGTAGAATACCATTGGAGTTGTGAGGGGATTGGGTTGAATCTGCTAATCATTTTTAACATCACAGTATTCTGTTAATGCATCTACTATGTTCTTCAGTTTTCTTTAGATATTTAGTCAGTGTTTTAAAGTTTTCATTGTAGAGGTCTTTCATCTCTTTGGTTAGTTTTCTTCTTCTTCTTCCTCCTCCTCCTCCTCCTCTTTTCTTTTTCTTTCTTTTTCTCTTTCTTTCTTTCTTTCTTTCTTTCTTTCTTTCTTTCTTTCTTTCTTTCTTTCTTTCTTTCTTTCTTTCTTTCCTTCCTTCCTTCCTTCCTTCCTTCCTTCCTTCCTTCCTTCCTTCCTTCCTTCCTCTCTTTTTTCTTTCTTTTCTTTCGTCTTTTTAAGACAAGGTCTCATATTATTCCCAGGCTGGTCTTGAATTTCACTGTGTAGCCAAGGAAGCTTTAAACTTTTTATTCTGATACTAATCTCCCAGGGACTTGGATTATAGATATGGGCTGTCATGTCTGTTTTTTTAAAGTTTTTGAAGCTGTTGTTACTTTTAGAGTTCTTTCTCAGACAGTTCAGTATTGGTATATAGAATTGCTTTTTTTGAAGATTGCTTTTGTATCCTTTTACTTTGTTTAAAGTGCTTATCTACCTTAAGAATGTTCTGGTGGATCTTTAGGGATCTTTTAACTATCTGCATGTCATCGGCCAATATGAATGACTGGGACTTCTCCTCCTATTTCTGTCACTTTTATTTTACTGTCTTGCCCGATGTTCTAGCTAAGACTTCAAGCATTGTTTGAATAAAAGAGGCGGGGGTGGGGGGTGGGGATGGATATCCTGTCTCATTCTAGATTTTAGGAAAAGTACTTCAGCTTTTTCCCATTTACTATCATGTTGGCTATGGGTTTGTCATGTATAGTCTTTATTATATTGAGGAATATGTCCTTCCTTCTGTTCCGACTTTCTTCAGGGCTTTTATCATGAAGTGATATTGAACTTTGTTAGAGGTCTTTTCCACGTCTATTGATGATCATGTGACTCCTGTCTTTAACTCTATTTCTGTATTGCTTTGCATTTATTGATTTGCATCCATTGAATCCGTTGTATTCCTGGGATGAAGCCACTTTGGACGTTGTCCTGGTTAGGATTTCTGTTGCTGTGATAAACACCATGACCAAAAGCAACTTGGAGAAGAAAGGGTTTATTTCGTCTGACAGCTCCTGGGTCACATTCCGTTACTGAGAAAGTCAGGGCAGAAACTGGGAGCAGAGACCATGGAGCACACTGCTCACTTTCTTGTTCTCAGGTTCATGTTCAGCTTCCTTTATTATATAGCCTAGGCCCTTCCTCCTACATCATCATTAATAATCAAGAAAATGCCCACAGATATGTTTACAGGCCAGTCTGATGGAGGCAGTTCTTCATTTGAGGTTTCTTCCCAGGTGTGTCTAGGGTTGTGTCATTGACAGTTGACGCTATCTGTGATGGGTATGTATCCACTTAATGTGTTCTTTAATTTGGTATGGGCTTTATTTTCAGGGCTTGAAATATTTCGTTCCATGCTTTCTTGGATTTCAGGGTTGCTACCAAGAGAATTTCACTGAGATACTGAGATAATGTATTAATTAATTACCTTTCTCTTGCTGTAACAAAACACCATGACCAAAGGCAATTTAGGAAAGAGTTTATTTTGGCTTATAGTTCCAGAGGGATAGAAGTACATGTAGCAGGGTAGAGGCTGGCAGTAAGTGGCAGGCATGGTGGCAGGAACCAGAAGCTGAAAGGTCACATCCTCAACTGCAAGCATGGAGCGGGGAAGGACTGGAAGCAGGGCAAGGCTATGTGTATAATCTCTAGGGACAGACTTCTTCCGGCCGCGCTGTACCACCTACACCTCCCCAACTAGTGCTGCTGGCGGTGAACCAAGTGTTCAAACACCAGAGCCTGGGAGGTTGAACCTGGCTCAAACTACTGCAGGTCTTACAGAAATTGGGGTTGGGCAAGTGTTTGAGTGGCCTCCTTTAAATGTATTATGTTAGTATTTGTGATTAGTTAGAATCAAATGATTTTCTTCCACTGCAATGGACAAATTAAAGGAAATGGGAAATAATACAACATGGTCAGTATTTCTTCCCAGCTGGGTTGACTGTGGTTTCCCTACCCATTGGTTTTTTTGTAGCTGGCTCTGCAGGTTGAGAGAGACCTGCTGGTCTCAGTAATTCCAAAGGTTAGATCCCTGCTGATGAGAGTTTCTGTGGTGGGGTACGCCTGTAATCCCAGCACTCCAGGAGGCAAAGGCAGGTGGATTTCTGTGAATCTGAGGCCAAGCCAACCAGCGCTACATGGGGAGACCTTGATAAAACAACAACAAAACCCAAACCACAGAAGAGTTTGTGTGTTTGACTAATCATTGTGTAGGAGGCACCCAGTCAGAGACAACCCTCATTCTGCTCAGCTCCACGGCCAGTTACCCTCTTCTCTCTGATGGAGAGATTACACTTTCCACACCGGGATTTCTGTGTTCGAGGTTGTAGGGAGAAAGGACAGTGTACTCATGCTTGTATTTATATTTGTTGTGGAGTGTTTTCTTCCCAAACAGATGGGAGCTGCTTTTTGACAATGCTCAACAGTGTGGGAATACTTGCTGTCTATGGCTACATTGTGCCCGATTCGGGACAGGTCCCGTGTTCTGTGTTGTTGTTGGAGTAGGCAGTGGCTGAGGTGATGTCTTCCATATTCTTGAGCTTAATGAGAATCTCAGCTTTAGGTTCCCACACTCCACTTTTGTGGAGGTCTCCACAGCCAGTGCTGTCCCTTTGGAGTGTCCCCCTAATGGAAGCATCCCTGCTGCAGTCCGCTCAGTGTCTGTCCTCTGATGGCAATGACTGATGACCCAGGCAGGGCGGCAGTGTGGCCTAGTGTGGGCTGGCAGCTGCCGCTGGCATTTTCTTCCCTGGAGGACTTTGTGGATCTCACTTGAGTTTAAAAACAGCTTCTCTCTTTACTTGCTACCCCTTCTTTTCTCACACTTTCCAGCCCTTTTACCATTCTGCGTTTCTGATGTTTTTGTTTTCTTCTCTGATTCTAGTCTTCACCCTCACCTTTTAAAAAACAAAAACAAGAGTCATGTAAACCAGGTTAGACTCCAGTTTGCTCTGTAGCCGAAAATGACTTTGAGCTTCTACTACTCCTGCATCTGCCTCCCGAGTGCTGGGATTAAAGGGAGTCCCATCATACACAGCCTGAGTCTATTTCTTGTTCTGACTCTATTACTTCACTGAGTTACAGCATCTAATCTGCCATTTTTGGAGTGATTGGCATAAGTGCATTATAATAAAGACATGGAGTATTAAACATTAACTTTGGTTTAAATTTTGTTTTGCATTCTGATTAAAATATTCAAAGAACGATATTTTAAAAACTTATTTGAGCTATTGTGCCCAGAGGAAACACTGAAACCATGCTGCTCTTTCTCCCATTACTTTTATTTCATCAGCAAATTCTGGACTCGAAACCGGCCTGGTGATAAGATGCGAGATCGCTATAATCTGAACCTTTTACCTGGCATGTCGGAGGATGGAGTAGAGTATGGTAAGACTACATATTTGTCCTGTGAAGTCTCCTGATATCCCATTATAAACCAGTAAGTTTCGTAGGAGGCTCCTACGAAACTAATTTGGGGCAAGGGATGTAACTAAGTGATCCAGTATTTACCCAGCATGCTTGATGCTCTGTTCTCAACCCTCACACCAAATAATTTTAGTTTTTTGTTTGGAGTCAGAGGCCTACCTATTTCTGCCTCCCAAGTGCTGGGATTAAAGGTGTGCATCGGCTCACCCAGCCTTAGTTTTAATTTTATAATTTATTGATTTATAACTCACCAGCAATACCACTTGTTTTATTTGTTTGTTTGTTTGCTTGCTTTTTTTGTTTTGTTGTGTTTGGAGACATGGTCTCACTTTGTATTCCTGAGTGACTTAACTTGCTATTGCTATATAGTCTATACTGGTCTTGAACTCACAGAGATCTACTGCCTCTGTCTTCTGAATGTTGTGATTAAAGGCATGTGCTACTGCACCCAGTGATATTACTTATTTTTATAAAGCATCATTTGTAGGGAACACTATGAAACTCTCTATTGACAATGGGTATATTATTTGTAGATGACCTGGAACCTAATAGCCTGGCAGTGATCCCAGGGATGGGAATACCAGAACAACTGAAATTAGCTATGGAGCAAGAACAGATGGGTAAGGGCAATTATGTTCATCCATTTAATTTTTTTTTATAAGTTTTTGTAGACCTCTATCTTATTTTCATGGTAAAATAGTTTGTTAATAAATGGTGTTGAAATGCTCACATGGTTTATGATGAGGATTTTGAATAAAAATAATTCAGACTATATAAAGTTTAAAAATGTTGCTTCCAACAATTTGTTCATTATTAAGTGGCTACATTCTTTCATTTAAGGGACTAACTCTTCTTTCTGTGGTTTCAGGGAAAGATGAAGCAAATGAAATCGAGATGACAATTCCAGGCCTAGATTGGGGAATGGAGGAAGTGATGCAAAAGGATCAGAAGAAGGTTCCGCAGAAGAAGGTCCCTTATGCAAAGCCCATTCCCGCTCAGTTCCAGCAGGTGAGTCACTAACAGCACCTTGTGCTGAGGGATCTGTGGCTGGATCCTTTCACTGGTGCTCAGAAGTAGGCGCCTTTGGATAAATAAGCCTGTCAGCCCTTTGGGTGCCTTCTGCCCATAGTCTTCTTTTAAACATATTTACCATTTGCTGCTTTAAAGTTAAATCCTGAGCTTCACATCCATCTTCTCTTTGCCTTCTCTTATTATTGCCTCATTTTTATCATTTACATTGTCAGAGGGAACAGAAAGAACCAGCAGACAGTGTATGTTGCTGTCGTCTGCTTCACTGATACAAATACTCAAGTGGCTAGCAGCTTTGCATTCTTTTGTGTGCGTGTGTGTGTGCGCGCGCGCGCGCACATTGGTATTTTGCCTGCACGTATGTCTGTGTGAGGGTGTCTGATCCTCTGGAACTGAAGTTACAGACAGTTGTGAGCTGCCATGTGGGTGCTGAGAATTGAATCTGGCTCCTCTGGAAGAGTAGCCAGTGCTCTTAACTGCTGAACCCACCTCTCCAGCCTCAAAGCTTTGTGTTCTTGATAACTGCAATAGCTTGCAATATTTCAGTCAGCTTTCTGTCAGTGTGTCACCTATCCATGTTAACAGCTGAAATTGAGGAGGAAGTCTGTTTTGGTTCATGGTTTCAGAAGGTCCATGGTTCTGTGGTGTGAGAGGACATCATGATGGGGGAGCACGTTGCAGAATAAAGCTCACTTCATAATTCCCAAAGAGCAGAGAGGGTGAAAGGAGCTTGGATCTCAGTACCCCCACAAGGGTGTACCCCAATGACCGACTCACTCCCTCAAGCCCCTGCCTCCTAGGATTTCACTTCCTCCCCAAAGTCATCACCTGGATACCAACCCGTCACCATATGAACTTTTGAGGATACCAAAGGGTAGCTTGTAGCTGTCATAATTTTAGTAATTTCCAATGACTAATGCGCCTGCCCCACTCTGTTATGTCACAAAGAATTGGCTTTAGAGGGGAGGACAGTTCAGCCACGTATACTGATGATATTAGAGAATATTTTCAACCTGTCATAATTTTCATGCTTGTCTGTCATTTAATTTTCTCTTTTTTCTAAGGCCTGGATGCAAAATAAAGTTCCAATTCCTGCTCCAAATGAGGTACTGAATGACAGGAAAGAGGATATCAAATTGGAAGAGAAGAAAAAAACACAAGCAGAAATTGAGCAAGAAATGGCCACATTACAGTATACCAATCCACAGCTTTTAGAGGTGTGTAAGCTAAGAAAGTAGAGGTAGCATGTTTTATTGATATCCTTTCCACACTGTTTATTGTTGTTTTTAAATGATACATGCATGCACGCGTGTGTGTTCACGTACATATGTGGCATGGTGTGCATGTGGATGTCAGAAGGAAATATAGCAGCCTTTTTTTTTTTTTTTGGTTTTTGGTTTTTTGTTTTTCGAGACAGGGTTTCTCTGTGTAGCTTTGTGCCTTTCCTGGAACTCACTTTGTAGACCAGGCTGGCCTCGAACTCACAGAGATCCGCCTGGCTCTGCCTCCCGAGTGCTGGGATTAAAGGCGTGCGCCACCACCGCCGGGCAATATAGCAGTCTTACTTGAGGGCTTTAGCTTATTTTATTTATTCTGTACACTAATTTTTCTCTCTCCCCTTTCCAGCAACTTAAAATTGAACGGCTTGCACAGAAGCAGGCTGACCAGACCCAGCCTCCACCCTCGTCTGGTGCCCCTCTTCTCGGACCTCAGCCCTTTTCTGGACAAGGTCCAATATCTCAGATTCCTCAAGGCTTTCAGCAACCTCATCCATCTCAGCAGATGCCATTGGTGGCTCAAATGGGGCCTCCAGGTCCCCAGGGCCAGTTCAGAGCTCCTGGACCCCAGGGACAAATGGGACCACAAGGCCCTCCATTGCATCAAGGAGGTGGGGGACCGCAAGGATTCATGGGACCACAAGGACCCCAGGGCCCTCCCCAGGGACTGCCTCGGCCTCAAGACATGCACGGTCCCCAAGGAATGCAGAGGCACCCTGGACCTCATGGCCCTTTGGGTCCCCAAGGGCCACCCGGACCTCAAGGTAGTTCTGGTCCTCAAGGTCATATGGGTCCCCAGGGTCCACCTGGACCACAGGGTCACATGGGCCCCCAAGGTCCACCTGCTCCTCAGGGCCACATGGGCCCGCAGGGGCCTCCTGGTACTCAAGGAATGCAGGGACCACCTGGTCCCCGAGGAATGCAAGGACCTCCTCATCCTCATGGGATACAGGGTGGACCAGGGTCTCAAGGAATCCAAGGTCCAGTGTCTCAGGGACCTCTGATGGGACTGAATCCAAGAGGAATGCAGGGGCCTCCAGGTCCTCGGGAGAACCAGGGTCCTGCTCCTCAAGGGATCATGATTGGCCACCCACCTCAAGAGATGAGAGGACCTCATCCTCCAAGTGGATTGCTGGGACATGGCCCTCAGGAAATGAGAGGTCCTCAGGAGATGCGGGGCCTGCAGGGGCCTCCACCACAGGGATCCATGTTGGGCCCTCCGCAGGAACTTCGAGGGCCCTCAGGTTCACAAGGACAGCAGGGGCCACCCCAGGGCTCTTTGGGACCTCCACCCCAGGGTGGCATGCAAGGACCCCCTGGACCTCAGGGACAGCAGAACCCGGCAAGAGGGCCACATCCATCTCAAGGGCCAATACCATTCCAGCAGCAAAAAACACCTCTGCTAGGTGATGGGCCCCGGGCTCCCTTCAATCAGGTATTACTCATTTCCGGTTGAACGCATTAACACATGGGAATGGACTCTACGGCACAGTACGCGTAAGGATGCGGAAAAGCACTTAGAGCTGGGCTCACCTGCTCTTTAAGTGTCAATAGTGCCTTATGACAGTGGCAGCCTGGCTGGGGGAACGTGGTGAGATGGAGATGAGGAACTAGTTACACCATCATTAAGGAGATCTCATGTGTCTTTACTTTGCACCTTATTATTTTTCACAGAGATTCTTCCAGAACAGACCAGCTTTCAATGGAATACAGTTACTTGTGCCAAGGCTCCAAAGAGTCGTGGCTCTAAGAGGGGAGTGTGTTAGGTTGTGGGCAGTTCCACAACTGTTGGAATCTCTTGTGGACTTCTTAGTCTGATTATTCCATGGGCCTGCAAGGAAGCAGCCCACCTTCAACATTTCTGTCCACTCCAGTTTAAATTTTTTAAAATTCCATTTACTTACTTTGTGAGTGTGCACATGCTCACATGCCATAGCAAGTATGTGGAGGTCAGAGGACTATTTGTAGAAACTGATTCTCTCCTTCTCCCATTTGGGCCTCAGGAATCTGATGGTTAGACATGGTAGCAGGTCCTCTCAGCCATTCCACATGTTGTCACTGTTGTTTTAACTACATTCATTTATATCTATTTACTGTGTGTGTGTGTGTGTGTGTGTGTGTGTGTGTGTGTGTGTGTGAAATGCACCACTTTTAAAGATGGCCTGAGGGTGTTGGAGGATACTGAAAGCCATCTGCCTTACTATTTTCATTTCAGTGGATGCATTTATAGAAGAACTGAGTCCAGACCAGAGTACTCAAAAATAATGCCTTGTGCATGAAATTCTCTTCAAGCTGTTGTCACCTGCAGGATCATGAGGCTGTAGCTTATTTGACAAAATGCTTTGCTAGCATGTGGGACATGTTGGCTGGAGACAGAAGGATCTGGAGTTCAAGGTCATCCTTGACCACAAGTCAGAAAACCATCCCCCATATATGTATATATGTTATAAGACAGGGTCTTACTGTATAGCTCTGGCTGGAACTTGTTTTGCAGACTAGGCTGGCTTCAAACTCATAGAGGTCCCTCCACCTCTGCCTTGCAAATGCTGAGATTAAAGGTGTGCACCACCTTGCCCAGTCCCCAGATTTTAAAGTTAAAAGTAGTATTTGTTGGAAGGAGTATTTGTGTAGGTATTTGGTTGTTTTTCAAGGACTCTGTCTTCAAGAAGTTTTGCTACTCAGTCATTATTTGCTGCTTGAGAGATGGTGTGAAGAGAGTTTTAAGTTGTTTGGGGGTGAATTACACAAGACAGCAGGGGCGTGAGTGGATTTAGTAGTGTTTGCTTATGAGGTGATGACTCTGAAGTTCTCAGTCTTGGTATTATTTGGGAATGAGCAGCTGGGATTTTTGCTAGAATTCAGTTGTGAGCACACAACAGCAAGTGAAGGACCCCACAGCTCTGCTCTGAAGGACACTCGGTTACGGCGTGGGAAAGATAATAAAATAAAAATCTTTTCTTCGGGTGGGTGGGGGAGCTGCTGGAGTGGTGGCGCACACCTTTAGTCCCAGCACTCAGGAGGCAGAGGCAGGCGGATCTCTGTGAGTTCCAGGCCAGCCTGGTCTGTAGAATGAGTTCCGGGACAGCCAGGGCTGTCTCGAACAAACAAAACAACCCATTTTTTTTCCTTAACCTTTTACTGGGGAAGGAGAAGGCTGAAGATGGAACCCAGGACCATCGTGCATGCTGGGCAGGCAACGTACCTCTCAGCACATACAGCCCCGTCCTCTTGTGCTTTCCAGATTCCACTGAGAATCCATGGTCTAAAAATAGCCATTTGGGCCAGTGCGATAGCTCAGCAGGTCAGGGCATTTGCCAAGCAAAGCTGATGATGTATGAGTCCCCAAGCCCACATGGTAGGAGAGCCAGCACCCACAAGTCGTCCTCTGACCTCCATGTGTGCCTTGGCACACAGCATGTGCTACAATGTGAAATGTAACCATTGGATTTACTGAGTATGTGATGTGGTATTCTGTAGATTTTCCAAAACTTGAAAATGTCATAAATTATGGGACATTTGAGTTATTTCCACCTTACGGAATTTAGAATGAACCAGATGCAGTTCAGAGCTGTCATCCAAAATTGTGCTAAAACTCCACATATTGTGTGTGTGTGTGTGTGTGTGTGTGTGTGTGTGTGTGTGTGTGTGTGTGTAGATCAGTCTGTCTGTCTATCAATTGGTTTTTTGAGACAGGGTTTCTCTGTGTAGCCCTGGCTGTTCTGGAACTTGCTTCATAGCCCAGGCTGGCCTCGAACAGAGATCCATCTGCCTCTGCCTCCCGAGTGCTGGGATTAAAGGCGTGCGCCACCACTGCCCAGCTATATGGCTTATTAATTCACTGTGCACTTGCATGTGTATACTACTTACTCTACTTATTAACTGGTTTTTTTTGTTTGTTTTATGAAAGAATAGTTTTCATTTTGGAGGATTATAAAACTAAGAAACTTTTACTGTTATATGATGAATGAAACTCTAGACATGTTAGAGAAGAGGACAGTCAAATTTATACATGAAAACCGTCATGGTTCCGAAATTTCTAGTTGACTTGAATTACTAGAATGAGTCTGAAATTGCTTCACCTCAGTGGAATCCAGGTGTTAAAATAACAGCATGAAAGAAAGATACTGTTAAGAACTGTTCAGGGGTAAAAGTGGGCAGCAGAGTGGTTTAGACATTTCTGCCATTGAGGGCTGGGAAGATGGCTCATGGGATAGGAGCATCTGATACAGGAGCATGAGGACCTGAGTTTGAATCTCTAGCACCCACGTTAGAAAGCTGGACATGGTCACACTCGGCGTCTGGAACCCCAGCACTGTGAGGGAAGAGAGGAGGATCATGGGACTTTTGCCTGCTGGCCTATTTCCAGGTTCAGTGAGAGAGCTTATTCATGGGAGTAATGTGAAGAGTGATAAAGTAGGCCTTCTGACCTCGGCATGTATGCATGTATGCACATACACTAAATAAGCCAAAGCCCCAGAAACTTCTGGCAGTGCATTACTGATGGCATTTTCCTCTCTGTTTTTTAAAATGGACTCATCATGTAACCCAGGCTAGCCTTGAACTCCGAGTCGTCCTGCCTCAGCCTCCCGAGTTCTGGGTTTATAGACCATATCTAATGAGCATTTTAATGAATTAGTTTTTGTACATTTGTGGAGTCCTGAGATCCAGTTCAGGTGGTCAGACTCTATGCACCAAGACTGCACTGTCAGTGTCCATTCATGTGACTGACTGGTTTGGGACATGTGAGTAATTTTACCACTGAGGTTTGAACCTGTGCTAGTCTCATACAAAGGCCACTCAGTAAGTGTATTTTCTGGTTGGTGTTTTTAGGGTTTCTCTGTGTAACAGCTCTGGCTGCCCTGGAACTCATTCTGTACACCAGGCTGGCCTTGAACTCACAGAGATCTACCTGCCTCTGCCTTCCAAGTGCTGGGATTAAAGGCGTGCACCACATGCCAGGCTATTAAGTGTATTTTCTGTATGAAAGAATTTCCAGATACTTTCTCTTTTGTCTTGCTTTTGTTTTGTTATCTTTGTTTGAGACAAGGTTTTACTGTGTAGCCCAGGCTGGCCTTGAACTCACAGAGATCTGCCTCTGCCTCCCAAGTACTGGGATTGAAGGCACATGCCACCATGCCTGGTTTGTCTAGTTAGCTTTGTTAAGACTCCTGCTCCAAGGTCTTTGGGCAGTGTGGGCAATCAGAACAAATACTAAGTGGTCATGGTGGCTCACCTGTACTTCCAACCTTGGGAAGTGAAGACAGAGTCCCTAAGGCAAGCTGGCTGGTGAGACCAAGACTAACCATAATGAATTTTGGGGTTGGTTGAGACCCTGACTCAAAGAATAAGATGGAAGAGCCATTGAGAAAGATTCCTTGCATCAACCTCAGGCCTCTTGTACATACATGTGCACAAAAAAGCATGTACACCTTTCTACACATTGACACCTCTCTCTCTCTCTCTCTCTCTCTCTCTCTCTCTCTCTCACACACACACACACACACACACACACACACACACACACACACACACAGAGAGAGAGAGAGAGAGAGAGAGAGTGAGTTCGGGAGAGATGACTTAGTGGTTAAGAGCACTTGTTGCTATTGCAGAAGACTCGGGTTTGATTACATGTATCCACATGATGATAGCTCACAGCCATCTGTAACTCCAGTTCCAGGGGATCCGATGTCCTCTTCTGGCCTATATGGATACTGAGTACACATGTAGTACACATACATACATGCAGGCAAAACATCATACACAAATATTAAATAAATCATAAAAAAAAAAAAAGCCAGATGCAGCGGCACACATCTGTAATCTTGTCTGAGCTGCTAGGTGTGGTCAGAAGCTCACAGGCCACCAGCTTACAGTATAGTAACAACAATAAGAGAGATGTTGCCTCAATGAGGTGGAAAAGGAGAACCAATTCCTGAAAGCTGTCCTCTTACCTCTGCATGTGACAGTGTGTACTTCTGCCACAAAATAGCAACAAGAAGCTCCATCCTGATGTAGCTTGGAGAGGGTTGGTTGCATTGTCACAACTTGACAGTTAAAGCTGCCTGCCTGGTAGAGGCCAGGCCTGCCCCTTTGTGAGGAGCTTGCGGTCTGCAAGAGCCGGGGCACTACACTGTAACTCTCTTGGTTCCTGCTTGACCTTACAAGGAAAGCTCTGGCTTTAACTGAAACCTATCAGGAGGTTTAAAATACAGATGCTTCTTCTTTTGATTGTGGAAAAGAAATAACTCCTTCCCCAGTTTAGAATCGTTTATGTGTATATTCCTTTGTGTTTTGTGTGAGTACAGGTATGTGCATGCCACTTTGTTGGAGTCAGCTTGTCCGTTGCTGCATCTGACAAGCTAGCTGGCCTTTGTGTATCTCGGGACTCTCCCATTCCAGCTGCATTTCACCCCAAGTACACTGGGGTCCCAGACTTGGGCTGCTTCATCTGACATTACTTGGGTGCTGGGGAATTCAAACTCCATCTGGTTCTCATGCTTGCAGGGCACTTTATCTACCAAGCCATCTCCCCAGCCCACTTTAGGGGGATTTTGTATTAATGTCACTAGCTAAATATTTAGCAGCTTTTCACATGTTATGGTTGTTCATGAAGCGCCTGTCCATGGTCTCATACCTGTCTTTACATGTTTCACCTCAGGAAGGACAGAGTGCAGGTCCCCCACCCTTGATACCAGGCCTAGGGCAGCAGGGAGCACAAGGCCGAATCCCTCCTCTGAACCCTGGACAAGGACCTGGCCCTAACAAAGGTAAATATATGCTTGGCTGAGGAAGTTTGTATTCTCCCTCTGTTGTGCACATTTGACAGTAAATAGTTTTGTTGGCAATTGATACAGTGGCATTGTATTGGACCTGCTGAGAAGGTCACGGTCACTTTAGGTGATAGTTTGCTGTGTCTTTTGTTGCCATAGATAATGTTTCCTTAGGCAGTGATGCTGGAAGAGAAAATGAGTTCCATACTACCAGAGACTTGTGGTAAAACCACAGAGAGCCCTGGCATTTTTGTTCCCAGCACAGCCCACACTGGAATGGGAAGTGGCTCTTGTGCCTGTGGGATGCAGGTCCATGTGTCTGGCCTTCCAAAGAGCAGAACTACCTCTGCTTTCGGCTCCTTGATAGGATGGAGGATGCAGGATGTTAATGGAGTTCTTATTATCACTCCCCTTTGCCCCATTGTTCCATAATGGACTCTTTAACTGCATACATTGTAAGGCACCATTTGAAGAAGAAATGTACTAATATTATGAAAAGCAAAGATGAGGACTATCAGCATTTAGGGCGTATGGCTATTTGGAAGTTACCATTTAACCAGAGGATTTGGTTGAACTGGCATTGTGCCCTTGCTCCCAGGTGGGCAGCCTTGGAGTAAAGGGTACGGGCTGGCAGGAGAGTTGGCATGGAAGAACTTAGGGGAATATGAACAGAAGTGAGGTAGGAGTGGAATGGTCCCATTCAGCACCCTTAGGAAAGAATAGTACATTGGCACATGGGGCACTGTGGGGACTGTACTAAACTATTACTAAACTGGCCAAACCCGCAGCACCATGTGGTACATGTTAGATGTTTTTGTCCCATCCTGTTGGATTAAGAGAAGGCCTTTCAACGTTTATAGCCCTGGAGTTTAGACATTTAAAGCCTCAGCTTTGAATTGATGTGAGATACTAAAAGGTAAGAAAGGACAGGGATTCAAGCGCTTTTATTTCCATCCCCGTTGCTACCATAGAAGTGGATTTGTGAGAGAAAGAAAAGGAAGAGTTTCCCTGGAGGCTTGGGGACCCTTGGGAAGGGCATTTGTTGTCCACGCAGTACTTCTGTTAATGAATGGAAGTGGCCTCTCTGCCACACCTGCGTCTGTCTCCACTTGTTCCTGCGCATCTTGCTCGCCCCTCTCTCTCCCCTCTCCTTCTCCCTCCTCCTCCCCACCTGCCCTGCTGCCTTCCCCCCCTCTTTCTCCTAGGGACCAGAGGGAGAAGGGAGAGACATGCCAGTGGCTTACCATCCCCTCCTGGATTAGTTGCCACCAACACAACATCACCGTTTGTAGTGGTAGGTTTCTTTCCTTGGAAGAAAGTTGACAGGCTCCTTTTAACCAGAGATGGTGAGATGAGTGTTTGTAGGTTAATGAAGTCCAGATGGAACCCGTGTCATATCCTCTGGTCAGTTGTCACTAAGTTCAGACAACCTGAAGTTGGAGAAGCAATTGTCTTAGTTCAGGTTTCTGTTGCTGTGATAAAACGTCATGACGGAAAGCAGCTTGGGGAGGAAAGGGTGTATTTACCTTACAGCTTGTAAGTCCATCACCCAGGGAAGTCAGGGAAGGAACTCAAGGCTGGAACCTAGAGGCAGGAGCTGATGAGAGGTCATAGAGGAGTGCTGCTTACTGGCTTGCTCTCCGTGGCTTGCTCAGTCTGCTTTCTCATGCAGCCTAGGACCACCAGCTCAGGGATGACACCACCCAGAAGAACTGGGTCCTCTCAGCAATCATCAGTCAAGCACCCAGGCTTACTCAGGGGCCAGTCTATGGGAATATTTTCTCAGTTGAGATTCCCTCTTGGAAAGTGACTCTAGATTGTATCAAGTTGACGTAGGACTAACCAGCACAGCTGTGAGAGCAGTGAGCATTGAGTGCTTGTCCGTTAGGGGAGTGGACCCAGATATTTGCAGACTGCATGGAGAAAGGACAGCGGAGCTCAAGTGCAGAGACTTTTTCTGACATCACCTTTTTATACTGAGATTTCCAAGTTTCAGTCCATGCTGAGTGGAGAGGAGTTGAAATGGCTGGGGAGATGAAAAATGGAAGGGTGCAAGTTGGAGGCAGGGAACAGAAGTGTTGACTGACTGATACAGGAAAGTTGTTGTCTTATTGACAAGAAACAGCAGCAGAAGGCAGGAGCTGGGAAGTTTCAAATAAAATTCTTGTCTGTAAAACATGCTAATAATAACATACTTGAGGTCCATCATTCCCAGAAAGAGCAAAATAATATGTAAATGCAAACCGCAAAGTTGAAGGCCAGCAGAGCTCATTTGTCCCCAGACAGCTGTTAGGGGGATGGGGGGGCCCATGGTTCCGTGAGCCTTATGGAAGATTGTGTTAAGATTCCTAAAATGCGGTATGGCATAAAGCAACAGGCTAGGGACTAAAGGAGTGGACAGTGGGTGGTGGCAGCAGTGTAGACCCGGGGCCTGTGATGGCTTTGTGGTGCTTACACGAGCAGAAGTGAGTGAGTGAGTGTGTGTGTGTGTGTGTGTGTGTGTGTGTGTGTGTATAATTTATTTTCAGTTTTGAAACAGGGTCTCACTGTATATCCCTGGCTGGCCTGAAACTCCCTCTGTAGATCAGGCTGGTCTCAAACTCAAATCCATCTACCTTTACCTCCCAAGTGCTAGGATTAAGGGAGTGTGCCACTACCCCTGGCTGATGTGAATTCTTGATAATACAGTCTACAGCCCAACTTTTCTTTCTTGTGTCTCTTGGGTATCTAATCAGAGGCCCTGATGAAGTCGCAGGAAGAACGGGGACAGGGTAGGAAAGTCCATTCTTGTGCTGAAAGTTCACTTATGTTTTCAACATGTGGCTGAAAAGTGGACACTCGGTAGAGATTAGTGATTATCCTTAGGTCAAATTATAAAGCTGAAAGTTGTACCCCAAACCCCATGGTCTCCCCATTATATGATGCTTTGGGATGTTTATCTTCTAAGTGCCCTGAGAACCTAGAAGGGAAAGCATTATAGGGCAAAGTACCTCCTAAAATTGGCAGGTACTGTAGAGCAGGCCTGCACAGCAGGCCTCATGGAAGCCATGGTAACTAACATTCAGCTTTGTTTCTTGTAGGTGACTCTCGAGGCCCTCCCAACCATCACCTGGGCCCCATGTCAGAGAGGCGGCACGAGCAGACTGGTGGCCCCGAGCATGGGCCTGAGAGGGGCCCTTTCCGGGGTGGCCAGGACTGCAGGGGTCCTCCTGACAGGCGTGGCTCTCACCCTGATTTCCCTGACGACTTCAGCAGACCAGATGACTTCCACCCTGACAAGCGCTTTGGCCACCGGTTAAGGGAATTTGAAGGGCGAGGAGGACCCTTACCACAAGAAGAGAAATGGAGGCGAGGGGGCCCTGGACCTCCCTTTCCACCTGATCACAGGGAATTCAGTGAGGGTGATGGCCGGGGTGCAGCCCGAGGCCCTCCGGGGGCATGGGAAGGCCGCAGACCTGGAGATGAACGGTTCTCCAGGGATCCTGATGACCCACGTTTTCGAGGGCGCAGAGAAGAAAGGTAAGGAAGTGTATTCCGTGGGTTTTCTGCATTTCCCTGCCCTCACTACAAAGATGGTTTTCCTTTCCTAGGGAAAAGTACTGCGTTGATTTAGCCCTATGTTCTTTGTGGTTAGCATTTAGACTTTATTTTTTTACTTTGTTTTATTTAGGTATTTTGAGACAGGGTTTCTCTGTGTAGCCCTGGCTGTCCTGGGACTCAACTCTGTAGGACAGGCTGTCCTCTGACTCACAGAGATCTGCCTGCCGAGTGCTGGGATTAAAATAAAAGGCGTGTGACTCCACTGCCTGTCAGCATTTAGATTTTAAAGTTATGTTATATGTAGTTCTCTATTATCTGTGCATTTGAGACCTTTGTCTTTCAAGTTGTTGTGACACAGTCTCATGCTGCAGTCCAGGCTGTCCTTGAATTCCCAGGCCTTGTCTCTGCCTCCTGAGAGGAGTGTGCCACTACCCCTGACTAACTTCTGAGTTAATGAGATGGGAGACTGTGTATGTATGCCCAGCGAGTGTCTTGGATCTGACTTATGGTGTGCAGGTTAATTAGCTGATGAGATCTGAACCAGATACTATAATTGAAAACAAAGGGGCTGGAGAGATGGCTCAGCGGTTAAGAGCACCAGCTGTTCTAGAGGACCTGGGTTTGATCCCCAGCACCCACATGGCAGCTCACTGCTGTCTGAAACCCCAGTTCTAGGGTGCCCAACACCCTCATGCAGGCAAAACACCAGTGCACACAAATTAAAAACAAAAAAAGAAAAAAGAGAAGAAAGAGCTTATAAAATAGGCTAAGATTTTATGGAATTGCCCAAAGGTCTTAACACAGTCAGATTGAAATAAACACCATCTTCCTATTCAACTTAGGTCAGGTTTGAGTTCTCAGCCCTTTGGATAGAAAGACTAGGAGCAATGTAGAGGAAAGAAAACACATTGGTGTCATTTCAAGTGATATTGAGCATAACCAGTGATAGTCATGATTGATGTATAAGAATTGACGTCTGCATAATGATCATTGATCTCTTGAATCTGTTTCTTGTGCAGACGTCGCAGTTTGTTATGTCTTCATTTATATTTTTGTCTATTTATATTTTTGAAAATCTGTCATGACAGATTTCAGCCTAGACTCTTGTGCTGTCCCACATCTGTGCTACTCTGTGTATTTGCTTTTCCTCCACTTGGAACAACACTCTGTAGACTCTGTAGATAGCCATGGCTCACTCTAGTTGGACACCCCCACTCCCCCAATAGCTTTGTGTACTTTCTTTGCAATACTTCTAGGACAGTCTTTCACTATGAATTAGACAGTCATCCTTTGGTATCTGAAGGCAGTTTCCGAGGACTCTTACACATCAGAGTCCTTAAGCAGTTGGTAGTTACTTGTGTAAAGTGCTGTAGGGTTTCCATATAACATATACACTTCCTGCTGTGTGCTTTAGAAACATCTCAAGATGACTTACAGTACTTCATATAATATGAATGTATGTAAGTACTGTGCATGTTATATATGAATGTGTGTGTGTGTGTGTGTGTGTGTGTGTGTGTGTGTGTGTCTCGGGTTGAATCAGATGTCTTCGTCAATCACTTTTGAGACAGAGTCTCTCACTAAACCTACAACTCACCGGTTCAGGTAGGCTGGCTGACTAAGCTCCTGGGACCTTCTTGTCTGTCTCCCAGAGCTGAGGTTGTAGACACAGCCTGCTGTGCCCCGCATTTTATATGTGTGCTGGAGATCTGAACTCAGATCCTCATGCTTGTATGGCAGTCACTTTACTGACTGAGCATCTCCCCGGCTCCAGAATGTTACTGTATTGTATTGTGTGTTTGAGACAGGGTCTCACAATGATTCCATGCTAGCCTGGAACTCACAGAGATCCACCAGCCTCTGTCTTCCAAGTGCTGGAATTAAAAGTGTGCACCACCATGCCTGGCTGTACTGTATTGTTTAGGAAATAAGACAATGAGCAAAAGTCTGTATAAAGTGTTCCGTACAGAAGTGGAGAGGTGGCTAAGTACTTTTCATGCAAGCTTTACATTCTAAGTTTGGATCCCTGGAACTCATGTGAGTAAAAAGCCAGATGTGGTAAGTTACCCCTGTGGCAAGATAGGAGACAGAGACTGGAGACTTTATTGGAGGCTTGAGGGCCAGGCAACCTGGAATATAACAATAGAGACCCTGCTTGAACAAGATGTAAAGTTATTCTTTGAACTCCATGAGTTCACACAGACACACACACACACACACTGGCATGCATATGCCTGCATTCACATACTCATATACTTTGAAAAAAGAAAGTTAAGTTCTTGCTTTGTTGCCTAGGCTAGCTCTGAATTAATTATTCTGGGATCACAGGCATGTGGCACTACACCTAACTCCAAAATTAAAGAAAAAAATTGTATTATATTACTTTATTCTCTGTGTGTTATTTTGTGTGGGTATGTGCATGTGAGTGTAGATACCCTTGGAAGCTAGAAGAGGATGCTAGATCCCATGGAGCTGGAGTTACAGGGACTTGTGAAGTGTTTGATATGGATGCTGGCGTCTGACTGAGGTTGTCAGGAAGAGCATGCACACTTTACCACTGAGCCACTTTATCTCTGTGTGTGTGTGTGCATCTGCTGTGGTGTGCAAGTGGAGATCAGAGGACTTCTTGCAGTGGTCATTCTTCTCTACCACGTGAGCCCTGGGAATAATGCTCAGGTCCTCAGGCCTGGCAGCAACTGCCTTTACCTGCTGAGCTATTTCACTAGCCAGATCAAAAAAGAAAAGAAAAACAAAAAACAACCCTAAGATTTGCATATTATGTGTGTTTTCCTGAATGCTTGTGTATCGTGTGCATGCCTAGTGCCCATAAGGAACAGAAGAGGGGATTGGATACCCGGAACTGGAGTTATAATGATTGTGAACTGCCATATATGAACCAGGAAACAAGCTTGGGTCCTCTACAAGGCAGCAAGCCACTTTAATCACTGAGCCGTCTCTCCAGCCTTGTTTTTGAAGCTGTGTCTCATGCATCCTAGGCTGGTCTCAGACTTTCTGTTTAGCCAAAGTTTAACCTTGAACTCATGTTCCTCTTTTCTCCACCTCCCAAGTACAGAAATTACTGATGTGTGCCATCATGCTTTGCTATATTTATATTTACTGCTTATATCGCTTACAAGCACATCAATTTCCTGTTGTCTTCTTAGGACCTGGAGTGGTTGAGGCTAAACTGGGGAGGGATTTCAGAGGAATCAATTGATTAAAAGATGATTTTTAAAATTATTCATTTATTATTTATTTAGTTTAGATTTTCGAGACAGGATTTCTCTCTGTAGCTCTGGCTATCCTGGAACTTGTTCTATAGACCAGGCTGGCCTAGAACTCACTGAGATCCTCCTGCCTCTGCCTCCTGAGTGGTGAGATTAAAGGCGGGTGATACCCCCTCCCAGTGTGGGGTGGGTGGGGCGGATAGTGACACTTTGTTCTGTTTCTCCTTCCTAATTTCATATCCTGCACTACCTTCATATCCTTATACAACTCTGCATACTGACTTTCAAGAGTATGGGGCAGCTATCTGTACCATACGTGGTATGTACCCTATATACCATACCAATAGGTATTAGAGCTTCAGTCTAGGAATTTAAGGGGGCACAAGCGTACCAGTATAAAGGTGAAGGAGACTCCATTTGTACCCAGGGCATTGGCACGGTGGATGCCTGGGCACAGGAAAGAATATGCTGTGTTAAGACTGTCCTAGCCCATCGTGCCTCTTGTGCTGTTCTGCTCTGACCCAGGTCTTCTGTGCTTACAGCAAAGATGCTTTGGTCATGCCACCTGGGGACAAAGAAGGTAATTAAAAGGGAACTGGAGGAAAAACCATACAAACTGGCTCATGCTTGGTATCTTAGTGTTCTGTTGTTGTGAAGAGACACCATGACCAAGGCAACTCTTATAAAAGAAAGCATTTTAAGTGGGGCTTGTTCAGATTTAGTGGGTGAGTCCATAAGCATCATGGAGAGAAGCAGGCAGGCAGGCACTGGAGCATTAACTGAGAGCTTTATATCCTGATCCCCAGGCAGCAGGCAGAGGGAGACAGACTGGGCCTGGCATGGGCATTTGAAACCTGAAAGCCCACTCTCAGTGAAACGCCTCCTCTAACAAAGCCACACCTCCTTATCTTTCCTGAACAATTCCATTAACTGGAAACCAAGTATTCAAGCGTGGGCCTGTGGGGCCTTTCTCATTCAGACCACCAGAGTGGAGATTATATGCTGGGCCAATTACACAGAGTGCATGTCCCCAGAGAAGTCATGATCAGCACCCCTTTTTCCAACTGTGTATGTAAAAAAGATTGTTCATCATAAAAAAAAATAAAACAACAAAAGGTACCAGTTGTAGTGGACAGGTTGGTGAGGAGGGAATGAGACAGAGTAATGCACGGAAAGAACTTGGTATATCCCTATCAGCAAAGTAACCTACATTCTGCTACGTTGTTGCTTTCCATCTACTTTGGACTGTAATGTTAGTGCTGTAAAGTGAAACTTCAATAAATAGACCGTGTTTTTATCTCCATTCACATTGTATATTAAAGTTTCTGTTCTCTCCATACTCAGCTTTAGAAGAGGAGCCCCCCCAAGACATGAAGGCCGTGCTCCACCAAGAGGAAGGGACAACTTTCCTGGTCCTGATGACTTTGGTCCAGAAGAGGGTTTTGATGCTTCTGATGAAGCATCCCGAGGACGAGATCTCAGAGGCCGAGGCCGTGCCAATCCACGAGGTGAGCAGTTGAGAACAGCTGGTCTGAGGGACAGCAGCCTTGAGCACAGCTGGGCGGCCTCTGAGTGGTCTGTTTGCTCCTCTTTGTAGGGGGATCCAGGAAGTGCCTACTCCCCACTCCTGACGAGTTCCCTCGCTTTGAAGGAGGACGGAAATCAGATTCCTGGGATGGAAACCGAGAGCCCGGTAAGGAAGGAGCCGTGCTTGCGCTTTGGTAGTTCCCAGAGCAGGGCCCATCGCCAGGGGCTGTCTTTTCTAGTTTTACTCCATGGAGGCCACTTGTCTTCCTGTCTGTCTGTTCAAGTGTTTTATCTCAATAGATTTAATGCATAAATAGGTGGGAGAACCCAGCTTTTTTTGTTTTCCTTTTTTCTTAAGTAAGATAGTAAAGAGATTTGTGTTAAGTATAAAACAATTACTAGCCGGGTGGTGGTGGTGTACGCCTTTAATCCCAGCACTTGGGAGGCAGAGGCAGACAGATCTCTGTGAGTTCGAGGCCAGCCTGGGCTACAGAGTGAGTTCCAGGAAAGGCGCCAAAGCTACACAGAGAAACCCTGTCTCGAAAAACCAAAAAAAATAAAAATAAAAAAATAAACAAACAAACAAACAAACAAAAGGATAAAACAATTTATTTGGGTTAGGGATATAGTTTAAATCCTCAGTCATTCTTGGCAGTAGCACCTGGAATTCCACACTGACAAGGCAGGGAGGGAAAATCTCTAGAGCTCACTGACCAGCCTGTTCAGTCAGTTGCTGATTTAGGTTTAGCATCAGGCCCTGTCTCATAAAGTTGTGAGGCCAGGAGTGGTGCACACCTTTAACCCTAGCACTCAGGAGGCAGAGGCAAGTAAATCTCTCTGAGTTTGAGACCATTCTGGTCTACACAGCAAATTGTAGGTCAGTTAGGGCCAAATAGTAAGATCCTGGCTTTAGGAGGAAAAAATCAAAAGATGGAGACCTGAGGAAGATACTTTATATTGGCCTCTGGCTTCCAGACATACCAACACATACACAAATAATACTATTCTTTTCACTAAATTGTCATCTACTTGGAAAATAAGGATAAAAGAATTAAAATTTTCCTCATCTTGATTTATCATACCATAAAAATAGTAGATGTGTTTTTGTTGTTGTTTTGCTTTTGTTTTCTCTATGTAGCCCTGGCAGTCATGGAGACCAGGCTGGCTTCGAACTCAGAGATCCCCCTCCTCTGCCTTCCGAGTGCTGAGACTAGAGGTGTGCACCACCACGTCCAGCCGAGTAGATGTATTTTTTGTTAGTGGACTTTTTGGAGTCCTCAGTAACTTTATGTGTATATATGTGAGCTATGCATGTGTATGTATGTGTGTTCACATGTGTGTGGGTGTACATGAGTACAGGTGGGATGCTTGTGTCTGCGTGTGTATAGAAGCCAGATAACAACTTTCCTTGGTGGCTGTCCATCTTAGATATTGAGGCAGGGTTTCTCATTTGAGTCAGGAGCCTGCTGATTTGGCTAGTCTAGCCAGCCGCCTTCCCTGGGACCGTACACACATGTAGCTGTTATGTGGGTGTGGGAATCTGAGCTCCAGTCCTCCTACTCGCACAGCAAGCCCTTTCCCGTTGAGCCAGCTCCCTAGTCCCTTCAATAGTTTTAAAGACCGTGACGATAACCGGAGTCCTGCCTCCTCTTATCCCAGGAGGAGTTCCTTTCTTTCATGGTGTGACTCAACCCAGTCTGTTTCGTAGACATTCCTGCTCTCAAGTTGCTCGAAGCGGCCTCACTCCCTGTTGCTCTGAGCTGCACTGATTGGATAGCGTCAGATCCTTAACCATGGACCTTCGCTTTTCCTTTCAGGACCAGGTCATGAACATTTTCGTGATGCTCCCCGCCCCGATCATCCCCCTCATGATGGCCATTCACCAGCTAGCAGAGAGCGCTCCTCTTCTCTCCAAGGCATGGACATGGCCTCCCTACCACCCCGGAAGCGTCCCTGGCACGATGGGTCGGGCACTTCTGAACACAGAGAGATGGAGGCGCAGGGAGGCCCCTCGGAGGACCGAGGAAGCAAAGGTAAGAGGGCTGCAGCCCCATCCCAGAGCTGCAGGAGTCTGTCCCCGCGGCGGCCTCCACCCTGCCTCTGTGTGGGTGTGGTTTGTTTGCCACGGCTGGGGGAGCTGCAGACTCTCCAGGAGGTCCTCGTTCGGGGTTTCTGCTCTGCTCCTTTGACCCCTGGCAGGTGTATCCCCCCCAGTGGCTATTTGAAGCCCTCAGGTATCCTCCCAGGGAAGGGAGAGCTATCTTCTCCCAGGTTCTGTACCTTGCTTTTCAGCCTGGGCCCAGGAGGAACATCAGTGGCACTTTAACCAGGAGTAGCAGCCAGTGACAGTGACTACAAGTCTGGCTTTAGGGTGGGCTGGGTGGTGGGTGGCCAGTGTGGTGTGCTTTGGAAAGGAAGCTGCTGGATGCTCCACCTTATTCACTGCAGTCTTTCCAGAATGACTCGTGTGTATCTAGTACATCTCCCTCCCCGCAGCTAAATGCAGTACTGTGGTCCTAGATGAATTCCTGAGCAGTCAGGGTGCCCTGGCCAAGGACATGTGGCCAGATGACAGCTCTGTTCGGTTGACCTAACATGCTTTGCATAATAAGCAGCCAAGCTTATTGTTTGGCAAGTTCCCGTCACATCTTCATCTCCATTTGATTAACTTCCATTTAAACATTTCAGACAAAATAGAGTTGGCGGTTGTGTTGGAAGAACATGCTCTAGATGAGCCAATCACATCAGTTCAGGAGAAAAAGTTCTGTTTATGGATTCATTTATTTTTGCAGTGCTGGGAATGAAACACAGGATCTAGGCACACAGTAGGCAAAGCACTGTACCACTGAGTTCCATTGAGCTGAAGAACAATTAAAATTTGTATTTATTCTTTGGTAATTTATTACACAGTTTAAAACACAAAATACTTAGGTCAACTCATCCCAGACCCAGTCCACTCACAGCACCTTCCCAACTTAATGTATCTCCCTCTTGTTTGTATAACCTGAGTTCAGTTAGCACTGTGCATGTGTACATGGGTATGGGGTGCCATCCATTGCAGTATGGGCAACCTATCATGGGGCCCACCACTGAAGAAGCTGACTTTCTCTCCCTGGGTAGCTTCTCTTACTTTTTGTTTGTTTTTTTGTTTTTAGAGACAGGGTTTCTCTGTGTAGCTTTGCGCCTTTCCTGGATCTCGCTCTGTAGACCTCGAACTCAGAAAGATCCGCCTGGCTCTGCCTCCCAAGTGCTGGGATTAAAGACGTGCACCACCACCGCCCAGCTTTCTCTTACGTTTTTTAATTGTATTTGCTTTGTATGTCTGTACGTGGGTGCTATGCACACATGTGGAGCTTAGAGGACAATTGCCGGACTTGCTCCTCTCCTATCTTGTCCTGAGCATGGAATTTGGGTTGTTAAGTTTAGTAGCAGGTGCCTGTACCCGCCAAGCCATCTCACTAGCCTAAGAAAGGTTTTTTAAGACAGTTTCCTTCTAGCTAAACATCTGGGAATCCTAAATCTGAAAACAAGTCAAATTTAGTCAATCTCTGAAAGCCAGTTTATTTTTGTTCTTTGAGAATATCTTACATCACTAAACATGTGTAAGGAGTCAAAGTGCCACATGTCATGGAACACACACACAGCCCCAACTGGAGCCCTTGTTGCTGACATCTGCAGCAGCCTATGTATCTCAGGTGCTTCTGAGTATGTGCAAAAACACCGTCAGCTGTGGTGCAGGTTTCCTGGGGATTCGCAGTGTTTGCCTGGCTTCTGGCCTTCTGTCCAACAGCCCTGGGATGGATGGCCTCCACAGATGCTGAGGCCATGAGCCAGGGTGGAAATGAGGTCAGAAGGGACAGAGGAACCCGGTTCTGTGCTCTGAAAGCCACTGTGTATCTCCTCAGGACCTTCTGGTGGTCCACTGTCATCAGGGAGTGAAAGCTGTACCAGAAATTACAGATAAGCAGCCACTATGATATGGAATGTCATGTCTTGAATCATGTTTTGTTTCAGGCCGAACAGGCCCAGGACCTTCCCAGAGAGTGCCAAAGTCCGGACGTTCCAGCTCTTTGGATGGAGACCATCATGACGGGTACCACAGAGATGAACCTTTCGGTGGCCCTCCGGGCAGCAGCTCATCCTCTCGAGGGGGCCGGAGTGGCAGTAACTGGGGTAGAGGGAGTAACATGAACTCTGGCCCTCCACGGAGAGGCTCTTCAAGGGGTGGTGGGAGGGGTCGGTAGAAGTAGGGGCTGAGTAGCCCTGGGCCTCTGCATAGTATTTAAGAAGTTCTTGTGGACTCACCAAGGAAGCGAGAAGAAGGCTTTACCACTGTAGCCGAGCTCTTCTGGGGCAGCTGAGTTCGAGGAGCCCAATGCGGTTATTACGATGAAGAGACTGCTGCCACTACCCAGGGTAGTTGGCCCCGTTTGTCTTGTCCAACCTCGTCGCCCTAACGCTCCCTCCCATGTTGTTTGTGAAGATGAAAGCTGGAATCTTTTTTTTTTTTTTTTTTTTAAACGTGTCATAAGAAATGGAGCACCTCCACGAAGTTGAGTTCATGTCCAATTGGAAATTTATTTCTATATGTACAGTTTGTCAGAGAAAAAACCTTGTTTTGTATGAATACAGAATGTGATTTACTCAAGAATTAACAAAACAACCGGTTGTGTAGTGTGCTTGCCTTAAGGAACTCTGGTTTCTACTGGATCTGACCTGTCGGGTGCAGTTACTACTGTGACCCAGGGCAGGTGACTGACGTTCATGTCAGCTTTGTGCTTTCCGAGTAATTTCCACCTTCCTGTTTTAAAACTGCTCTACCATAGTTCAGGAGGGCTGGCTCAAAACCTCAGACCTGCTCTTCTGGGTAGCAAATGACACCTGAAGAAAAACGTGAATCTTCTGGGTGCTCTTCCAGAGGATCTCCCTTGGATGCATCTCCTCACAGTTCCGGTTTGAGTGTCTTGTCTTCACTGGGAAAGTAACCTGGTGTAAACTGACATCGTCGACTACATGTATCTTGGTTCTCATGCACTTCAAGTGGAACAAAGTGCCCGCATTTCAGAAACCATCTCCTCTTCCATATTTGCTTTATGGCGACTTCAGGGTTTAGGGTAGAAGACAGAGTGCACCCAAGTTCTTTACCATGACAGGTTTCTTGCGTTAAAAAAGCAACACACCTTTGATCCCAGCACTCAGGAGGCAGAGCTCTGTAAGTTCAAAGCCAGCCTGGTCTGTGGAGAGAGCTCCAGGACAGCCAGGACCACACAGTGAAACCCTATCTTGAAACTGCCCTGCCCCCACAAATAAACAAACAAACAGACAAACAAACAAACAGATAAAGCTGAGTGTGGAGGCAGAGGCAGGTGGATCTCTGAGTTCGAGGCCAGCCTGGTCTACAGAGAGAGTTCCAGGGCAGCCAGGGCTACATAGATACTATCTCAAATTAACCTGCCCCCATAAAACAACAACATAGGTAGGCCCTGGAGAGATAGCTCAGCAGTTAAGAGCACATACAGGGACTGGAATTCAGTTCCCAGAACCTATAATCAGGCCGCTCACAACTACCTCTAACTCCAGCCACACGCACACACACACACACACACACACACACACACACACACACACACACACACACGGAGAGGGAGAGATGGACATCTGGACATGGTGGCACACATGTATAACCTAGCATTTGGGAATTAGAGCCAGGAGGATCAGAAGTTCAATGGCTACATAGTAATTTTCAGGGTAGCCTGGGATACATGAGACCTTGTCTCACTACTCCCTACCCCTCCAAAACCAGAGAGGTCTTAGGGTGAAAGTCAACATTTCACTTTGGGATACCCCTTCCTATACTGGCCTTTTTTACTTTTTTTTTTTTTTTTTTGCCTGCATTTATGTCCGTGTACCAGTTGTGTCCCTGGTGTCCTTGGAGGCTGAAAGAGGGCATCGGATACCCTGGAACTGGAGTTACAAGCGGTTGTAAACCACCAGGTGGGTGCTAGGAATTGAACACATGTCCTCCTCCAGAGCAGCTGGTGCTCTTAAGCACTGAGCTGTCTCTTCAGCCCTGACCACTGTTTTGTTTTTTTTTTTTAAAGAAAGCTTTCATTAAAAGGTCAGTCTTGGAGCTGCTGTCTCCAGCTTTGCTAACATTACCAGCTTTTTAGCACATGAAGACAGGTTTACTTGGCAAGTTGAAAAGAGATATAGTTGGACAAGTACACAGAAATCCTCCCCTGGCTCTCTCTGGGTATGGAGTGAAGAAATGTTGATTATTTGGGTGCTAGAACCTGAAGATTTCAAGTAAACCATTTTCTTTTTACTTCAAAAATAAAAAATGGCCAGGCAGTGGTGGTTCACACCTTTAATCGCAGCACTTGGGAGGCAGAGGTAGGTGGATCTCTGTGAGTTCGAGGCCAGCCTGGTCTACAGAGTGAGATCCAGGACAGGCACCAAAACTACACAGAGAAACCCTGTCTGGAAAAGCCAATGAATAAATAATAAATAAATAAAATGTCGGTACCTACACTATTGGAAGCTGTATTCCCCCTCACTTGCATTCCCCTGGCATAGCATCAAAACAACCTCCAACCAAATTCCGTGAAACTACAGAGGGATGCAGAGACCATCCGGGTCACATTTTGAGAATGAATTCATTTATAAACAGAACCTCTACATTATACATTAAATATTTACATATAGCATTTTAAATACTGCTGTCAAAAATGTAAGATGTTGTGCTTAGAGTTTATAAAACTTACTTTCAAGTAATGAATTCCTGAGACAATTTTAATATCTTAAGTACAGTAACATTAAAAAATGTGCACATCACTACTTGCAGACAGCCTTTCTTTTCCTGAGTGGTAGGTAGCCCTATTACTGCCTGGGAGCGCTAGAGAGAATGGTAGCTGGGGAGTCTATGGAGGGGGTATTAGCCAATATGGAATCACATCATGGGGGACTGCAGCAAGTAGCAATTTGCTGATTTCTGACCTTATCCTGTTATGGCAACATTTGGGCAGCCTGGAAACCAGTTAACTTTCACGCTGTACAAGTCAGTCAGTACACAGAAGTGGTTCTCAATTTAGCTGAACATGAAAACATTATACAGTCCACCAGTATTACAAATGAACTGATGAAATGTGGCTTCTTTTGATGTGCAAGTGTAGTCTGAGAACCACTGATAAAATTCTAAGCTTCTAAATACACTTCACTTGCTAGTTAGTATATCAAGACTCAATACTGAACCCAGTTTTTGACAATAGATTGTGATAGATTTAAATGTTGATTCAATCCAGCACAACAAAAACAATTATATATGAATAGCATTTTACATTGCATTAGTATCAAATTGTATACTACTTTAAAAAGCAATAATGTTAGGAATAGTGAACACTTGGCAAAACCTCGTTTATAGCAAATACAATAACTGCAGATGTAAGATTTTCCTGTAGTCTCAGGATTCCTAAGCAGAAACCCTTGCAAACTTTGCACGCATCATACTGGATATCTGGCTTCTTGATCCAGGAAATTGCTCTTTGGTGTATTGCTTTTACGATTAATTTTCCTTAAATATTATAAAGCACCGTATTTACTACTTAACTGAAGAAAAAAAAAAAACCTGAGGTAGAATGTATTAACTACTCACTATTTTAAATCCAGTGGCTAAATTTAGTGTTTAATCTGGTAATCTGGATTGATTTACAGTGAATAGCAATAAGGAGGCTTTGAAAAGGAGCGGCAAAACGGAAACCTTATGCTCAACCACATATACCACTGCTTTTTTTTTTAAAAGAATGACAAAGAGATGGCAGTTCTTCCAAAGCCACGAAAGCAGCCAAGTCAGAAAAAGCTATTTGTTTCTTTTCCTCCCTTAAATGTTAAAGCCAGTTAGTTGGAAAACAGTTCCACAGCACAGTGTTTACCAATCAGGTAATCCAGTCTTTTCGGGGAGCATGCTGCCCAGAACCTCAGAATGCTGAAGCCCAAGGACCTTTTGAGACCACCAGCCTGGGTCAGTTCGTGGCAGGTGCTCCAAGCTCAGGGACTCCGCAGCACAGTCCAGTGGGTGCCTCGTCCTTGCACGCTTGGGTACCGTGGAGTGCGGCGGTGCCTGCACCGTCGCTCGCCCGGCTGGCTCCGCTTCCTGAGACTGGGGCTGTCACACCGGGAGAGCGTTGGCCAGGCCCGCCCCACGGTTCAGGCGACCCAGCGCTAGGCGTAGGGCCGTCACGCCGCCCCAGGGTAGGAGCCCCAGCAGCGCGTAGAGCAGGGCGGCTACCTGTGCGCAGGCGCCGAGCGCCGTCAGCGCCGTACTGCGCAGGACCAGGGCCGCGTAGAGCGTGGCGCCCAGAGCGGCCGCGTAGCCCAGCGCCGGGCGCGAGGGCGTCTCCTCGCCGCGCAGCAGGCGCCCACAGGCCGGGCCGCCCCGCAGCAGCGCCGCGCCCGCCAGCGCCAGCACCGAGCCCAGCGACCAGAGCAGCGCGAACTTGCGCGCGCGCAGCAGCAGCACCGGTGCGTAGAGCGCCGCCAGGCCGAAACAGAGCGCGGCCAGCAGCAGACACAGGCCGCCGGCCGCCAGGCGCTGCCCGCGGGTCACGGTCGGGATGCACCGCGAGCCGGCGGGCGGCGGCGGCTCGGCAGGGCTCCGCGCCCACGGCCATCGCAGAGCCGCGCGGCCGAGCCACGCCCCGGCAGCCCGGTCCCCGGCCGCGGGCTCCTCGGCTGTCCTCGCGGCGAGCAGCGGCTCGGCAGCCGCCGGCCTGTTCGCTTTACCACCCTGCGTCAGGTAGTCCTGCAGTTGGCGGTGGAGATCCGCCATGTCGGACTGAGCGGCGATGGAAACGGGGCTGACACTTCCGGGTTCGGGCGCCCCCCCCCTTCCCCCGCAAGCGGAAGTAGCTAGATCCTCAGGCGACGGTTGGTCGGCCACGGCGGAAGGGAGGTGTCCAGGGCTTGGCGGAAGTCCCGGAGTAGGATGCACCGCTGTGTTGTAGTTAAGTCTCCCGGGTCCTGAGCGTGTGAGTGTTTTAGTCAAGGAATAAACAAAAGATAGTTGAGAGTGGCTGTAGCAATAAACGGATGCGCTGGGGATATTTGTGCTGGCATAATGAGTATTGTCAGGTGTTATTATTAACAATGTCACTTTTAACACTTAAAATTTTGCTAAATGGAGGAATCTGGGGAAAGGGTACACGGAGTTTGTTTCTTTCCTCTCTTTCTTTCTTTCTTTCTTTCTTTCTTTCTTTCTCTCTCTCTCTCTCTCTCTCTCTTCTTTCTCTTTCTTTTTCTTTCTTCTCTTCTCTTCTTTCTTTCGTTCGTTCGTCTACCTTTCTGCGTCTATCTCAAAATTATAAGAAGGAGTTGGAGAGGTGGCTCAGTGATTAAGAGCATTTGCTGCTGCTGCAGAGGACCCAGGTTCAGATCCCAGCCCCCGTATGACATCTAGCAACCACTTGCAACTTCAGCTCCAGGGAATCTGCAATCTGCGCCCTCTTCTAGCCTCCACTGACGCTGTAGGCATGTGGTACATGTACAATCATGCAGATAGATCACACACACACACACACACACACACACACACACGCACACATATGCTTTAACTTAAAAATTCACACTTGTTGCCCATCGGTGGTGGCACATGCCTTTAATCCCAGCACTTGGGAGGCAGAGGCAGACGGATCTCAAGGCGAGTTCCAGGATAGCCAGGACTGTTACACAGAGAAACACTGTCTGGAAAAACCAAAAATAAATAAATAAATAAAAATTTTACCCCTGCAGAGCTTAGATTATCCCCTTTGAAAGCAGAATAGGGCTAACTCCCAGTCCATTCCTCTTCTGGTTTCCATTTATTTCTTTTTGTTTTTTAACTATTACTTCTTTTATATTTTGAGAATATAATTACATTGTTTCTCCCTTCCTTTTCCTCCCTCTGAACCCTCCCAAATATCCCTCCCTGCTCTCTTTCAAATTCGTGGACTTTTTAAAAAATTAATTGTTACATGCATATATGTATGTGTATACACTCTCAGATATAACCTGCTCAGTCAGTATAATATTATTTGTATGTTTTCAGAACTAGCCATTTGGTGTTGGATAACCAGTTAGAGTGCCTTTCTCCCGGGGGAAGACTATTTCTCCCACTCCGCATTCCCACGCTGTTTGCAGTTCTTTGTGCAGGGTTGACGTCTCCCATCCACTTTAGCCTGTCGTCTTGTTCTTGTTCAGCTCATGTTTGGGCAGTCATGTTGAGGAGACTTTACGGGTGTAGCTTCTGACATTCCTAGGGGACAGTCTCACAGCAGACTCCCCGATCTTTCTGCTCACTCTCTTGCAGTGTTCCCTGAGTGTGACGGTTTCCATTTCTTGACTCTCCAGTCCAAGATGTGCACGTGCCTCCCTCATGTCTTTGGCTTACCTTTCCGTGACCTGGGAGCGCTCTTTTGACCTCTGATAAACTCATGTCGTTGAAGTCAATTCCCTGTCTGTTCCAAGGTGGCTTGTGTGTGCCGTTCTCTCTCACACCTCTCTGGAGACATGTCAGCCTGTGACACAGAGGCCGCACCACCAGGCTTCCCAGGCTGCTGCTTCCTCCTGTCACTACTCGGCACACGTTCTGTGTTCTGCTAGTGGGAACTGTGAGTCACCATTTTAGGACGGGGTCTTTCTTGTGACCCCCTTTCCAGGACCTGACAGGTCTAGAACAAAGATATAAATGAATGTGTGTGGGATGAGTCAACACAGCCGGAAGCGTTAGCAGATGTCCCTGCAGCCGTTGGTTGAAAGCTCCAGACAAGTTGCTGGAGTGTGGCTGGCGGTTGTGAATTTAAGCTGTGCTGCATAGAGGCCCTTCGTGTGGGAAATAAGATGCTTGATCTGTAGTCACAAGTTCAAGGGGTGGGTGTAGAAAGGGATGCAGCATAGAGAAGAAGTGGGAACAGCAGGTGTGCTGATCTGTGACAGACAGTTGTTTTTAAAGACCTTCATCTTGAGAAATTCCATCCTCCTTCCCCTAGGCCAAGACTTGCCCCCTTTCCAGATTTCCCGTCCTATTGGCTTATCTAATGAAGAGTATGGGACTTGAAACTGCCCCCTTGTTCTGATGGTGGGCCCAGTCACACAGACTGCTGGCAACTGTACTATCATGTAAGCTTGGTTTAACATCTCGATAACAGATTAAAAAACTTTTAGAATGTACTAACTTATCAGAACCCTGATTTCCCACTAATCAAAGAGCCAAGCATCCAAGGCCTAGAGTTCTCCCCATCTTGTTATAACCCACCTGCTTTTTACCCACAAATGTATTTGAAAAGTGTCTTGCTTTATGGCTTTCTTTGTTCTGTTACTATAAAAAGTTTATGAAATTGTTACCTAAATCTGTGTTTCAAGACCACGGTCACTCATATTTGGCTCCAGAATAAACTACATCGCTTATTCCTTTGACGTGAGAGTTGTTTCTTTCATTAACAACATTCAGGGTATCGGGTCTAAGGTCCTTGATCCATTTGGAGTTTTGTGCAGGCTGAAAGATAAGATCTCATCTCATTCTTCAGCATTTAGCTAACCAGTTTGACCAGTGCTGTTTGTTGAAGACGCTGTCTTTTCTCCGTTGTGTATTGTTGTTGGCCTCTTTATTTAGCGTGTGAGTACATACACCGAGAGAACTTGGCGGCTCCATGACAGCAGCAAGAAAAATGACAAGGCACTCCGCAATGTAACAGATCTAGAAGATTCTAGAAAGAACTCCCCTAGGAGGCAGAAATCTGGCGTAAAGCTGGGCTTCCTGTACACAGGAGCAATCACAAGATGTGGACAGTGTTGGGATCTGTTTTCAGTACATCAGGGTTCTCGGGAGGAACAGAACGGACAGAATGCATGTATAAAGGAAGGATTTATTAGATTGGATTTTATGATGTTGTCTAGGTAGTCAACAGTACCTGCTTCATAGTAGAGAAGCAGGGAACTGGGTAGTCGCTGAGTCCAGAGACTGGGTGTCTTACCCTGAAGACGCTGGCTCCGACATTCGTGAAGGAATTGGTGGCAGCAGCAGAGGCCACCTTTGTCGAGGCAGGCAAAAGCAGACTTGACTTCTTCTGGGGTCTTTATCAGGTCTGCCACCAGGAGGCGCCACCCACATGTGGACCTCCCTGCCTCCAATAATCTGATCAAGAAAAATCCCTCACCAGAGTTGATTTCTGATTCAGTTGACAAATCTACCTCTTGTCCACTTGACACATGAGCATTTCTCCTTATATCATGCATTATTTCCAAAGGCAATATATAATAAGGTCATAATTCTGCCTAACATGATACAGTGGTCTCATGTACAGCCTCAAACACATTACTTCTTGAAACAGGTGGTAAACTCCCTTGGGAATGCTTAGTCTTTCAATGTCCCATAACTTAAGATTGGTAATACAGATTTGCAGTCCTTAACCACTGATATTATTCAGTCAGTCTTATATTACATTATAAACAAACAGGAAAGAAAACACAAATATCTGCTTAATGTATGTGTTTATACATCACATGCATATCTTCACAAACGTTGTCTGAACAGAATAGGACTGTGCTGACTAGTGTTTTTAAACTTGACACACAAGCTAAAGTCATAGAGAAGACGGAACCTCAACTGAGAAGATGTCCCTACAAAATTGGCCAGTGGGCAAGCCTGGGGGGGGCATTTTCTTAAATAATAATTGATGTGGGTGGGCCCAGCTCACTTAGGGCAGTGCCTCCCCTGTGCAGGTGATTGCGCATGGTATAGAAAGTAAGCCATGAGGAACAGGCCAGGAAGCAGCACTCCTCATGGCCTTCACATCAGTTCCTGTCTCCAGGTTCCCGCCTTGAGTTCCTCCCCTGACTTCCCTGGATGATGGACTGCAAACTACAGGATAAAATGAACCCTTTCCTCCACAAGCTGCTTTTGGTCATGGTGTTTTTATCCCAGCAACAGGAACTCAAACTAAGACATGGACAGACATGCTTAGGACAGTTACAGCCCTCATTACTGTAACTGATGCCGTGTGTGGCCTTACCTACCCTGTTCCACTAGGCATTCTGCGTCCCACCGACCCTCAGCAGGCATCTCAGCAGATTTTAGTTCATTGCATGGAGGGGTGACCAGCACCTTCGTTCCTGAGGGGCCATTTGCCATCCAGTCTGGATTGGGTTACTGGGTTATCCTCATTGACATGGTAACACCAAGAGGCATACTCTTTCTTACTCCATTGTGGAGAAGCATCCTCGTTCTTCCTGGAGGTCTGAATCAGTCAGTTGTCTTGTTGCTCCTTAGCCCATTGATCCGAGGGCATCGGGAGCCCAAGTGGCCAGGAAGAGGGGGAATCTTAGCTTCCAGTTTAATGGAACATTGGTTGTGCTTCCTGGCAGAAGCACTCGCTCCTTCTGGAACCAAAACTTCTGGCATGCAGAGCACAAAGTCATGGGAACAGGAAGGACAAACTTTGCTAGTGGGACGGGAGGGTTCCAGAGCTGGGAGTTGGATGACAGGACTTGGGACTAGGTATTCTATAGGGCACCTGTGTATCTTGATCCTCCCCTGTTGTATATTGATCCTGTTAAGACACCTGCTGCAGAGAGCATGGCCGTGGGCTGAAGCACTCAGCAGTTAGGATATCCACATGAGATTTGTCTTTTGAATATGCTCAGGTTATTCAGGCAAACATTCCTTATAATACCATATGTAAAATATAATACTTTAAAATATAAATATATATAATGTCTTATATACCTAATATGAAGGTTAAACGGACATCACACCCAGCGAGGACAGTTTTTTTGTGCAGAAGGTGCCGCTACAGGGTTCTGCTGGGTAATCTCTGGTGAGGACACTTCGGAAGCGTGCAGACCCAACCCATATCCGCTGAGAAGTCCTTCAGCTGTGGCAGGCTGGAGGGATGGCACTGGGAGTGGTCCAGGAAGTCCTTGAGAATGTTGGCCAGCCGCTCATGCTGGCAAGTGAGTGTGTGTGAGCCCAGCGATGGTGGGAATTCACCGGTCACTGAAGCCAGGGCCACCACACACAGAGGCCAATCTCAAGTCCTCTTGCTGGTGGGTATCAACACAGTCTAGAGAAACTGTTGTCTTGGGATCATGGCATTGGGATCCTTGAGACCATTCCCAAAGTTCCCATGTTTGTATCATTTCACTGGGCGGTGGCTTTGCCCTATCAGGGTTCACAACTTGGGGCTGGTTCACCAACCTATTAGTGCGACCTTGGGGTTAGTTCATTAGTCTATGGAGGCCTGTCTTGGGCTTGGCTGTATCTGAGCTGCATGTGGCCAGTCCATTAACACATCAGAGCTTGCTGGTGGCAAGCTCCTACCTTGTAGGCATCATGATTCCAAGTCACACAAAGTGGTTTTTAAGTTTCATAAAGTATTTCACTTATGTTTCTACTATCTGCCTTGGGCCTTCCTACTGTCTCTCTTCTTGAAATGGCTTCTGGGAAAAGAAGCTGCTGCCTTACGGAGTCCATTCTTGCTTTCCCTGTCTACCTACACCCTTCTGTCTGTCCCCAGTGCCAAATAGAGGGTTCACTGTTGATCTGTGCTGCTGGCAGATCTGCTATTCAGCAGTAGCTAGATCCAGGCCGGCTTTGTGAGTGGAAGTTCATGTTGTTGGGCACATGCATAGCCTCCACCTCTACCACCATAACCACTTTGTTCATGAACCCGCTGGGCAGTAACACGGACGGCCTGAGAAAGAAGCTGTGGTGATTTGACTGAGAATGGCCCTAGTAAGCTCATATATTTGAATGCTTGGTCTCCAGTTGATGGAACTGTTTGATAAGGATTAGGAGATGTGCCCTTGTTGGAGGAGGTATGTTCGGGGGCTCAAACACCCCCACCATTCAAGTTAGCTCTCTTTGCATCCTGCTTGGGGATCAGATCAAAGATCTGAACTACTGCTCCAGCACCATGCCTGCCTGCTGCCTAGTTCCCACCACGGCGGTCATGGACTCACCCTCTGGAACTGTAAGCGAACCCCCAATTAAATTCCTTCTTTTGTAAGTTGCCTTGGTCATGGCGTTTTGTCACGGTAATAGAAAAGCGACTAGGAAGCTGATTTCACAGAACAGGTCATCCTATCTACTTGATCACTGATCCTCTGTAGAAGTCACCCTTCGCTGAACATAAGTATCCTCACATCCTTTGTCAGTTTGGAGAGATCCATCTAAAAACTTCTTCCCCAAATGTCTTTATTACCAATTTTCCAGCCATGTTCTTCAAGTCCCTTTGGCTACAGCCTGTGAATGAGAGCGTTTCTGAGAAGAGGCTGTGTCTGTGAGAAAACAAACAACTAAAAACAACAACCACCACAAAAAATCTCCTGGAAGGCGTTGTGTCTGCAGAGGCTGATGGACCAATTGGATTCCAGTACTGTGGAGAGACTGGAATTTTCTAGGTTCAGAGGCTAATTACTTCATCTTGGGCTCATGTTAGCCTTCTTGGACAGACATTCCTTGCCTCACTGTGTATCTGAACTACTCCATGTGATAATAAACTAAACCCTCTTAGAATCTGTTAACTTAGCGGAACACTGGCCTCCACCAACCCAAGAGCTAAGAGTTCATCAGATAGGCCCCATCTTTTTGTGCCCATCCCTCTGGTGTACCCACCAATGTATTTTAAAGTTGATTCTCTTTGTTCTGTAAAACTATAAAACAAACAAGCAAACAAACAAAAACCCGTGAAACTGCTTCCACGCTGGAACATGGAGTGTGGTGTAACACGAATCTGTGTTCTCAGGCCACGGTCACTCAAAATGGCGCCAGAATAAACTATCTCTTGTTCTCTTTAGGATGCCTGCTGTTGTTTTTACATCGACCAGCCTGTTAATCAACGATCACATTTCTTCTACATCAAGACTGTTTCCTCAACCAAAGCAACCCCACCAGAATGTGAGAGTTCTAGAGCTTCTGTCTCTTCAGCGCTCTATCCCCACACGAGTTAGAGGCTCCACTCTTTTCCAGCCGGCGGCCTCAGTTTAACTGCCGACACCCTCCAGGGCTGGGCTTCAGCTTTGTTTTAAGTCGGTCAATTGTATAGTAAGGGTTTCAGTTTGATTATTTATTTATTTATTTATTTATTTATTTATTTATTTATTTATTTTGCAACTTGAGTGCTATGGCTGCTGGAGTTGGGAAGATCCTTTTCCAGGGTACACTTAGACACCCTTAGTTAGGGCCAGTTAATTTTTATCCCTAACAGGGTTAGCTCTCTCAGTTTTTTGTTTTTTGTTTTTTGTTTGTTTGTTTGTTTTTGTTTTCCCGAGCCAGGGTTTCTCTGTGTAGTTTTGGTGCCTGTCCTGGATCTCGCTCTGTAGACCAGGCTGGCCTCAAAGTCACAGAGATCCATGTGGCTCTGCCTCCCAAATGCTGAGATTAAAGGCGTGCGCCACCACCGCCCAACTCCTTTTTTTTTTTTTTAAAGATTTATTTATTATGTATACGGTGTTCTGCTTGCACATATGCCTGCAGGCCAGAAGAGGGCACCAGATCTCATTACAGATGGTTGTGACTCACCATGTGGTTGCTGGGAATTGAACTCAAGACCTCTGGAAGAGCAACCAGTGCTCTTAACCTCTGAGCCATCTTTCCAGTCCACTCTCTCACTCTTATGACCACAGCGCCAGCTTTCCCACCTGCCCCAGGCGTTGATGGGTGTGTGTGGGGAGAGGGCAACTCTCCCTGACTCATGCCGCCACAAGACAAATGGTTAATGGGGTAGCTTTCCTATGCTCACAATTTGGGGCCTGGCTCACCCATACCTGTGCCAACAAGACTGGCTCTATTGTGCTGTCCTGGCGAGGTGCAGGCCCTGTTCTCCCGAGTGTTGCAGCTGGTGGGGGTCAAGGATAGCTCTCCCACTCTTATGACCACAGGGCCAGCTCTCCCACCTGCGTCAAGCATTGATGAGCAGGGGGGAGGGAGGGCATCATTCCACACAAGACAAGTATGGGTGAGCCAGTCCCTAAGTTGTGAGCCTGGGAGAGCTGTCCCCATTTTACATCTGGCAGACCAACCCTACATCTGCCCATGCCCAGACCCAAGGATATGGCTTGGCCCACTCCATCATCCAACCCTATATATGATCTGCTGGAGCATGTGAGGGGACCTGACCTGAGACCCAAAGCTGCAGGATCTCCACAACACAGGACAGCAGCAGGATATGCAGGAGGTGTCCTAGCAAGGCCCATCATCAAGAAGGTAGTAGAAACCAGAGGCCTGGAACCAGACCAATGACTCTGCAACGAACACTTGCATTAAAGATACATGGACAGAGGGGTTCATGACATGACTCACTGTGCCACCGGCAGCTTCCATGATGACATTTTAAAGTTTTTCCCTTACTTTTTTATTTTTTTCTCTTAAATTTTGTTTTATTTGGGGAGGGTGTGCAGGGTGGAGGGTGGATGAGAAGGGATGGGGAAATGAGTGGGATTAAGACAGATGACGTAAAAGACACATCAAATCAATAAACAAAAATTAAATTTTTATCCCTGAACTTACTCTTTCCCCTTTTCACTTTATCCAGAGACACTGGAAGTAACTCAGCAGCATCAATATTTTCTTTACTTCCAAAACCTTTGTATACAGTCACCAAATTCTTTGCTCCCCACAAGAGGTGAACAGGAGTACCAAATACATTTGTCTTTCATAGTTCTTTAAGTAGTTCACACCATGCACTTCCAGTACTCTGTGTCACCAGGAGAGTCTTTAGTAACCAGGTGTTAGTTACTGAGTTGGAGAGCTAGTTCCAGATACCACCAAGTCAACTAGAGAAACTCATCCTTACAATTCTGTTTCTTTAAAACCAGTTTGTGGTGCCACAATCAGTACTAGTCAGAGATGGTTCAGCAGTTAAGAGCACTGGCTTCTCTTCCAGAGAACTCAGGTCCAGTTCCCAGCACCCATATGGCAGCTAACAACTGTCTGTAACTTCAGTTCCAAGGGATCCAACATGCTCACACAGACATACATGTGGGCAAAACACCAATGCACATGAAATAAAAACAAACAAACAAAAGATTTAAAAAGGGATAGAACCAGTGGAAGGATTTAAGGTACACCTTAAATGGGGTATTGTTAAATTAGCGTACATGGTGGATCTGGGGAGCCCAACAATGGCTGTTGAACAGAGAGACTAAGAGTCCAGCAAGTTGCTCAGTCCCCAAGCAGGGGCAACAGCAGTCCCAATCTTGTGATGAAGACCTGGAGGAGGTTTCCTGGGAGCTGCTGGTCTCCGGTCTACATCAAAGCCCAAGGAAGTTGGTTCTAGTATCAGTGAAGAAATTTATCATAGGAGGGTAGATGAGCTTACAGGAGGGTCGGGGCAAGCGGGCAAAACCAGAGTTTCCTTCCGCCATGTCCTATTACCTGGGACTGCCACTAGAAGGTGCCACCCACATGTAGGGTGGGCCTCCCCGCCTCAAATAATCTGATCAAGAGAAATCCCTCACAGGAGTGTCCAGCAGCTTTCCTATTAGTTGACTCCAGATTTAGTCAAGTTGATAGCCAAGATTAACCATAATACTCAGAGACCCACAATCTCTGACCAAACATTCCCTGAACAATAAGCTGCTCCAAAGCCAAAGATCTTTAAGGAAACCAGACTTTAAAACAAGTCACACGTATCCCTAGGGGGCTGGAAGACCATGTGCGTGTGGAAGGCAACATTCTGAGAAGTGATCAAAATGAGGAAGTCTGGTATTTGGCGGTGGCTGAACATAAGGAAAACAACAAAACAGAACAAAACAACCGTGGTAGCAGCATTTGAGCTACACAGGTGTATCAGTAGCACAGGGTAAAAAAACAAAAACAATTTAAAAAAAATCCTCGTATACCATACACACAACGAAACACAAACAACAACAAAAACCCTTCCTTTGGGGGCTCAGGAGATGGGTTGGTCAGCAGAATGCTTACCTTGTAATCATGAAGACTAAGTTTGATCCCCAATACCCATGAGAGGAAAAAACAAAAACAAAAAAGCTGGTTATGGTGATGTGCAACTGTAACCCAGGTACCAAAGGGACAGAGACAGGCAGATCCCTGGGGCTTGCTGGCCAGCCAATCTAGAGTATTGGGTGTGATCCAGGCCAGCTAGAGACTCTTCCTCAAAACAAAACCAAAAACAGCAACAGTAACAAAAATAGAGGTAGACGGCTTCTGAGGAACAAGAGCAGAGGTGGTCCTCTGCCCACCACACGTGCGCACACACAAAACTGCCCAGACTCTACAAGGGGTCTTACGTACAACTTTTGACCAATAAATAGCTTAAACTGACTTTGAGGGAACTCTGTGCAGCCAGGCTAAAAGATGAACTCAACATGGGCTTCAGAGGCCGTCCCCTTTAGAAGAAACAACCTTCACAAAATGAGTTAATCAAATCACTAACCAAATAAATAAATGACAAAGCCAATCCCTGCCACCTGCTGCCACGGAGATCAGGTTTTTAGAGTTGTTACGGTAGCTAAAATGTCCCGCTGGGCAACGATGGTTCACTTCTGACATTTCGGCATCAGAGAGGCTGAAACACTAGGTTACTTGAGATTGTGGCCAACCTGAGATAAACTGTCAATCTCAGGTCAGCCTGGGCTAGAGCGAGAGCTTGTCTCAAACTCCAATTTCCACCTATAGCTCTAGCTCCAGGGAGTTAGACACTTCTGAGCTCCGAAGGCTCCTACACGGTGCATATATATGTATACACTCAGACACATGCAAATGCATAAAATAAAAAATAAAGCAGCAAATACAAATTGCCTTTAAAAGGACCTAGACGTTGTGACTTACTAAAGTCTTCCCCACGCACACAAACTCAGTTCAGGAGTGGAAGTGTTGCCGAGAATGACATTTGAATTTCTTTGAGACCCCAGTGTGTGTGGTGTGCACCGTAAACATAGGTGACCAGCACAGGAACAGGAAACTTTCCAAAATGTTTAAAACAGCTTGCTTTGGACAAATATTTACTGGGCAGCCTTTCTGAATGGAGTCCTGTTCTTGGTCTAGAGAGTGGAGCCAGCAAAAGGATAGGAAGTTTGCGAGCCGAGCCGGCCCACAACTTATTTATAACTCGCTGGCCGGTTGTTTTAAACAGCATGGCCACACAGTAGCAGCTCTCTCTTTGATAATTATCCTGAGCTTGCCTCGTCTCTACCCAGCCCTTTGCTGGGTGCTGCACTGTATGACCGTGAAGAGTCCCACTCTGAAGGGGTGTAAGATTCAAATGAAAACCACCATCCAGGGCCTGGGGCCGTGGCTCAGCTGGTACAGCGCCTGCCTCATACGCCCAAAGCCCTGGGTGATCCTCAGCACTGTGTAAACATGGCACACCCCTGTAATCTTAACACTCAAGAGGTGAAGGGAGGAGCATGAGAAGTTCAAGGTCATCCTTGACTATTTAGGGAGTTGGAGGCCAGCTGGGGATACACAAGACACCATCTCAAAACACCCTCCCCCCCAAAAAATTCCATCAACTGATTATGCTCATAAATGCTGGATATAGAAATTGTATGCATATGCATAGCGTGATGAAAATGAGGACATGTCTGCTCCTAGGTATGGTTGAGGGGAAGGGTTTTACTGTAGATATGAGGGAAGGCATGGCCAGAGGCACCTGGACGAGTTCAGACTGAAACAGGCCAGCAGAATAGACTGGCCCCTGAGAGGAGAGACAGGGAGAGTGAGAGCAGAGAAGGGAGGCGTGAAGAAGAACCAAGAGGCCAAGAGCAGAGCCAAGAGCCAAGAGAGCTCATGGGAACCAACAGCCGAATGGTTGAGTTATGTAGGAATCGGGAGCTGGGGGCTGGGAAGCAAAGCTTGGGGGCTGCCGAGGTTTAGGGTAGGGGACGAGGGTGAGAAGTGCTGAGGAGCCAGGACTCTGTAACAGGTACTCACTGAGAGCCAGCTGATTTGAGACGTTAATAGGCAACTTAGCCATTTATCCCGGGTTTCTTTGAGACCTAACACAGTGCATGTGACTCCTGGAATCTCTTCCCAGGAGATCCTGGGAATTGGATCTGACAGCACCGTGTGAAAGGGGCTGTAGGATCAGGGAAACCAAGATCAGAACCAAGAGGGTGACAAACGTCTATCACTGCCACGAGGAGACTGTGACATTGCAAACACAAAACTATTGAGTAGGCTGGTATAGTGTGGCACAGCTGGTAGAGTGCCCGCCCACCATGAATCATGCCTAGGTGCCATCCCCAGAGAAGGATGCTCCAGGCATGGCGGTGCACAGCTGTAATCTCAACACTAAGGAGACGGAGGCAGGAGAAAGTCAGGGTCATCCTTGGCTACCAGTTCAAGGCCAGCCTGGGCTAAAGGAGACTCTGTTCCAAATAAACAAAACCAAAGGGGCTGAAGAGGTGGCTCAGTGATTAAGAGCAATTGCTGCTGTTGCAGGGGACCTGAGTTCAGTTCCCTGCACCCACATGGTGTTTCATAACCATCTGTCACTCCAGTTCTGGAGAACCTGGTGCCTGTTCTGGCATCCAAGGACACCAGACACACACACATAGTGCACATATGTGCAAGCAGGCAAAGCACTCATACACATAAAAATAAAAATAAATATTGAAAACAAAAACCAGTAAACAACACGAGCCAGTGAACACCAAGTCCAGAGGTGACTTTTCTTCATCCTATCCATGCACATTTTCCAATGCAGTAAGAGTTTCATAGCAGAAAACTGTAAAAGAAAATAATTAAGATACAATAAATGGTCCAGAGACTTTCCTCCTTTCAAGGCAAGCAATGTTTAGCAGGAGGCATCTTGGTTTAAAAAAAAAAAAAAAGGATTTAGCAACCTTGGTAAATGAGGTTGAGGGCATATGTTCATCTCCCTAGGCACCATGGGTTCTGTTTTCTTGGCCATCCGCCCTGTGAACATTGACCTTACCAAGGGCTCATGACCTCTTTACCCCAAGAAGAATTCTCCCCTTTGCCAGCCCCTCTGAAATCCAAGGGCGGCTCTTACTACTTTTGTCCTGTCATCCTGGATCTCCAGGGAGGCAGGCTTTTCCTTCCTAAACTTCTCCTGTCCTGGCTTGTCCTTAGCTGACCCCAAAGTGCTTCCGGCCACACCTTCTAGGCTTGGACCTCAGGCCAAGTCTCCTGCCTAGGCAGAGGTGAGACGAGAGTGCCTGAGCCGCAGTAGTGGGACACTTTGGTTACCGTCCAGTCTTTCTCCGGGTGGCTGTGCCAAACAGGCTGGGCAGCTGCTTCTGCCCCCAGAGGAGCTGCTGGCAGCTATCAGGGAAGGAGGTTCCCAGGGAGACAGAGCATCGTCTCAGCCACCAAGGTAAAGAAATGAACCTGTGATGTGGGAGTGCTAGACTTGGGAGGGTCCTTCTCCTAGCCAGCTCTGGTCTTCTGCCCCAACCCCGAGTCTTCCTGCGACCCTTTATACCCTAAGTGCTTGTGTTCAAGCTGCTGGGGGCGGCGGCGGCGGCGGGGGTGGGGTGGGGCGGAGGGAATGGCCCCAGGGCCTTCTGCCCCCTTAGGGCTGGTCAGTGTGGTAGATCACCTTGACTGTACATTGAGTCTCCTCTGGAGACACATTGGGTTTAGGGCATGGTAGGGTTGGCTGCTGACCGTTTTGGGAAAGTGTTTGGGGAAACTCTTAAGGAAGGGTTGCCCATCAGCATTGGTTGTCACAATAGGAAAGAAGAAACAAAATGTGTCTTGGTTTGTAGGTGACCTGGTCTCAGAGACAGTGAGTGGCTGTGGCCCTGCAGGGGGAAACTCTTGTCTGTGTGCTCAGCAGGCTCTGGTTTTAGGCCTTTGTGCTGGAGATGGAGCCCAGGGCCTTGTGTATGGTGGACAAATGCTTTGCCACTCAGCCACATCCCTAGCCCCAAAGTGGCTTCCGGTTGGGTGACCAAGATTGAGACGGTCTGAGACGCAGAGACGTGGGACTCCTGAATATCCGGGCCATTTGCAACTGTGTTTGTCAGATGGATCTCTCCCAGGTCAGACACACAGGCAGAATGGTGTTTTCCTCCTCAGAGTTTTGGGAACTTGTGAGGCTCCTTGGTCCAGCTTTAGCCTAAGACCAGAGAACAACGAGACTCTAAAGAAGCAAGGAGGATTGGGGACATGGCTGAGTCGATAAAGTTCTTGCCTTGCAAGCAGGAGGGCCTAAGTTTCATCCCCAGGACTTGTGAAAAACTGAGGCACAGTGTAATTCCAGTGTTAAGGAAGCAGGGACAGCAAGAGCCTTGGGTCTAAAAAAATAAAAAGAAAAAAAAGTTAGCTGGCTCCAGAGCTTGTCCTCTGGACCTCCATATGTATGTGTATGTACAGACACACACACACACACACACACACACACACACACACACACACACACACAAGGGAGCAAGGAAGAGTGATAGGAAACAAATTTAAACAAAGGACAATGATATGTATAAAAATGTCATAATTAAACTTATTTCGTGTGGTAACTAAAATGGTAAAGAAAAAAAACCTATTCTGCTTGGCATGAACATCTATCTACCAGTTGTATTAAGCTTCATCCAGCCGGGCAGCGGTGGCGCACGCCTTTAATCCCAGAACTCGGGAGGCAGAGCCAGGCGGATCTCTGTGAGTTCGAGGCCAGCCTGGGCTACCAAGTGAGTCCCAGGAAAGGCGCAAAGCTACACAGAGAAACCCTGTCTCGAAAAACCAAAAAAAAAAAAGAATAATCTTAAGCTTCATCCAACATGTATCTCAGAGATATGAATTGAATTGACAAAAATTCTATAATGAAACTGCATCAATTCCCCTTTAAGAATATGGTGAATTTCCCCGAGTCTACTTTATAAGTACATCAACCTCACTAAACTAACCTCCTTGGGCTGCAGAGAGAGCTTGCTGGGCCTGCAAGTCTGAGGTTCTGAGTTTGATCCTAAAACTTTTGTTTTGTTATATTTTAGACAACAACAGCACCCCCCCAAAAAAAAAAAAACTGTAGTGACACATAGCTTGTAATCTCAGAGCTAGGGAGGCAGAGGCAGGCAGATCCCTGGGACTCATTGGCCAGCCAGTCTAGCCTACTTGTTGTTGAGTTCGAGAGCAGTGAGAGACCCTGTCTCAAACAATAAGATGGAGAGTGATTAAGACACCCAGCTATGACTACTGCCTCGATATGTACAAGCATCATCAGTAAACACACATGGTATCGTGTGACAGATTCCCTGGAAAGATGCAACACATAACGACTGGTCACCCAAGGAAGGGAACTCATGACAGACCAAAGTAACAACTAGACCAATGTCTACCTTGCTGGACCAATGGCTTTTATTGGGTTAGAAATGGCTGAGGTGACTTACACAGAGTAGGGATGACTCAAGAGTAGATGCTTCACCCCAAAGCCCACCCAGCTGCAGCCCTAGAGCTATCTGGGAAGCCTGCAAGCAGCTGACCATCCAAGAATTCTCTTCCCTGGGAGGGAGCTAGGAGAATCTTCCAAGTTTTTGTTCTCCCGGACATGTGACATTCTTGTTTACCTCCTGAGGCTCATGAGCTACTCCCTCCTGGAGCAAGTGCGTCAGTTTGGAGACGACCAGACAACATTATGTCATGCGCAAACCTACCCTTCGGCTTTCAACAGTTAATATTTGACTACAAAACTATTCCTAGGACGAAGACCTGAGCAGGGCCTTCTGTAAACAACACAGCTAAAACTGGACTCATTTAGGAGAGAGAAAGAGATCAGGGGCGTTTTCAGTCCTTCAACCAGGAGGCGTCTCATGTTCTTCTAGAGAAGTTGAAATGGGACATCTGCAAAGCACCCCTCAGTGCCCCCTCAAACCATGAGAAACTAAATCAAAGCAAAGCAAATCACTGGAGGGCCGTGTTGAAAATCCATCGATTTATTTCCCAAGTCAGTTGTCAGTTTAAACAGCTGGAACAGGACTGAATGATGATGAGGCCACTTGGAAGCGTGCCAACACTTTCTGGGGGTGGAGGGGACAGGGTCTTACTATGTAACCTTAGCTCACCTAGAACTTACTGTGTAGACTACTGTTGTAGAAAGAAACAAATAAAGAAATGTAATAGATCTCAAAGGAATAAAAGACAAGGTTTATTCTGGGATATATGAGTGACCATGCCTCAGCCATACAGATTTAGGTTATTCCACCATGGCTCAGAGTTTTACCCACTGATGTCCTGAGAAGGAACCATGGCTCAGAGTTTTACCCACTGATGTCCTGAGAGGGAAATAGAAAGGGAGTGTCAGTACTATGGGTTAGCTACCCCGGTATCTAGATTCGTCCCAGAGGCAACAAAGAACTGAATGTCCATAGACAGAGAAAGTAAAGACTCAGGAGTGAAAATGGACTTATATTGAAACAGAAAGCATGCGGTCAGGAAGGGTGGGGTCTCCAGAGCCAAGTGGTCTCTGAGCTGGTCCTTAGAGGCTCCCTAGACCATTTTTCCCTTTTAGCCCTCTCCCCACATTTCATTTCCTCAGTCCCAACAGAAAATACCCTCAAGCAGATAGTATTATTTGACTGAAATAGTCAGAAAAACACGAGATGTTATCCAGTGGATGGCTTTGGTTTGGGAGGTGTTTCAAGTTAATGGATGTTGGTTAAGCACTTTCCAGTGTTACACGAGATTGTCCTTCCCAGGTAGGAATGTTATTTCCTCCCCCCTACCTCTATCCTCACTGCCTACCCCCTTTCTGACTCCTCACAGAACCAGTCATAGCCTAGAGGGAGGGGAGAGCTTAGGTAGACCAGCCATCAGGGAGCTGGTACATCCCCTGTGGCTGCCTATAACTACACTCCACACCCTCCTGTCTGCTGGGGAGGGCACGTGGCCTCCTCTGCAGGGCCACATAGTGGTTATGTGGACAAGTTACTTGTTTCATTGTAGAGACAAAATATCTGTCAAGCAAATTTATTAGGCTCAGAGTCCCAATAAACACAGTCTATCATGGCAGGACAGGCCTGGCGGCATCAGCAGCAGGTGGCCGCTGGTCACATTTGATCCACACTCACCAAGCAGATGAAAGCTTATACTCAGCCACCTTACTATTATTTTTTTTAAAGATTTATTTATTATGTATACAGTGCAGAACACCAGAAGAGGGCGCCAGATCTCATTACAGATGGTTGTGAGCCACCATGTGGGTGCTGGGAATTGAACTCAGGACCTCTGGAAGAGCAGCCAGTGCTCTTAACCTCTGAGTCATCTTGCCGGCCCCCCTTACTATTATTTTTTGACTATAAAAAGTTACTGCATTTATTTATTTGTGTGTATGTGTGTATTAGTCAGAGTTCTCTGGAAGAGCGGGACAGAATAAATCTATATTAAAACGATTTTTATTGGAGTGGCTTATAGACTGTTGTTTGGCTAGTCTAACAATGGCTGTCTTCTGACAGAAAGGCCAAGAATCCAGTAGTTGTTCAGTCCATGAGGCTGAATGTCTCAGCTGGTCTTCAGGCTGTGCTGGAGTCCTGAAGAAGTAGGTCCTAAAGCCAGCAAAGGAATGCCTCAGCAGGGGGTGGGAGGGGGTGAGGTGGGGGGTGATGAACTTGCCGTCCAGAGTGAGGGCAAACAAGGAAAATAAATGCAGGCTTCCTTCTCACTGTCTTTTTATGTATTCTGTCACCTGAAGGTGTGGCCCAGATTTAGGGTGGGTCTTCAGATCTTTAGCAATTAATCCAGATTAAGAGTGAGCCTTCCCACCTCACATGATCTAGTCAAGAAGATTCTTCAGAGTAGAGTCCAGAGACTTAGGTTTTAGTCGATTCTATGGCCAAGTTGACAATCACGGTTAGCCATCACAGTGTGTGCATGTGTTTGGGTGTACACAGGCCGTGACTCCCTTGTGGAGGTCGCGACAACTGGCGGGAGCTAGTTCTTCTGCCACGTGGACTCTGGGGACAGAACTCAGCTTGTCGGGTGCCTTTCACCCGCTGGCACCATCATGCTGGCCATCATTGTCTCTTTCTGGTTGGGTCTGGAAACTCATCCATGGAATGGTACATTCGGAGTCTCCTCCCTCAGTTAACCCAAGTTAGATAGCCCCAGATACGCCCAGAGACTTTTTTGCACGGTTATTCTAAAATCCTATCCCATTGACAAGATTAATCATCATACTTTGGAAGGGCTGCAAGATCCTCATTCTCCTCTTCATGTGGGACTTGGTTTTGGCTCTAGATAGGGGCTGGAGGAAGCCATCTGAGGCACTTGCAGACCTTCAGATCTCCTCATCCTCATCTTATTGGTCTGGCATGGTGGCTAGAAGAAGCCCCACACCCTGCTTCATCCATGAGTTCTTGACTGTCCCTGAAGAGCACAGGGCTCAGGCCTGGAGGGAAGACATGCTTGCTGAGGGTTAATCAGGGCATCTGCTGTCTTCTCTGAGGCTCATCTGCTCTAAGCTCCAGCTCTGCCCCTGGCGAGCTTCTGTACTTCCGTTTCCTTCTGGGGCAAACTGTGTGTCACTCTGTGTCCTGTCCTTGACCTCAGACTTCTCAGAGTCCACCTGCTGCTCCTCTCTCCAAGTCACAGCACTCAGTACGTGATTCAAGCCTCTGAGTGTTCCTCCATCTTACCAACCTCAGCTCAAACACAAGGCCAAGGTGACACCATCCCCACCCCGTGACCTCACAGATCTGTGTGTTTCTCTTCTTCCTGAAAAGGGCAGTTATAACACCCCTATGGCCTCCTGGGCTCAGCCTCTCTAGGGTGCCTGTTCCTCTTCTTCTATGATAGGGCTGTGTGTGGAGTCCTCACTTCCGTGGACCTGCGTTCACCAGTCCCAGATCCCTCCCTGTCCTTGGAGATGGGGGCCACTGTTCCCAAGCTCTTAGAGCTCTTCTGCTGACTTCCATAACTTCCCTGAATTGCTTTCTTTGTATGTGTTTGTGTGGATGCAGGTGCATGTGTGTGCATGTACGTGTGGGGGCCAGAGTGTCAACTTTAGCTGTTGTTCCTAAGGTGCTGTCTGCCTTGGTATTTCAAAGACAACATCTCTCACTGGCCAGGAACTCGTCAATAGGCTAGGTTGACTGGTCACTAAGCTTCCCCTGTGTTCAGATTACAAACTCATGTGCCACCACATCTGGCTTGTTTGTTTGTTTGTTTGTTTTTAAAGTGGGTTCTGGCCTCATGATTACGAGGTAAGAACTTTACTGACCCAGCTGTCTCCTCAGCCACTCCTTCTTACCAGGCTGCCCTATTCATCCCGGACCTCTTCTGCTCCTTCCCTTCTCATGGAAGGTTCTCTGCTCACACAGACATCTTCAGGGACCCATTGAACCCTAAGGCTCAACTTGTACCTGAATCAAGTTTCTCACATCTGCGGTAGAGGTCTAAGTTCATCCCCTGCTTCCTCCTGCTTTCAAACACAAACCACATCCCCACAGCCTAGACTTGTCCAGCTGTTACATCCCACCACTGTCCAGGAAGCCACCTCCCCTCCTACACTAACCTCTTCCATGTAAGCACACAAGTGCCCCACTGGCACCTGTCATGCCTAGCAAGGGCCACACCCACACCCATATCCCCAGCAAATTCTAACAGTTGCAGAAGACACAGTGCCTGACCCCTTTGCCTCCTGGCTCAAGGCAGCACACATTCCTTGCAGGACGTGCCCAGTAGCCACTAATCAGAATGCTCTAGTGTCCACTGCGTCCCCATGGTAGGGGCTGGTCTTGTTTGGATGCTCTGCGTCTCTAGTGGGGCTGAGCAATGTCCTTCAAGTAGCGAACAAATGATCCCAGATCCATAGGCAGATCCCCCCATGCCCACAATCGCAATGTCATACAACGTCCCTGTGTGAGTGTGTGTGGTGTATGAGCAAGCTAAGTGGGAGGTGGTGGGCAGGTGAAGGCATAGAGGCCAGAGGAAGACTTTGAGTGTCCTACTGAGTCATTCTCCACTATATTCCATTGATAGAGGCTCTCTCATGGAGCCCAGAGCTCCATTGGCAGCCAGTGAGCCCCAGTGGTTCTCCTGTCTCTGCCCTCAACAGCACTGGGGTTGCAGGCACAACGGACTCCAACTTCTTACGTGGTGGGGATTTGAACCTCGGTCCTCATGCTTGTTCCAGGAACCATCTTCCCAGGCCCTGCCTTGGACTTGTCATTCTCCCGAGACCTCTACGCTTGGTTAAACCACTCAGCAGGCGATTTCTGCTCAGCCTGGCATGCCTGTTCCTCTGTGTTGACAATTGTGGAGACATTTCTCCTGACATGGGCAGAGGAACCGCGGAATCTTTCACACTTAGTATTTAACCAACTCTCAAAATTACAGCTTGACAGAAAGGGCCAAGACACGTGCCAAAAAGTAATAATAATAATAATAACTGTAGACCCTGCTCTTCGATGATGTCAGCTCCGTGAGAACAGGCTTTTCTCAGCAGATGAGAAAATGATTTCCTAAATGCTTTCATATCATCAGATCATTTTAGGGCGGATGATATTCCTTGATTCATCAGCAATGTTTCACTATAGCCGGGAGTCTTGGTTTGATTTTAATAAGAAATACCGTTTGGCTGGCTTAGTGGGTGGAGTGCTGACTTAGTATGCACCAAGCCCTGGGTTCCATCCTCAGCGTTGTGTAAACTGAGTGTTTCTGCAATCCCAGCAGAGGGAGGCAGTGGGAGGAGGATCAAGCGCTCAGGTCGTTCTTGGCTACATAAAAGGGAGTTTGAGGACAGCACGGGTTACACGGAACCTTGTCAAAAACAAACAAACAAATAAACTGCGTTTCTCAGGAAAGCACCGGTGTCGGGTCTTAAGGGCAATTAAGCTCCCCATGCAAGAAAGATGCCCTGGACCTTGCCCTCTCGATAGGGGACTGCACAGATTGGAGTCCCTTAGTGCCCCAGGAGGCAGTTGGTGCCTAGAAGTGTCTCAGAGACCTAAGTCTGACTGTTTTTCCTGCCTGGGGCAGCAGTGGGAACTCCAAGGAAGTGCGCGCTCGCGCGCACGGACTCTCTCGGTTTTACTTTCCTACCACATCCCTTAAAAGTGTCTCGGGATGTGGGTGGCGGAAGGCATGGGTGGGGGAGGGCAGATGAGGTGGGAGGGAGGGTGAATGGGGGTGGGGTGGGGTGCGAACTCGTGCATGTTTATTATAACTTCATTCCCTTTAAAAGGAAAAGTATGCCCGGAATCCGGGAGGTGGCAACGGAGTCCGGGTTGGCGAGGACGTGACCGACCCACTCAAGTTGGGTGTCTCTAGTGTCAGTCTCTAGTGGTTCCAGGGTTGACGCTAGCACCGGCATCCCCCTGTGCCCCTTGAGACTGTCCCCTGCACCCTTCATCCCGGCTGCCGGCGGGGCGGAGCCGCCCTGGCGGATTGGGTGTGTTCCTCCCTCAGCCCGACCGTGAGTCCTCTGTCGGGGACACAGCCAGTGGACTGCGGAGCGGTGCTAGGCTGCTGGGCGCGTGGCCACCATGACGGGAAGGTAAACAGATGCTTAGGTTATGGGTGGAGAGTGACATGGGCCGGGACGGATGCGGGACTGCGGGGTCGTGGCAGGAAGTCCGCCACTGCTCCCAGGCTGCAACCCCTCTGGGACTGAGAGTCGGGCAGGGGGTCCTACTCTCTTCCTCGAGGGTGTGTGTGGGCAAGGGCAGGTGTAGTTCTACCGCCATTGATCCCCTTGGGGTGACCCAGACCGGGGACTTGTCCAAGGTCAAGATCGAAACCTTAAAATGTGGCTGAGAGCCATGGACTTTCCTGGCAACCCTCTGTGTGATCCTGGGTGATAGTCACTGGGTGATAGCCTGCCATTGCCTCCTCTGTGAAACAGGGCGGTAAACGGTGTGTAGGACCTGTGGGGGAACTGCCTCTAAACCCTAAGTGTAGAGGCTCCGGGAGGGGCAGGGAGTATCCCTCCAGTTGGCCCCTGGGCAAGGTTCTGAGGTCCCTTCCTACCATTTCACAGATGAGGTAATTCAGGTTCCAGAGGTTCGGGAGGTGGGTCACATGTCCACAGGAGTCCAGCCAGTGTTGGCTTCTGCAGTTACTTCTGGAATATGGCTGGGTACAAGTGTGTGGTTCAAAGCTGGGCTGGAAAGGCACAGCCAAGAGCTGGCAGGGGTGCTTTTCCTGCACGATGCCTCTGCTACACTGGGGCTCCTGGGGAGCCTTTCCCTTTTGCAACCTTTGGTAAAGGGTCCTGGGAGTCAGGGCAACAGCCAGCAGTGTGAGCTCGTGGCCTGAAGATCCCTTGAGGCACAGGACAGTCTTCTGCCTCAGGGACACACTGCTGCTGACGGCTGAAGCTGTGGCTGGGAGTCCTCGGGTAGCCCTGGATTCAGAAACACTGTGTATCCTGTCATGGAGTAAGACCAGTTCTGCCCTCCTGCTTCCCAATGCTTCCTCCCCAGCCTCAGCTCTGGGTACTCCCCCAGCGTGAAGACTGCTGCTTTATGTGGTGCAGCACAAGGACCTGTCCCACCCCAGGAAGGTGGTAAAGGTCTTCCCACAGACTGCTGTGGTCACTTCTGTGTGCCCCTCAGCTTGTCCCCTACTCCCGGTTTCCTGGCAGAAATCCTTACCATTTTCTTTCCTCTCCATGCTCAGCCCTCAGTTTTGAAAGAAAAGCAGGGAGAGAGTCAGGCACCCAACTATATCTTAAGCTGGAAGTGGGATCCCGAATAGAGACATGAGGCACCTGTTAAGCCTGGATTCCTCAGCCCTCTCTGGATTGGTCGGTCATGGGCAGCCAGCAAGAAGAAAACCTTCAGGAAGGTTTTTGGTGGTGGGAACAGAGATCAGGAGATCTGCTGGCCATGGGGTCACAGGGAACAGGGAGCTCCTTTCTGCTCTGGGTGCTATTGCTCATCCTAGAGAACAGAGAAACCCCTAGATGCGGGGATCTCAACAGCACAGGAAATGTTCACAGTGCCCCTCCTCAGTGATGCCCTCTTTGAACATTTCGGTGCCTCTCTTCAGTTCTTGCCTTCAAGCATTTCCCTGTTGGTGTGTTTTAAGTCGCTGTGAGATGACACTGTGTCCACCACAGTTCCAGGCTTGGCTTCCTTCCCTTGTACACACAGAGATCCTAGCCAGGCTTGTCTGGGAGGAACACACATCTGACTCAGACTTTGGAGTGGGTGAGTCTCTTCTTATCCTAAGAACTATGGGGGTTCTTTAGCTCCATGTCACGTGCTCTGTGTCCATTGCCTCAGTGAGGCGGGGCAGGTCTTCATGCTTGGATCCTGGAACCCCCGCCAGTCTTTGGAGCCAGACTGCAAGGATACCCCCTCTGCTCACACCCCTCAGGACCCTCCTTGCCACCTCTCCCCTGGGCAGTGGCAGGCAAGAGCAGAAGGAGGGCTGTGGGGAGCCACCAAAGGAGACCTGGAGTAGCATCCTTTGTAAATGCACCTGTTGGTGCTGTGCAGAGAGGGCTATAAGGAGACTGGGAAGCCAGCCTGGAGGCCATCAGCCAGGGAGGCTGAGGGGATGGAATTGGGAGGCAGGGTCAGGGCTTCCTGGAGGTGGAGTGGACAGGATGTTATCGGAGCTGTTTGAGCCAGGGCCTCGGCTCTGTCAGCCACCTCCTCACTGGGCCAATTACATAGACAAGTTATAATGAAAGGCAGAGGAAGGACAGTTATTCAGTGTGGTCACACTGGGAAGAGAAGCAGGGGTCCTGCCAACGCCTACGTTGTCTCCCACCCCAATCCATCTTCAGAGTCCTGACATGAAGTTCAGGTTTAAAAGAAGGCAAGAGGAATGCATGGATGAGAGGTCCTGGTCAGGGTGTGGTGCTGCCCACCGCTGCCCTGTCACAGTCTCAGCTCCAGTCTCTGCAGCAAGGTAGCCTGACAGCTGTCAGAATCATGTGACATCTCTTCCTGGGAACAAGCCCCTCTTCTGGCTCACCCCAGGCTTCAGCATCTTTCCTCCCCATGATGACAGTCCTGGAGCAACTCTGATTTCTTGGGGATCATTGTCTCCATAGTCAGATAGCCAAGCCAGGTGTGGTGTCACACACCTTTAATCCCAGAACTTGGGAGGCAGAGCCTGGGGCATCTCTGTGGGTTCGAGGCCAGCCTGGTCTACAGAGCTAGCTCTAAGATAGACACAAATGTCTCTTGAGCACATCTTCATCTCAGTGACGAGAACAGGTCACTAATGGCCTGCTCTGAGATGCACAGTAGGAAGCATTGGTGAAGGCCTATTTTTCAGCAGATCTGAGAGGAAGAAAGCGTGCTCTAGGTGGGGGCCAGTCTGAGGGGAGAACTGGAGAGGCCCAGGAAAGGGCTGGGCTAGGGAAAGAGGGCCGGAGCCCTGTGTATTGCTGAGGAAGAGAAGGCGCCATGGTGTGAGAATGACCCAACCAGCGGGTGGTGTCATGGCCTGGGGACTTCAACACCAGGTTCTGTGGTAGTCACAGCTGTGCTTCCCTGTTAGAATCTCTAAGCAAGCTCTCAAGAAAAGCCCAAGACCAAGCAAGTGATTTCTCTGGCTAAAATGATCATTTCTGAAGTGTGACGTATTGCTCTTCAAAGAACTGAAAGTAGTATTAATGAAGGATGTGTTCCTGTAAAGTCCTAAACTTCTGTCTAAACCATTCTTTCAGATGCTTTTAGAGATCTCCAAGACATGCCAGGGTTAGCATTACATAAACAAACCTTTTACAGAGGGTAGGCAGAATCTCTCAAGGCCCACCACCATCCACTCCAAGCAAGTACCAGTTGATCTTGGACAGCTAAAGGAATGCTTAAAAAGAAACATTAGTGAGCCCTCCCCCACAAGTCCCCCAAATTCTATTACATATCAATTATTTCTTCAAAAGAATGATGAGAACAAAGTTGATGTAACCAAATACTCAACAAGAAGCAACTTGAGGAAGGAGACATTTACTGTGGCTCACAGTTTGAGAAGATACAGTCCATCGTGGCCAGGAAGACATGGCAGCAGGAATGTGAGGCAGCTGGTTCAGCTGTGTGTGCATTCAGGAAACACAGTAGGGTGACTGCTGGTGCTCAGCTTAACCTTCTCTTTATGCAGCTCAGGACCCCAGAGGCCATTTGGTGGCTCTAGATGTTATTAATGCAACCGTCAATATCAACGATTACAGTTGTGTGTAGTGTAGTGTGTGTGTGGGAGACCCTACTCCATGAAACCCTCATAATCCACAGCCATTCTCCGTGAACTATCTATCTCACTGCTTCATCTCAATGTGCTGCTGCTTCCATGGGGTCACTGTGTGACTCCTCATCCCACCAGGTCTCACCCCTTTGCACTGTCTTGCTCAGCTCAGGTCCAAACTTTCATTGAGTGTATAGAATTCCCCAGTTCATGCAGTTCAAACACAGTATTCCCTCATTACCACAGTTTCCCGTACCGGGCCTTTATTAATGTCCCCATGTGCATGCTGAATCATGGATTCACCATTCTCTCTTAAAGCTCAAACAAGAATAGTTTCTATAGTTCCTATCATATTCTCCCCCTCCTCACTCTCTGATTCTCCCCAAGGGTTTTGTGTTTTTGGATCCTTGGAAGAGCTCTTTAGCATAGATATAATTTACACCCTTTGTCTTTAGTTCTGCAAGCTGTAAGAAGGATTAGCCAGCTACTTAATCTCATCCCCACAACTTCCCACTTTTCCAACAGAGGCTACTGAAGAGGACAGTGGCTGCATGTCTCTTCATCACTGAGATTCCTCCCTTACATGGGGCAAGCTTCCCCCCCCAAAGATCACATGACTCAGTCACATGCTTTATCACACACACACACACACACACACACACACACACACACACACACACAGAGGCCATGTAGCAACTACCACAGTCCGTTATGATTCTGTCCCTCACTTAGTACTTCCAGGGATCAAAGTCCATTTTCTGATTCATCAGCTGTTGGGGGGGGGCATCCCCATGTTTGCATGGCAGACTCCGTTTATCAAGGAGGCATACCACCCCATATCACGCAGAGGAAGATGGTTACCTTGGGATTTCCCCCCAGGGATGTTCAGCTTTCAGATGGTTTGGCTTGGGTTGCATGTTTTATTGCCCATTACAGGAAAGAGGTAGACTATCCTAAGGTAGGCAGAGAGAGAGGGGTTGCTTCTGCAGATGTGCCATTGGTCGTCTTCAGTTGCATTTATTTATACTTTCTGATCTTACCAGGACCACACACACACACACACACACACACACACACACACACACACACACGTGTACACACACAAATATTAAAGACAGGCTGGCCTCCTATTCAATATGTAGTTGAAAAATAACAACCTTGAATTTCTGATCCTCCTGCTTCTACCTCTGGAGTGCTGGGGTTACAGGTGTGCACCGTGACACTCATCTGTCTTTAAAATGGTACATTGTGGAGAGTCCTGGGTTCTAGCATTTTCTGTATGGGAGAGGCTGAGATACTTTGGAGGCATGAATTTAATGCTGACTACCAGGACTCTGTCCCTAAGCTTCTGCATATTTGCAGCCATCTACATCAGGAAGTGGGCATGTGGGCATTTGCAGCTTTTTGTCTCCTCTGGACTCAGCCTCTCAATGTCCTTTAAAAATATTTGCTGAATCAATCATTGTTGGGCAACTTTGGAGTTGGCCGCCCTTACAGTGATATTCTGGGCAGGGCTTGTTAATGAGTACCCCTCTGTCTCTGGGTTTGCTGATGTCTGTTCTTGGCACCTGAGAGCAGAAGGCTGGCCCTGGACTCAGTTGCCTGTTGACCCTTGGTTGTCAGGCGCAATGGCGAATGTTTCTTTAGGATGGCCTGGGAAGACGCTGCTTATGCTTTCTCCAGAAGGCTCACAGCGACATCCCAGAGTTCCCTGCTCTGCCTCTGCATTAGTGACTAGAGTGATAGCTGAGGCACCGGTGGCCATGGTTCCCATACTCCCCGGGGGTAGTCGTCTTTGGGTGACAAGTCACTGTGTCACCCTCTACAAGTAAAAATCACGAGGGTGTCTCTAAATGTTGACAGCATGGGCTTCTTTTTGGAATGCTTGGCTCTTTTGTGTGTGCACTCATGGGCAACTGAATATATGGGGTGAGTGTGCATGGAACATGGAATATGTATGCAGTCAGAGGACAACCTTTGATGTTATTCCTCAGGTACTTTTTTTTTTTTTTTTTTTTTTTTGAAGCAGGGTCTCTTATTTGCCTAGAAGTTCACCACATTATCCAGGATAGCTGGCCAGGGAGCTTCCAGAGCTCTACCTTGCTTTGCCTTGGGCATCTCCCATCCCATGTCACTCACCACTGTGGGATTCTAAGTGGTGAACCACTGTGCTCGACTTTTAAAGTTGGTTTTGGGGGTCTGAACTGAGGTCCTCACACTAGCAAAGCAAGTGCTCTACCCGCTGAGCCATTCTCAAGCATGGGCACTCAGCTTGTGGTTGGCCAAGATCCTAGGGGACGGGAGCCCAGGGTTTGGGTTCTGAAGTTGGCTTTCATGCTGCAAGCGCTCAGAGAAAGAAGCAAGGTGGCATGTGCACATGGTGGGGCCTGCAGCTGGTTTCTATTATTATTATTATTAATTATTTCTTCTTATTCATATTCTTCAACTTTTAGACAGGGTTTCATTCTGTGGCCCTGGCTGACCTGGGACAGTAGATGAAGCTGGCCTTGAACTCACAGAAAACCCGCCGTCTCAGCCTCCCGGGTGCTGGGATTAAAGGCGTGTGCTATCAGGTCATGCTTTGCAGTTTCTTAACCGTTCCAAGGGTTGGCTTGTACTCCGCGCTCCCCACCGCAATGCGCCCAGGAGCTCAGGCTCCCCCACTGTACAGGGACAGATAGAACCCAGCCCTGTTTGGGGACCTGCCCAGGCCCAGTGCCCTCCTCAGGCCCTGCTTTCTGGAAGCTGACCGCGCAGCGCAGCAGGAACAATACCCTTTCTATTCAGGTCGGACGGCTGCCCTTTAGCATCCAGCCAGTAACTCAGCTCCTGTCCCGCGGAGGAGGCTAGCATCACTATGCCTTACCAGGGGGAGGCAGCTAACGCCTCGCTAGGGCTAATGGTCAGGTGAGCTAGCTGGGTGGGGAAAATGTACCCTCAGCGCCCCACTCCGGCCAAGCAAGGCTTGCAAAGAGTTCGGGTAAATAGTGAGAGGCTGGGTGGGGTTGTAGACAACAATGGCCGGAAAAGCTTGTACTTGCCTGCAGTACTTGCTTCGGAAACCCCTCCTGGTCCTTCAGAGAGGCTGGCTAGCCAAGGCACAGGAACAGGGCTGGGCTGGAGACAGGGTGGGGGAGCAGGCGCCACTTGTTGGAGTTGATTTTGATGTAGTCTGAGATTCCGACGCTTGGGTAGGTTAAGGCACTGAAGCTAGGCACCAGAGACCCGTGCGTGGTCTCGTGGCATCCCTTCGGTGACTTTCAGATTGAGGTTATTTTATTTTGTGAGACCGAGTCTCATGTGTCCCAGGCTGGCCTTGGCTCACAATGTAGCCAAGGGTGATTTTGGACTTCTGATCTAGCTTCCATCTCCCAAGTAGTAGGATCACAGACTTGGTTTTTATGCCATGCTGAGGACTGAACCCAGGGCTTCAGGAACGTTAGAGGCACACTCCACCAACTGAACCACATCCTTGGCTACAGAATGGGTGATTTTAATGTCACCTTATAGATGCACAAACCTGGGCTCTAGCGGTCAAGGGCATCACTAACCCAAATATGGCCCATTCCAGCACACGTTAGATTCTAAAGCAGCAACTGCTTGATTCCCTAGAAACTTGACAAGGTAGGAGAAGGGAGATGGGGTTTAGGGTGTCCCCACAGTAGCTCAGAGGGTTAACCTGGGCTTAGGAGGGAAACTGGGAGTCCCTAAGGAGAGAGACCAGAGGACATGGCTCCTATACATGTTGCCCCAGGGCCACCTGGCTGGAACAGAACTGTAAAAAGCTAGAGAGAGAGAGAGAGAGAGCGCAATGGGGCAGTGGACATAGGGTCATTGGCATTAAGGACCAAGTGGCCCCAGAGGAGGTGGAGGAAGAAGTGTGGGGGAGGAGAGAGCCGGGGAGCCACAGTCACAGGTGGGCAGGGTGAGGACCTGGTAGCATGGGGAGGGAAAGATCTTCGGAGGCTGACGTCACTCAGGTTCTTCGGAACTTCCTGCCAGTGCCAGGGAAGTTTGACAGGGATTCTAAAGGACTGAGTCCCGAAAAAGGTGTTTGTGGGGCTGAAGAAATGACTCAGTTGATACAGTGCTTACTGTGCAAGCAGGAGCACCAAAGTTCAGATCCCCAGCACCCATCTTAAAAAAAAAAAAAAAAGCCGGCCTCTTGTCTGGGACCCCAGCACCAGGGAGGCAGAGACAAGCAGATCTCTGGAGCTCACTGGCCAGCCTAGCTGAACTGGTGAGGCCCAGGTCCAGTGAGGAGCCTGTCTAAAAAACAAGGTGGAGAAGGAAACATCTGACCTCACCCTCTGACCTCCACACCCACAGGAACACAAGCGTGCATGCTCGTGCGCACACACATCATCTTTGGCCGAGAACAGAGGCAGCGCTGGGGAGGCAGCGCTGACTCAGATGTTATCTGTGATCAGTGGTTATCTGCAAAGGGACTGCCGTATGCTGGTTCTTCTTCAGGGGCCCAGCACAGGCCGGCACAGGCCTAGGCAATCCCACTGCTCAGGGAGGGACCTGTGGTTCACCTGCACGTGGCCAGCTGGAATGGAGTCCTCCCAGGTCAGCTTTGGTTGTGTCTGGTATGAACTGTGGGGCCGGGGTACAGGTGACCAGGGAGCTGAGAGTGACCTCAGGGTGGAGATAACGAACAACATGACCAAGGCACAAGGAGGGATGTGGGCTCTGTAAAGAAACTTAGGCTCCAGCAAGATCCCAGGAATGTGCATACACATGTTTATGCAACGCCTGCTTTTGGCTTTCCTTGAACTTCTGGTTCGTACTTCATGCCAGTTCTCTGTTGTGACAGGTGTGGCATGCTTGAACTGTTCTTGATAAAAGGAAACCGAGCCGCTGGACCAAAGGGGCATGACTAAGGCTTCTAAAAAGGTGTTACCTCTGACAGGTTTTGGATGGATTTGGCGATTCGGATAGGAACACGCCCCCTTGGCCTTTCCCACTTCAATGCTCTCTTCTCCCTTCTGCTTTTCTTCTTTTTCCTTTTCAGACAGGGTCTCACGTAGTTCAGGTAGGTCCCCAATTTGCTATGTTACCGATGATGACCTTGATCCTCCTGCCTCCACTTCCTCGGTTCTGGGATTACAAGGGTGAGCCACCGTACCCAGTATTACGCAGACCTAAGGATCCAGTTCACGACTTTCTTGCACACAAGGCAAGCACTCTGCCAACTGAGCCACATCCTCAGCTCCTGGAATATGTTTGTGATGGTGAAAATGCATCCTGTGTACAGCTGTCCAAGGCAGCGTGTTAATTTTCCAGTGTCCACATGATGAGGAATAGGGCCGTCTTTGTGTCAAACCCTGTTTTTTGTGTGCAGCCCGGTGACCTCTGATGCTGATGTGGCCAGGGAGACAGGCCAAATCGTTCCAGAGCTGGCCGCGGCTGGTGGGAGGAAGCTTCCACTGGAGCTTAGACTGTGCCTGCTGCACAGGGAGCCTCTCTTTACCCCGAACCTGGCTTGTGCCTGAAATAGTGCAGACACTCAGCAAAGACCCAGCGGCAGAGGCAGGAAGTTGCTTGTGCGAAACACAGATTCTCCAGGTATTGTCTTTTATAGACAGTCGATGTTGGACTCATTGTACAGACGAGGGTACTAAAGTTCGCAGGACTTTGATGCATGGGCTAGGGATGTAGTGGGTAGAGTACTTTCCTAGCATACATGAAGCCCTGGGTTGATTGCCAGCACTCAGAAGGTAGAGACAGGAAGATCAGGTTTAAGATCTGGCTAAGACATTTGCCAAACCAGATGACCAGAGTTCAGTCCCTGGGTCCCACATGGTGGAAGGAGAGAACCAACTCCTGCCGGATGTCCTCTGAGCCTCATACATGGTGACAAGGTACAGGAACACACATGTGCACACACACACACATGTACACACACATACATATGTACACACACACACACACACACACACACACACACACACACCATAAATAAACAAATGGAAAAAAAGAAAAGAAAAGAAACCCTTTGCTTTAGACAGGGTCTCACTACATAACCCTGGATAGCCTGGAACTCGTTGTATAGACCAATTTGACCTAAACTCAGAGATCCACATGCCTCTGCTCCCCTCAAGTGCTGGGATTAAAAGGGGTGTGCCACTATGCCAAGTTCAAGAAGGACTTTTTAAAGAAGTCCCATCATCCTTCTTCCCAGGCCCCCTCACTCATGTGCAGGGATTGGAGAGGAGGAAGAAACTGTTTCGGATGGCCAGGCCTGTGTGACGCCCTGGGAAATAAGGGGACAGGAAGAGGTACGAGTCTAGTCCCAGGTGATCCTCAGCAGGCCTCCGCCGCTGTGCTTTAGTGTCTTTGGAGCAGAGGGAATCCCCCGTCTCATCCCAGACTGCCCTATAAGCTTAGGAATGTCTTGTGATAATTTAGTGTGTGTCATCTGTCCAGAGTATGAACGTTTGGAGCGCTGGGGGTGAAGGTTGAGGAAAGGGAGCAGGGTGGTACGCATGCTCAGTTCTGGGTTTGGTTCTCAGAAACGTGAAGTTCTGTGCTCTGAGGGTGGGGCCTGGCTGTCTCCTCAGAGGACAGAGGACAGGCTGCTCTCTGCCCTAGGGCTGACTGTGTGAAGGAAGGCATGGAATGTCCATCCATCTCTGACCCTCTGCCCTCTGGCAGGGAGTACAGGAGGCCACAGGCCTTCCCCAAACACCAGTTGGGGAGCTCTGAAAAGCACCCAGAGCTACAGTACAATGACAGTTCTCTTTATGCTGTCTGAGATCTGCTTAGCCCTGGACTGCGTGCAGATGTGCTATTACACCCTTAACCTTGGGTATTGGTCCTCACCTTCCACGTTGGGCACACCAGCCTAGCCGGCCTGCAAGCTCCTGGGAATTCTCCTGTCCCTGTCTCCCACCTCCCGACAGGAACTCGAGGACTGCGGACACTTGACATACTGTCTTGTCTTTTGCATGGATTCCGGGGATTCCAACTCGGGTCCTCAGAGTTGCGTAGCCATGTGGCAAGTGGCTTTACCCACTGCGCCGTCTCCCCAGATCTTCACCTTGTGTGTGTGTGTGTGTGTGTGTGTGTGTGTGTGTGTGTGTGTGTGAGAGAGAGAGAGAGAGAGAGAGAGAGAGAGAGAGAGAGAGAGAGAGAGAATGTCTGACATTTCCCTGGCTCTCACCCAGGTAGGCTAGCTTGGCAGGCCAGTGAGCTGCAGAGACATGCTTGTCTCTGCTTCCCTGGCACTGGGACTCTAAGTGGGTGTCAGTATGCTTGGCTTTGTGTGTGTGTGTGTGTGTGTGTGTGTGTGTGTGTGTGTGTGTGTGCATGTGTGTGTGTGTGTGGGGGGGGGACTCTGGATCTGGAACTCAGGTCTTCAGGCTTGTGTGGCAAACACTTCACTGACTGAACAGAGAAAGGCCTCTGCTTTCTTCCAGATTCAGCTTTAGATATGTCAGGCATCACGGTGGGGAGGTTATGGTGGAAAAGTCAGGTGTGAAGACATGGGCTTCTATCCCAGGACAGTGGGGAGGCACAGAGAGAGCCAGGTGTATCCTTGGTGCCTGCTAATCAGCCAGCCTAGCCTACCTGGTGAGTCCCATGTCAGTGAGTGATACCGCCACAAAAAAAAAAAAAAAAAAAAAGCGTGGATGGTGCCTGAGGAACAACAGCTGAGATCGCCCTCTGGCCTGCAGCCCTGCAGGTCTCCTCCCCCATACACATGTACGTACAAAATTTCATGTTTTAAGGACGTTTACAACTTTGTGCTGTGTTTGTCGCCGTTAAAGGTTGGATCCACCTGAATGCTTGAAGCAGGGACATGTCCCTGGGCAAACCCTGCAAGTCTGCTGCCCAGTGCTGACCTTCTTCTCCTTCTGTCCCCTCTAGCAACATGTCTGAATGCTTGGCCGATGCCATGTGCCAGCGCTGCCAGGCCCGGTTTGCCCCCACAGAGCGCATTGTCAACAGCAATGGGGAGCTGTACCATGAGCACTGCTTCGTGTGTGCGCAGTGCTTCCGGCCGTTCCCTGAGGGGCTCTTCTACGAGGTGAGGAGCCTCCGGGTAGAAGCCTGTTCTTGAGGAGTCCATGGCTGCTCTGTGACCTGGCCAAGCTCTGAGGTAGCAGAGCTGAGTGTCATGCATGGTGTTGGCCCATCCCTCACCCGGGAACTTCTGGAGTCAGACTCCCCTGGACAGGTTCCGGGCGGGTCCCTGAGTAGGAAGAACCCCACCATGGTGCTTGTTCCCCATTGGGTCAGATAGTAAATGCAATGGCTGGGTGATTCCAATATCTGGAGGGTGCTTTAGAAATAAGGATTCTCGTGGTTGGAGTTGGGTAACCAGGTGATGTTTGATGAGGCCGGAAGAGAAGGGACACACAGACACAGACACACAGACACAGACACAGACACACACACACACACACACACTCCTCGGCAGCAGAAGATCTTGGCAGAAGGCACAGCATAGGTACTGAAGTGGAAGCATGTGGGAAATTTGGGGAGAGGCTGGTGTGGTAGAAGTAGGAGTCTGGGGATGAGCCGGAGAGTGGCAGGCAGTAGACAGAGACTCGATCTTTCTATCTTAGTGGCTCTCCTTTGGGGTCTTGAGCTTCTTTTCTGTAAGAGATTGGAGTCACCTGGGTTTGGAACAGAGGAGTCACACCATTGCCCAACATGTGAAGAAGACCCCTCTGATTCGAGGCATGTGACATGCGCCTGTAACACCAGATCGTGGGGAGCTATGTAATGGGACTGTCTCAAAAACCAAGTGGAAGGCAGAGAGAGGCTCCGGGCATTGTGCCATACAGAGGCTGGGAGCCAGCTGGGAGAGAGGCTGGGGTACCAGGTGAGACCAGGAGCGGGGTCATTGAGGATGGAGATAGTTCAGATAAACGTTAAGGGCTCTGAAATGCCCACGCCAGCTCACAAGAGCAAGTAGTTAAGTCCTTTCTAAACACGGCTGTTGTTAAAAGTAACTCATGCACGGGGTGGCTGAGGAAATGCCTTCCTTGGTCATCAGAGTGCTCGACTCACATCGTGAGCTCTTGAGTTGAATCCTCTGAACCAATGTAAAAAACGGGGCACGCTAGCTTGTGCTGGAGTCCCACACTGGGAAAGTAGAGAGACAGGTGGATGCCTGAGGCTCACAGGCCAGTCAGTCAGTCTAGCCTGTTTGCTGAGCCTATCATAGGCTGGTGAGAGACCCTGTTCCCAAAAGCATGGGTGGGGTGCACCTACATATACATAAACACACACATAGTAAACCATATCAGTGTACAAGGGTATAGTACTTTATTAAAAAATGAAGATAACAAATACTTAAAATGTCCTACTTCCCTTTATTTCGTTAGACTTCCATGGCATTTACGTGTCTGAGATTATTTCTGCCTGTGTGGTAATAAAAAACGGCATGGTACCAGCTTGGCAGTGAGATTCACACCACAGCATCTGGCAGACCCAGAGTCAGGGCCTCTGTTGCCTCCCCCGCAGAGTTGGTTAGACACTGATGGCACTCCACTGGGCTGGAGTGGAGGGGGGACCAGAGCTCAGAGGGGGCTGTGCTCTCTTGGATTGACTGATGTGGGTATGTGGCCTGCATGTCAGATGAGGATCTCCTTTTGCTTTCCAGGCTCCTGAGAGATGCTGGCCGGCTGTAGAGGCAGCAGAGCATTGGGAAGAGCTCTGTGAGGGGCTTTAGACCAGAACCAAGCAATGCACACAGTGGGTGTTTGGGAGATATTGCTGCTGAGGGACTTCAAGCCTCTGCAGTTTCTCTGGCTCACTGGGAGAGCTGCATGTATAGTTTTAGGAGAAGGGAGTTATCCAGGATGACTTTGAACTTCTGGTCCCTCCGACTTGCATCTTTCAAGTGCTGGGATTACAGCCAGGCACCCCCATACCCTGTTCATGTAGTCCTGTAAACAGAAGCAAGGGCTTCCTGCATGGTATGCAAGCCCTCTACAAACTGAACTACATCATCAGTCCTTTTTTTTTTTAAAGAAAGTAAATTGTTAAGGGAGAGGAAGGCTGAGGCAAGCTTTGGTCACACTTGGAGACAATACATGACAGCCTCTGACCGCAACACTCGGGCGCTTTTCTTTGTCACCCCAATTCCTCAGGCCCTTCCTGTGTTCTCTTTCTTCCCTCTTCCCGCTATGGGCCTTCTATAGCCTCCGGGGACACTGACCTGGTCAGACACGGAGGACAAAGTGGCACATGTGACTCAGATTTGACCTGGTCTGCCCCAGCCCCAACTCCCACCTCAACTTGGCCTGTAGTCAGGATCCTCGGGTCCTCAACAGACAGCAGAATCTCGGACCCGCAGCATCTCTGTGAAACACTCACTTTGTACTCTGCTAAACTGCCTGGGCCAGTCCCTGCTCCAGCTAGCTTGAGAAGGCTCGCTTCTCTGGACCCCATTCCCTCACTGTGTATTAGGAGCAAAGGACTGTGGAGATGATGAATGACTTGCTTGTCTTTTGTCTGTGGCCCCATTTGTAGTTCGAGGGCCGGAAGTACTGCGAACATGACTTCCAAATGCTGTTTGCTCCATGCTGCGGATTCTGTGGTAAGAGCTGGTGACGCCACCTGGGAAGTGGGGACGGGGGCAAGTAGGAGACAGGCAGTACTGGCGCGCTGCTTAACCTGGGGACTTTTACTCACCACCTCATTCTATCTCTCTGAGTGAGCATTGCTCTTCAGGTCCCTAAAGGAGGGGTGCTCGGACAAGGCTAAACTGGGAGGAGCCCCAGGCTACACAGGACTTGGGAGGTGCCGAAGGGTGGGGCGTCCCCTGACTGACAACTGAGGTCTCTCCTCTTCTAGGTGAGTTTGTTATTGGACGCGTGATCAAGGCCATGAACACCAACTGGCATCCAGGCTGCTTCCGCTGTGAGCTGTGTGACGTGGAGCTGGCTGACCTGGGCTTTGTGAAGAACGCAGGCAGGTGAGGCAGCGGCAGTTGTGGGCAGAGAGGAGGGTCTCTTGCCCCCACTCCAAGAGCCATGGTCCAGCGAAGTACCAGGCACCTTCCAGGCTCTGCAGCGTCCTGTGCGGACCTGGCCGTGGACCTTGTTCTACCCCTACTAGATGGAGAACACAGTCCCCCAGGCATGGATAAAGATGGGGTAGAAGAGTGAGGACAGATGGGGCTTCCTCTGAGCAGGGGGCTCCTTTGGGGACAGCAGGCATGAGGGTCTTAAGTGGCTATGGATGGATGAGGAGTTTTAAGTTAACAAATCACTATTACCCCTGACACCCCACCTGCTGCTCCCACACCATGCTGACCCCAGCTGTCTGCCTTCCTCCCTGTATGCACATGGCTGGAGGATGTCGGACAGACAGAAGGTTCTTAACCAGGTTGCCCAGTTTACTCTAAATTCAGAACTGTAAACGTCATTGGTACTCTGGCAATTCCCCTTCCAAGAAGCCTTGTTCTTTCTCTTACCCCTGCCTCCCTCGCTGTGGGTTCTACACCTCCCCTGCAGCCATGACCTCATCTCCCACCTGCGTGGGGAAGCTTTGGGGGAGCTCCCAGCAACACCTTTGTGCCCCGAAGTCCTTCAGAGCATAGCGGTTGACCTTCTCTATACCTCAGGTCAAGCCTGGGTATCACCAGGTCCTCTCCTTGACCTCCAGTGGCCTCACAGCAGGGCCCTCCTGCCTAAACCGCCTCCCCTCCCAGTGAGACCTCTGTTCTGTGCTAGCTTCCTCCAGCCTCTCTCTGCACAGAGGTGTTCTTTGGGCCTGGGTCCATACCTACCCTTGAAGATGAAGTCTTGGGTCTCTCAACAGCACATCTGGACAATCCAGGGGACTCCTCCAGATCTCTCCTTTGCTCAATTCCCCTGCCTGTGTGGCATCTCCATTTGAGATTTCAACACAACAGATCCCAAACAGAGCTGCAAGTTTCTCCTCTTCTGACTCAAGTCTGCTTCCGCAACCCCTGTGCCAGAAAAGGCATTGCCGCCTTCCAGAGACCCTCCAGCTTCCCACAAGACTGTGCTTCCTGTCTGGGTACTTGGTTCTCTGTCAAAGCCCCTCTGTCTCAGCCTACAGTGATCTTGTCCCTTTGCTATGCCGCTGGAGGGGCACATGACCTCATACTGGTCCTGGCATCTGTAAGGGTGCCATGGTCTTGTGTTCAGCAGGCTGTCTTGGTGAGGGACCACGAGGGTGGACAGACCTGTACTGGTGAGAAGCAACACGGAGCATCAGGGGCATCAGTCCGGGCTGTGCTCTTTCTGAGATGAGCCCTGCACAGGCCGCTACCCCATGCTTTGGAAGACAAAATGTAATAGAAGAATAGAGGGTTTCTCTGTTGATGGGCAGGGTGTGGTTGGAGGGTTAAGTCTGAGAGCCCTTCGGACCTAGAATGGCACTTGAAACTCCATGATGCATGGCTTCAGGTCTGCCTGGGGCAGACATACCCCTGGGCCACCAAAACCACAATAAGGGAGACATTGCCCTACTTGGTCATTCTTGGGTGGAAGGGAAGAGAATTTCAGGGGAAGACATCATGTGTCATGTTGAATTAGCATAATAATTTCCTTTACCTTAAGGCTTGATTATGTTTAAGAGTAGTACAAACAGTTACAAAAAGGATACATTAGCATGGTCAACACATGCTGACAAGTTCAACAGTTCAAAGCCAGGCAGCCCAGGCTGGCAGAAGCCTCTTGGGAGGGAGTGGAAATGCCCCCCCTCTGGGTTTGAGTGAGCTGGAGACAGGTTCACACACCTGGCTCCCTGCCTGCAGCAGGCCTTAATGGCTGTCCATCTATGCCGTATGCCTGACCAGGCCACCTTCTACTGAGAAACTCCAGACGTTGTCAGGCTGGAGGCAGATGTGGGAACAGGGTTACAGCAGGGGAGCCCAGAGCTGTGTTTGCTGGACTCACTTGCAATCAGTCTGAAATGTACTCGTGTGTGGCTATCCTAGAGTCTGTGTCCCCCAAGCTCGGAACAAGATCATCTCCCAAGGCAGGCAAGGACTCTGTAGGATACGCGATATACCATGCACTTCAAAGGAAATATTAGACGCCCCTCTAGTCCCATTGAGATTTGTGCTGCTTCCTTTTCGGGGTCCTGGGCAGCTTGCTTTCTGGGTTATTCTGTCGGGCTTTGTTGCTGTGGGCATCTGCAGTATGAAGGAAGCTGGAAGTTTTGTGGGGAAGAAAGATCTCCATTGTTCCAGAAATGTCCCTGTGGCTCCCTTCCCTATTTAGTACCAGTGAAGTCACTGAGTGTCTGGGAGCTGTAAATAAGGCAGGCCAACCCAGTGCCTGTGGAAGGGTGGGCAGGGCATCCTGTAGTCAGCCCCCCGCTCTTGGTGGAGTTGCTCAGACTGGATGGTCTTGTAGTTAAGACCTTGGAGCAGGGCAAGAGCTGCTGACACGTTAGTTTATTTGCTCAGGAAGTGGTGAGGGAACATAGACTTCTTTAGCTGGCTCTGGTAGCGAGCGTGTGCCCCAGTGGAGAGCTGGTCCTCCTACAACAGTCTACAGCTGGCCTGGTGACAGGACCTCCTTGCTCAAGGCTCACAGCTCAAGGCTCACAGTTCAAGGCTCACAGCTCGGATCGGGCACTCAGGGAGCTCTCGTTGGTTTTTCCTTCAAAGCTGGGAGGTGGGCCTGCCAGCCGTTTGCTGCAGAGCAAGTTGCACAGGGCGTGGCGGAACTTCTCAGCCACGAAGAAGTACATGACAGGGTCCAGGGCCCCGTTGAGGCTGGTGAGACACGAGGTGATGCGGTTCCCTAGGGCCAGGGCACGCTGAGCAGAGCAGGACATCCCGCCACCACCGCCGCCGCCGCGGTAGTGAAGCACGTAGACTGAGCGGTGGATGTGGTAGGGCACAAAGCAGATGAGGAAGATGGCCAGAACCATAGCGATCATGCGGACGGCTTTGTTCTTGAGGTGCTTCTCTATGCGGGGGCCCTGGCGCAGGCTGCGAATGATCAGCAGGTAGCAGGTCACGGTGGTGATGAAAGGGAAGGTAAAAGCCACAGCCAGGGAGGCCAGGGCATGGTGGGAGGCCTTCTCCCGGTACAGCTGCAGGCAGACCACTGTGTGGTTGGTCTGCACGGTCTGTGGGCTCACTAGAAGCGGGGCCATAGCCACAGCCACCACCACCCACAGGAAGGCACAGGCCAGGTGGGCATAGAGAGGTCTTCGGAGCTTGAGGGACTTGACTGGGTGCACAATGGCCAGGAACCGGTCGGCGCTGATGCAGGTGAGGAAGTAGATGCTGGCATACATATTGAGGTAGAAGAGGAAGCCGGTGAGCCGGCATGGGATTTCCCCAAATGGCCAGTGATTCCCGGAGAAGTGATAAACCAGCCGGGTGGGCAGGACCAGGACACAGGACAAGTCGGCCACAGCCAGGTGCATCAGGAACACGTTGGCCGGGGTGCCTGACTTGTGGTCCCATATGAAAAGCCACAGGGCCAGAGAATTGCCCACAAAGGCTAGGATGAAATCCAGAAGGTAGAAGCAAGCGAAGAGCATGTTCTCTAGTGGGGTCTCCTGTCCACATTGCTCCGAGTAAGCCAGGGAGGCGTTGTCAGTCAGACTGGGTAGGGCTGTCTCCAGGCCATTCATGGTGTGGCTAAAAGCAGAACAGGGGAACAGAGCTGGAGGGCATACAGAACCAGTTGTGGGATTCCCAGGATGCACCCCAGGGTCAGAGGCAGGACCTCTGATGCCTTCATTGTCTCCTGTCACCAGCTTGAGAGGAACGGAGCTATTCTAAGCTTGTCATAGCTGCTGAGCTGCCGAGGGGGACTCCTGTGTCTGGGGGATTTTCTGCCTCCTTTGGAACTGGCTGAGCCTCAGGCATTTTGAACCTCAATCTCAGTCCAAATCCAACCGAGGCTTGGTTTTCCCTGTGAGTAGGAGGGCCTGGGGCAATTTCTGGAAGACCCAGAACCGGGAAGTTCCTTTCTGCACTGTGCCTATCCCTCAGCTTAGAGGGTGGATGAGTTAGTACTGGAGGGAGAGGGAATCCAGCTTGATTGTCTGGGCTTCTGAGGACAGGGAGAGCCCTTATTTTCTTTTCTAACCCCACCCCAAGGCAGGGGTAGCATTGTGGAAGGGGTCCCTTAAGCCTCACTCCCCATGGGTGAGTAAGTAGGGTCTGTTGCTAAGAGCCAGGTACTTGGTACCCATCACTCTGAGTCCCAGGACCTCCCTGACCTGCTGGCCTGGTCTGCAAGGAGCAATATGTCACAACTTTTTGTCCCACCGCCTGGCTCCTCCCGCACTTGCTAGCAGGGCTCCATCGGGGCTGCACTGGACATGCTTTCTGTCACGGGACCTGAGAAGCCCCGGATCTCTGGAGTTTTCCACACTTAGCGGGTCAACTCCATTTTGACCAGCTTTTCTGGGTGAGAGCTGGGTTTAGGAAACCTTTGCAGGACCTCAAACCAGCAGGGAGTCCCTTCCAAGCCGAAGTGTTCCACAGCCCAGGCTGGGGTATGAGGGAGTCCTGCATCTTCCAGGATCCAGTTTCACCTCTGGGAGCCTAGGTGACCCCGTGGCCAGAGCTGGGAGTGTGGCTCATCACATTACAAACACTGGAGTTGCCCATTGGCTTTTGTGGGGGCTTTGCCAGGACTGGCTACCTAACTTTAGGGGCTCAGAGTCAAATGAAAATGCATAACTCCTTGCTCAAAAAGTAAGCATTTGGGTTGGGGATGTAGCTTAGCTGGTAGAGTGCTTGCCCGGTGTGAAGGAGGCCCTGGGTTTGACTCCTAGCACATAAACTGGGTGTGGTAGCGAGTGTAATCCCAACACTTGGAAGCTGGGCAAGAGGTCAGGGTCATCCTCCGTTATATAGAGAGTTCAAGACCAGCCTAAGCCATGACTTTAAAACATAATAATAATTCTAAAATGTAAGAATTTCAGGATCATGGAAATGGTTGAACAGCTCAGGGCCCTGTGTGACTGCAGGGTGTCTCCACTGTCACCTCCGCCCAGTCTCCCTTCCTGCTCACTCCTGCCCCTTCCTGCCCACCCCTGCCCCTTACCTCTTGCAGATGACCCAGGAGGGCAAGGACGGGAGGCAGGCGAACGGTGATCCAGCCGTGGGTGGTGCTCCAGGTGGACTCCCTGTAGCCGTAGGAGGGAGACCTGACTATTTAAGGAGAGCAGGAGAACCCACAGCGCCTCCGAACCTGAAAAGCGGCTTCATTCCTGAGGGGTCCTTTGTGGGGTAGGCTGCTTTCCCAGCTGGATCTGCTTCCACGGAGCACGTACTGAATATTCCAGTGTGTCCTCAGATTGTGCACACCCCCATCCCCCAGCCAGGCCACAGAGCACCACAGAGGCCAAGTGTGTGACTGTCCTGGGAGCCTGGGAGTGGGCAAGGGCTGGGCCGAGTGGGGGTCTTGGGCTGGAATTGACAGACACAACAGGACATTTCAGAAGGGTATGGTTTTCTACTAGTAGGGGGGTAGGGAGGGGTCAGCTACCATGGCAACGGGCCAGGATCCCAAGCTTACTGGTGGGGGTGGGGGTGGGGGGGTGTTGTTATGCATGCCAGGGTTGGAGCTGAGGAGTCTTGGGCCAGATGAGAGGGGATTCTTTCAGACACTTGCTGTAGGGTCCTTGTGTCCTGTCCTGTATAATTAGGTCCCGTTTGGATGTGTGGAATAAATCATGGCCTTTATGTGGAGCCCTGCACAGCTGCAGATGCCTTATAAAGGGGGTGCTGTTTATGCTGCGGGGATGCAGCTCAGCCCAGCAGGCCTGGATTTTGCCTGGGAGGGCTTCTCGGCAGAGCACGGTCAGCAGGAGGGCCTCAGTGTCTCCCTGACCAAGGCTTGCTCCTTCTGGGGTGGCGCAAAGCTGGGATGCATTGGGCGTTGCCTGTGACTCATTGAAGTTCATCAAGGCTGATATCACTAATGGGGTAGCCATACAACACAGCTAAATCCGAATTCTTAGTTTCAAAAGACACTTCAGTTGAAGTGTTTGAAATTACGGTTGGGCATATAGCTCGGCCAGCACTCAGTGCTTGTCAAGTGTGAAGGCAAAGCCCTGGGTTCCATCCTCAATGCTGCAGAGACTGTGTGGTGGCTCACACCTGTGTTCCCTGCACTCGAGAAGCCGAGGCAGGAAGATGAGAGGTTCATGGTCATCTTCAGCTACATACTGAGTTTGAAGCCAGCCTGAGTTACATGAGATCCTGTCTCAAAAACAAACAAGCGAAACATTTACAATTATGTGTGCCTAACATCTGGAGAGGACCTTCTGCCCAATGGTATCTTTCGTCAGTCTGTCTTTTCACACAGCCCTGTGCAGCTGGGAATTTTGCCCCGTTTGACAGTTGAGGAAGCCAGAGTTCAGAGAAGTGAGGTCATTCACCCTGTGGTAAACTCTAGCAAGTGGCAGAGCCTGGCTCTCCACCCTAGCACATGTCACTGCAGAAGTAAGACTTTACGTGTATTTGGTCCTTTCTGTTGGCTTGAGGCATTTTGACATGAGAATTCTTTTGGTGGGGTTTTTCAAGACAAGGTTTTCCTGTGTAGCCCTGGCTGTCCTGGAACTTACTCTGTAGACCAGGCTGGCCTCAAACTCACAGAGATCGCTTGCCTCTGCTTCCCGAGTGCTGGGATTAAAGGACATGAGAATCCTTAGGGGTGTGTGTGTGTGTGTGTGTGTGTGTGTGTGCGCGCGCGCGCGCGCATTCATACATGTGTGTACATAAAGCAGGAAACCCAGCTGAGTGTCTAGGTGGTAACTTCATGAATCTCTAAAGCATCTTAGAGAGAACTGAAGTGGCACCTGAGGAGTTGGGGGAATAGCTCATCAAGTGTTTTCCACGGAAACAAGAAAACCTGAATTTGATTCCCAAAACCCATGTGAAAAAACCTTGGTGTGGTAGCACTTGCCTATAATCTCAGCACTGGGGAGGTGGAGACAGGGAGGTTGTCAGGGCTCTTTCGCCAGCTATGGTAGCCAGATTGGCAAGTTCTAAGCCGGGGGAGCCCATGTCACTGAAAACAAGGTGAAGGGCTGGAGAGATGGCTCAGTGGTTAAGAGCACTTGCTGCTCTTCCAGAGGATCTGGGTTTGTTCCTAGCACCTACGTTTGGGGTTTACAGCTGCTTATAACTCTGGTTCCAAGGTCTCCAACACCTTCTCCTGTCTTCCCTGGGCATGTGTACACATGACATACACTCACAAACATACATGAGTAAAAAATCAAAATAATTTTGAAACTAGTAAGAAAAATATATAGGCTGGGAAGACGGCTCAGTAGTTAAAAGCGCTTGCTGCCCTTGCAGAGGACCTGGGTGCTCACTCACACTGGCTAGACATGGAATTGGCTGCCCTGAGCAGAGCATTCTTGGACTCACATACTTTTTTCATTTTTCTGAGGCGAATCCTTAGATGCTATCCACGTTTTTGTTGTTGTTTTGTTTTTCTTTTCTCAACAGGGTGTCTCTGGGTAGCGTTGGCCCGCCTGGAACTCACTTTGTAGATCAGACTGACCTTGAACTTACGGAGATCTGCCTGCCTCTGTCTCCCTAGTGCTGGGATTAAAGGCATGCGCTACCACCGCTTGGCAATGCCCAGCTTTTAAAAATAACTTATTAGCCGGGCGGTGGTGGCGCGCGCCTTTAATCCCAGCACTCGGGAGGCAGAGGCAAGTGGATCTTTGTGAGTTCGAGGCTAGCCTGGTCTACAAAGTGAGTTCCAAGAAAGGCGCAAAGCTACACAGACAAACCCTGTCTCGAAAAACAAAACAAAACAAAAAAAATAACTTACTACGGTTATTTAGCTATGTGTGTGTGTGTGTGTGTGTGTGTGTGTGCCGTGGCATGTGGTAGAAGTCAGAGGACAACTCATAAGAGTTGGGTCTCTCCTTCTACATGTGGATCCTACAAATGTGGAACTCAGGTCATCAGGCTTGGTGGCAAGCACCTTTATCTGCTGAGCCATCTCAATGGCCCGTGTCCAATTTTTTAAAGTGTGGATTCTGGAATTTGAACTCAGGACTTTATGCTTGCAAAACCAAGCCCTTCATCAACTGAACTATCTCTTGCGCCCTTGGGTTTGGTGATTTTGACACAGTGTCTCATGGTGTAGACAAGGCTAGCTCAAACTCACTGTCCTCCCGCCTTTGATCTCTGGTGTGAGAGCCACCATATCTTGCTACAGCTTTGAAGCATAGTTCTTCTGTGTTGGATGAATGCTGTATTGATTCTAAGGAGGGACCGCCAAATTTAGAAGGGCGCCATGGGGAATCAGGCCATGATTGTGGCAGAGACACAGGCAGAGAGGAGGAGCTGGCTAGAGTGGGTGCCTGGGCCAGGCGCCTGTGTCCGTGGCTGTTGTGTAAATGTCTTGGGTGAGGTCAGATCACAGACGCCGGGGTGAAGATGGGCTCCAGGGATCACAGAAGTGAAGGCTTTAGCCACAGGCCACAGCCGCTGCCTGGGGTGGGGTAGGAGGAGCCCGGGTCACCTGTGCTTGGACACTGGCCCGGGTCAGCGTCAGCTTGCCTGTTGTCACAGAATTTTGTCCACGGCTACTTCTCAATGATGGGCATCCACGGTCCAGTAGAGGTACAGCCGGTAGCTTAGCAAGTAGCAACAGACACCTTGTTTGGGCCTCTAGCACCGGGCCAAGCTACAAAGACAAGACCTAACTAAGGGCAAGTAGAGAGTAACGCTCTGTGGCATAACTCCAGACAACACAGAGGTAGCAGAGGATCCCCCTGACTAGGGGCTTCTTGAGTCAATCTCTGTGGCAAGTCAGTGAAACAGGGTAACGGTGAGAGCTGGGGAAATGGTTCAGTTATGTTAGGCAAGCGTGAGAACTTGAGGTCTGATGCCTGGCGCCCATCTAAAAGCCTGGCATGGGAGCATGTGTCTATTGCCGTAGCACTGGGGAGATGGAGACAGGCAGATCCCTAGAGTACACTGGCTAATTTAGGCTAATTGGTGAGCTCCAGGTTCAGTGAGAAACCTGGTGTCAAAAAAATAAGGAGAATAATTGAAGATTGGCCTGAGATTGACCTCTGACCTGCACACATGTGCACATGCCTGCACATACATCTGCATGCACAGGTACACAATACACACAAATATGTATACACCACACACACACACACACACACACACACACACACACACACACACACACTGAAAGAGCTAATGGTCAGTTGGCTGAGGAGGCTAGTGACAGGTGGAGGATTGCCCCTGTGGATTTAGGAGCCTGGGAAGGAGGGCCAGGTCTTAGCAGGATTATGCTATTGGAGTGACCAGTGGAGAATGGGGATCAAGGAGCATTGGATGGGGGTTTTTGTGCATCTTTGCCTAGGGACCCTGAATCTAAATTCTTTGTCCCGTCAATGATGAGGAAACAGAACCTGGGTTGATTTCCTTCTCTGTTAAGACCACAGCTGTTGCTCAGGGCGAGGAGCAGAATCAGAAATGACTGAAGTCCTCACAAAAAGGACACTGTGATGACAGTGGCTGGGTTCAGGGGCTGCCATGTGACACAGTTTTACTTGTGTCTCTGGGGACAGAAAGCGCTTGTGAGCACTGGGGCCCTTCTTCATCCGGCAGACTCCAAAGGAGGGGATGAAGGAACCCTGTATGGATTCGGCCACCCTGCCATGCACTGTGGTATTCTAAGGCTCACAGTCACTGTAGCTTGCACTAAAAGACATGTGAAAAAGTAAAACATTTCGGTAAATGGCAGCTAAGTGTCTCTTCTGTATTATACAATGTGCTGGGCCCAGGAAACCTTGGAGAAGAAACATACTTCCCAAAGACAGGAAACACAGGCATTCTAGTGTGTGTGGTTTCCAGCATGTGGGTGCTGGGGTTCAAACTCAGGTCATTAGGTTTGGTGGCAAGTGCCTTTACCTACTGAGCCATCTTAACTGCCCCTGTCTTTTGCAGAGTGTGGGAGGGCATCCCTTTCAGAGTCCTCACCTGTGGCTTCCCGTGTCTTGTGACAGGAAAACTTTCTCAAACGTGGGCTCATTCACTTTTAATTACCCAGATGTCACTGAGGCCGCAAGCAGGGCTCTAGAATCCCTTTTCCAGGACATGGCTGTTCTGGGAGGAGGCAGAGGGAGGATTGTTCTCCCTGACACGGCTCTCATCTCCTACAGGCACCTCTGCCGGCCTTGCCACAGCCGGGAGAAGGCCAAGAGCCTGGGCAAATTCATCTGCCAACGGTGTCACCTAGCCATCGATGAACAGGCCCTCATGTTCAAGAACGATCCCTACCACCCGGACCATTTCAGCTGTTCCCACTGTGGGTAGGTGCCCAGTCCTGGCCCCGCGTGTGGCTGAGACAATCACGGCTGTCACAGAGCAGGGCTGCTGGGATTCCCACCCAGGACAGAGGCAAACAAGGTTGGCACAGAGGGCGCTTAGTGAGTGAGGTACAGAGCTTTCAGGGTAAAGGTGGGATCAGGTGGGAAATCCCTCTCTCTAGGGCTCTCTGTTCCCCTGGACTGCAGGACTCTGGTTGAGATGTAATAGAGGAAAGAGTGGCGTGTGTAAAGTTGGTACTGGTGTTGAAAGAGGGGAGGAAGAGGAGAGAGAGAAGCTGACAATCTCCTACAGTCCTCTAGTATCCCTTCTGTGCTTGCCCCAGACACCCAGTCTGATTTGCGGGGGTTGGGATGAGAAGAAACAGACCTTTCTCTCAAGAAGCTAGCTGGACAGTACACAGGCATTTTCTGCAGGCCTGGGCAGGGATTCTGTGCCCTGGGGCCTGTCTGGGGTGCACACAGGAAGTTTCCAGAGATCAGAGCAAGCTGGCTCAGCCAGAGCAGGGGCCTCAGGCACAGGACCCGGGACCAGGGGTCGCAGTGTTCCTGCAGAAGGTCAGGGCCTGCCCCTGAGGATACCCTGTGCTGTCTTCTAGGAAGGAGCTGACCTCCGAGGCCCGAGAGCTGAAGGGGGAGCTCTACTGCTTGCCTTGCCATGACAAGATGGGTGTCCCCATCTGTGGGGCCTGTCGCCGGCCAATTGAGGGCCGGGTGGTCAACGCACTGGGCAAGCAGTGGCATGTGGAGGTAAGCCTGTGAGCGGAACACAGATTCCTGTGAAGAAGTGGCCCGGTTAACGGTCTGTCTGAACCTCATCCCAGACCATGCCCTGGCTGGTCCCCTGTGAACACGTTTCTCTGAGGGCAACCTGTCCCTTGTTCTGGACAGGACCTCTATGGGAGCTAGGAGACTAGAGCCCACAGGCCATGGTCAGACATCCACACTCATCTGATCTCTTACCTCCCTTTGCAATCTGGAAGATCCTAGAGTCAGGCGTTAGGCACAGTCTGCCCAGAGCCACTTGTGGGGTGTGGATGAAAAGACCTGTTGGATGCACACCCCACACAGACAGGGAGCTGGTGGGCTCATGGGTCAGCTCTTGCCCCCTCCCTGAGCACTGTCACACTCTTATGAACAAACTTGGAAAGAAGGCTTGCTCCTCCTGTGGCCTGGCCATCTCTATGTCCATAAGCAGTGCTCGGGGGGCCTACTGAAAAAGGCTATGTATGGGATGTGCTGGCCTGTCTTTGGGTATGGTGTGTCCTCACACACTCAAAAGGACAGTAGGTGGTTCTTAGACTCTTTGGGCTTGTGTGTTTGTGTGTGTGTGTGTGTGTGTGTGTGTGTGTGTGTGTGTTTGTGTGTATCAGGGAGGGTGTGTGTGTATGGCACAGGAGGCACCTACCAATACCAGGGCAGCTCCACCTATGAGGGCACGTGGTCTGTTTGCCAAGCAGGATCCCAGTGACCCAGGATATCATTGTGATATGTTCAAGGACGACGAGGAGGCTGGCAGTGTAGCTCAGGTGGTAGAGTACTTGCATTATGTACACAAAGACCCGAGTTCAGTCCCCAGTCCTGTGTCAAGGCAGGCATGGTGGAGCATCGGAAGTTCAATGTCACCCTTGACTACACAATGGGTTTGAAAACATCCCGGGCTGCCTGAGACCTCGCCTTGAGAAAAGTAAAAACAGAAGGGTCAGTGGGTTCCTACAGCATCCATTACGGGTGCCGGTTCTTCTGCTGGGCTGTGAGAATCACCCCCTTCCCCTGTCCTCTGGGGTCCCTGGGGGCAGCTCTGGTGTTGCTCAGCCGCTCCTTCTTTCCTTCAGCACTTTGTCTGTGCCAAGTGCGAGAAGCCATTCCTGGGGCACAGGCACTATGAGAAGAAGGGCCTAGCCTACTGTGAGACCCACTATAACCAGGTACGGCCTGGGATGGATCCTGAAAAGACCCAGGGCTGGAGGGTGGTCGGGGGCCTCAGGACCCAGGGCTGGAGGGTGGTCGGGGGCCTCAGGACCCAGGGCTGGAGGGTGGTCGGGGGCCTCAGGACCCAGGGGCTGGAGGGTGGTCGGGGGCCTCAGGACCCAGGGCTGGAGGGTGGTCGGGGGCCTCAGGACCCAGGGCTGGAGGGTGGTCGGGGGCCTCAGGACCCAGGGCTGGAGGGTGGTCGGGGGCCTCAGGACCCAGGGCTGGAGGGTGGTCGGGGGCCTCAGGACCCAGGGCTGGAGGGTGGTCAGGGGCCTTAGAATACAGGGCTGGAGGGTTGTCGGGGGCCTCAGGACCTTGAGAGAGCAGGGGTAGGGCTGTGATCAGACATCTCCATGTCCCTGTTGGAGAAGGTCCTGGGAAAGGCTCTGGGCTCTGGGGGACAGTGTGTCCTCGCGTGCTGAAAAGCACAGCAAGATGCTTCCTAGGGTCTCTGGGCTTCTGGGTTTTCCTCTTACGTGAGTGGAGGTGCTGTAGGCACCCCAGAGTCCACTGTGTGCCCAGAAGTCAGGCTTGGGTCCTGGCTTAGAGTCTCGAAGCCCGTGTGTAAGACATGTGAACAACTGTCTGAATAGTGTCTTCATTTGATCGAATGCCGTTGTGGCCCCAGAGGCTGATGGGATGAGGTCCCACCCTGGCCCTCAGGCTTGCAGGAGGACTTCAGTAGGATGTATCGATGGGGAGCAATGTCTCAACCTGTGGCCCTTTCCGGGGAGTGCTTCTAGCGGGCTGGGCATCCTCAGAAAGGACTCAGGGGGTTGTTATGCTTGTGGGCAGCACTGATGGCCTGCTTTGTCCACAGCTCTTTGGGGATGTCTGCTACAACTGCAGTCACGTGATTGAGGGTGATGGTGAGGCCTCTGTTCCCAAACCCCTCCCTCCCTTGCTTTTCTCCAACCAGCCTGTTCTCCTGGTGGTGGGAGGGGCTGGTGGGGTGGTGGTGGGTGGGAGGGGTCGTGGGTTGGGGGATGGTGGTGGTGGCGGCGGTGGTGGTGGGTGGAGGGGAGGTTGTCCCACAGCTGCAGGTCCATCTGGCTCTGGTTTTGCACAGCTGGGCCTGCAGCTGGCTTGGGTGGGGCTTGCTAATCCCACATCTGGCCCCACAGTGGTGTCAGCCCTCGGCAAAGCCTGGTGCGTGAACTGCTTCTCCTGTTCCACCTGCAGCATGAAGCTCACTCTGAAGTGAGTAGTGGTGGGTGGGCACTTTGCAGCCCAGACTTTCCAGCCTGTTTTCCCTGAGCTTCCGGCGTCAGGCAAGCCCTGGGCCTGTGCGAGGCAGGGACAGGCCAGGCAGATGAGGGAGACCAGGGATCCCAGAGAGCGATGAAGGACACAGTTACACACTTACAAGAACCCTGGGCTTTGGAGGAGGACATTCTGGCTCAGGGAACAGTATATGTAAAGGCAAGCTGTCCGGTGTCTGGCTCTCTCCTGAAGACTAGAAGGGTATGGGGTGACTGGAACTGTGAGGTGAGGTGGGGCTCAAGCTTCCAAGAGCAGCAGAGAGCCATAGAGGGTTCTGGAGAGAAGCTTCTATGAGGGAAGGGAGTCTAGAGGTTCATCTCCTCTTCCCCAGTGCCCTTTGGCTAACATCTTACCCCGGGGCCTGGTTTCCTGGCTATGACAGGCTGGGCTGAGAGGGCAGAGGACTGGCAGCTGAGGGAATCTTGCTCTGCCTCTGGCTACTGTCTGGGGTCAGGGTGGGTAGGGCACAGATTGCTGGGGTTTTCTGTCTGCAGGAACAAGTTTGTGGAGTTCGATATGAAGCCTGTGTGTAAAAGGTGCTATGAAAAGTTCCCCCTGGAGCTGAAGAAGAGGCTGAAGAAGCTGTCTGATCTGACCTCACGCAAGGCCCAGCCCAAGTCTGTGGACATCAACTCCGTCTGAAGGTCCTCGGCCTCCACTCGCCTCCCTGTAGAACCTTTGCCCCCCCCCCCATTCCTGCTGGCCGCCTCCCCCTTCCGTTCCATCCCAGGCCCCTCCCTCTGGGATGTCACTCTTTCTGTCCCCAGTCTACCTTGGGTTACATAGTACTTTCTTCTATTGCTGAGACCTGGCCCAGCCTCATAGGCATTTCCTCCTGTACCCACAACCTCCAGGGACAGGAACCAACTGGGCTCAGGATTATCTGCCATTTGCTCGGCCCAAAGATCCCAGCCTGACACCGGTCCTTACCATTCTCCAGGGAGAGTTTCAGTCTCAGAGAGACCCTTGGGCTTGGCTGGGAAGCTGTCCCAGCCCTAGGGCCAGCACCATGCACATGGAGGCTTCTGGAGTGGGGGTGGGGCAGCCCTTCAGTTATTCAACCACATTATGTCCGTGTGTGCTCACACTGCATCAGCGAATCCAGCCACCTCTGGGATGAACCAGCTGGAGGGCTGAGATTCCCATTTCCTTCACTACTCAGGAGGAGACCCTGCAGAAAGCCTCTGGGTTGCCCACCAAAGCTGGGGTCCCACTTCCAGGGGGCACATTGCCAGCTCAGCCAGCTCAGACCTGCAAGGGATCATCACATACTTGCACAATGAAGGCTGATTTACACACTGGGAGTGCCTGTGTGATTTGTGGGAGGGATGGAGGAGGTGGTGTAGAACTGCCCCTGCTGGGGATGATCAACACTCAGAGACGACCCCCTCCCTCCTAGACAGGCAGACCAGAGAGTTTCAGGTTTCCCAGGTTGGCTGACACCAGGATTTATAAACGAAACCAGCCAGGACTCCTCAGGCACGGTGGCAGTGGCCGGCCATGTCAGCCAACTTGGTCAGTGTATGGTGGTGGTGGTGTGTCTTAGAGCCTGTCAGTTGGACAGGTCTCCAAAGCCCTGTGTACTGACATTGACATGTGTTTTCCACCTGACCTTCCTGGGAGCACAGCAGGCATCCTTGGTGACCCACAAGGAAGGAAAAAAACAAAACTGTGCAGAGGGCCCGGGAAGCAAGGTCTCCAAGGGACACCCTTTCCCCAGGCTGAGAACAAGAAAGAAGAGAGAGAGGTGGAGGGAGTGTGTGTGTGTGTGTGTGTGGAAGAAGGAGGAAACGAAGATGAAGTCATGCCTGGAGAGTATGGTTGTCATCTCGGGCGGGGGACCAGATCCCACATTTATTTACCCCAGGGACTCTTGAGGAGTGAGGGATGAGAGACTCAGGTAGAAATAAAGAGGGGAGAGAAACAGAGAGAAACACAGGATCCAGCCTCGAGTGGGCCTGGATCCTTATCAGCCGGCCCAGAACTTTATTCCAAAGGGCTTTTTATAACAATGCCAAAGAACCTCCCCCTAGCTAGGTACAGCCAAGTGTAGACCCTTCCAAACAGCTGGTACTCAGGCCTGTGATCAAATCATCCTCTCATGCAGTCCTGCTGGGTAAAGGCACTAGGAAGCCTAGATGGGCTCCAGAGCAGTGGTTTGGGAAGCCTTCTTGCCCAAGCTGGGACCTTTGCTTTATCTGGATTAGACCCTCTGGTGGGTAATCCACCCCCAGATTGGAGGCTGCCCGCCTGGCACCCACCCTTCCCCTCAGAGACACACACTCCCTCCTGTTAGGTGAATTTTTATTGTGAATTCAGGGGGGGCTGCCAATCACCTGCCGGGAGGCTTGAGACCTTCCTTGGCCTCTGCAGTGAACACCCGGGGAGGGGGTGGGGGTGGTGATCTGGTGTGCTGAGAAGGGGATGGAAGCCCGGCCTGGAGGGCTGTGTGCAGATGGGACCTGTTAGGGGTTGGCCAGGGCGGGGGCCCTGGAGCCTCGCTGCTTGTTCACCGCACTCATGAGCTGCTGGACGTACGAGGTCAGCAGGTCATCCATCTTGTAGCCCTAGACAGGACAGGGTGGGGTCAGAGGCTGTGGGTGCAGAGAGACGATTGGGGCAACGTGGTGGAACAGAAGGAAAGGGGGAATGCAAGCTCCCCCGTGCTGGGCTTTGCTTGCTCTGGTGGAGCTGAGTCCCACCCTCTCCCCAGAGGGAGCTGGGATGGTCCAGAGTCAGCTTAGTCTTTGGACGTGACTGCTGGCTGCCAGCCTTGGGGATGCATCTAACCTCCCCGCAGGCCTTGGCTGGCTTTGCCTGGTCCTGGGCAAGCACTCTCTCTTGGTGAGTAACTTCCACGTGGAGATGGGTCATGAGAACACACCAGCATCTCCGGGCGCTGTGTAGGGGTGGGGGTGGGGGTGGGGCCTGTGCTCACCAGAGAGGTCTCGCACAGCAGTCGGCTGCCCTGGCCCAGGCTGCCCAGGGCCATGTGGAAGTACGTGCTGCCGCTACTCCAGCTGGAGATCTTGGTGAAAGGGTAGGTGTTCAGCAGTTCCTGGGGACAGACAGACCATTGGCAGGAGGCCAGGCTTCAGGGGAGGGGCAGGCAGGAAGGCAGGCATCCCACCCCAGACTGGGTGACGGTGGTGTTGCCGGCACAGCCCCTGGTGCTCTACCTTGGTCTTGGGGTGGATGAGTAGCAACCCATGTCTATTGATGGCGATGAGGAGGATGTCTGGGTAGGAAGGCTCAGAGGTTTGCTGCGGAGGGAGAAGGCACAATGGTCGCAGACAAGCCTAGGGGGTCAGGGGACCACTTTCTATTCGTATGTGTGTTCATGTGTACACAGGGTGGGTATACGTGCGCATGTGCGTGGTCTGTGCACACGTGCGCCTGTGTGTGGAGGTCAGAGGTCAATCGTGGGTGTCATTCCTCAGGGTGCCATTGTTTTTTAAACAGGTATTTATTTGCGTGTGTCTGCATTGGCACATGCGTGAGTGGAGGTCAGTTGACAGTTGTGGGAGTCAGTTTCCTCTTTCCACCATGTGGGGTCCTAGGGATTGAACTCAGGTCATCAGACTTGGGTGTGACAATTGCCTTAACCCACAGAGCCATCTCACTGGCTGTTTGTATGTAAGTATGTATGTATATATGTATTGTGTGTGTGTGTGTTTGTATGTATATATTTTTGGGACAAGGTCTCTCACAGTCCTGGAGCTCATTGAGAAGGCTAGGCCGGCTGGCCAGCGAATCCTGGGGGTCCCCTTCTCCGTCCCCCCAGCACTAGGGTTACTAGCAGGCAGCAGCATGGCCAGCTTTGTTATTGTGTTTCGACACGAGTTCTGAGGATCAAACTCAGGTCCTTATGTTGGCAAGGCCAACACTTTGTCAACGGAGACATCTCCTCAGCTCCCGGGTAGCCACTTTTTAAATGCTCACTAGGGCTACAGTTAGAACACACACGCTCTGTCGTAAGCACTGAGGACTCCGCTGAATGGGGCCTGGACGGCAGCAGGGGCTGGGTGTGGATCGAGGCCTACCTTCACCTCAAAGAAGGAAGACCCAAAGGTCGGCCAGCGGTAGATCCACTTCAGGAAGTCCACCTTGGCCTCTGCCACTGTCTTGTGTTTGTGTTTGTCACATTCCAGAAGGAGGCTCTGATGGAAAAGAGGGTCACTGAGGACCTGGGCCGGCTGCCCTGACCAGGTGGGGCCCTCCATACAAGGGCATGGACACCCAGGGGCTCTGAGACTCAGGCCAAAGCAATGCCCACCTATCTGGAAATCCTGACAGGGCAGGGAAAGCCCAGGTGCAGGCAGCCCACGTCCCAAGCCAACCAGCCTGCCCAACCCAGTCAGACCCTGTCAAGGACCTTTTTCCACTCCTCTGAGGACATCAGTCGCGTGAGGGTCTGAGGCACCAGTTCCTTCAGGATCTTTGAGATACTAGCCAGTTGAGACCGGTCACTGCCAAACTGGACTCTATAGATGAGGCCTGCCAGGTGGATAACGTCTTCCCGGGAGCACTTGTGAAACCCTCGAAGGTACTTGGGTAGCTCCTGAGTGGCAGACACACTGGGTCTTAGGTGACAGGACCCTGGAGCGGGCAAAGGCTGAGGACCTCGGGGGAGAGTTTCTGGCCAGCAGAGAGACCTAAGTGAGGGCTCCCTGGCATTGTGCTGTGGTGGACATGGGCTTTGTCCACGTGATGTTGTCCTTCCAAGCTGCAAGCTGCAAGCTGGTGCGTCAAGTTCAGCCTTCTGCATGCTCTCCCTTCCCAGCTCACACTGTAGACCTTGTCCCCAGAGCTGCCGTGCTCCGTTGTCCCCAGAACAACTCAGGGTCTTGGCCTGGGCACCTCATTGCAAGTGCCTAGGGCAAGAGAGTTCCTCCCTGCCCCCTTCCTCTCCCATGTCTCAGGACAGATTTGGGATAGGATGGCAATGGCCCTTGTGACTTCAAGAGGGCCGCCTGATGGGTACCTGGTGGTAGTGGAGTATGGTGTCTGCGTTCACATCCTTCCCAGGGGTCACGTTGAGCCACAGTTTCCGCATGAACAACACCTGGTAGGGAAGTGTCATGGCGGCCCCTGGAAGAGGGGTGGCGGTGGGCACTGAGCCTATCCCAGCAGGCTCCAGAGACTCAGTCCTGAAGAGAACACTCCTAGCCTTCATGACTCTTGGCCTGGAAAGTCTGTGTCCTTCCTCTCCCTGGCTCCTGACTCATCTTCGTCAAGCAGTGTAGGGTTGCCTCCAGAAATGTCCCTGGGCCCCCACCCCCACCGCCATGAGGCGGGGCTCTGGGCTACCTCTCTCACCCTGCCGGGAGCTAGCCATTTGCATGTCTAGGGAACATGGGGGTGAGGGAGAGTAGATGGATGGGTCCGGAACCATGCCAGTGATTCAGCAAGCAGCCACCCCCTCCACAGAGAGATGCCCCTCACCTTCTTTCTGAGGCCTGTTCTTCTTCACCCAGTCAGATACCTGCCTCAGGCTGTCAAAAAAGAAGTCTCCCTCCTTCAGGCTGATGACCTGAGGGAAGAGGCAGAGGCAGGTATGGTGGCTTCTGGAGAGTATCCTCCGAGGAGACCCAGCGGAGCTGGGTCTAGAAACTCTGTGTTTTGGCTGGGTGGGCTAGGGGCTTCACTGGGGTTGGCCAGCAGGGGGTGGGACCGCAAGACTCCGCCCCCTTCATCCCCATAGCCCCAGCTGTGCTATGCTGTGCATGCACTGAAGAGCATGGCTAGCAGTGTTCTGGGCAGGCTGAGGTCTGCTGGTCACGGGAGGCCTCCTCAGGCAAGAGGATCCTGCTCTACTCCTTGGCCTACCAAGCTGCTCACCTTGTCTGTGATCTTGATGAAGAGACTGCAGCCATCCAAGGAGGCCAGCTGCAGCCGAGTGGCAATGCTCTCACACAGGTCTCGCACCCGGCTGTTGCTGCCCACCTCCATTGTCTGCACAGAGAAATAGCAGCTGAGGGCCAGGTCCCAGCCTGGGCAAGAAGGCTTCCCAAGCCACTGCTCTGGGGTATGTCCTCCTGTACGTGTGTGCGTGTGCGTGTGCGTGTGCGTGTGTGTTTGTGTGTGTGAGTGTGTTCGTGCGTGCATGTGCGTGTGTGTGCGTGTGCGCATATCCATGTTCATATGGGTATGTGCACATGTGGGTGTATGTGCATTTGTGTACACATGATTGTGAAGGCCAGGGGTGAACCTCAGGTGTCTTTTTTTTCTTCCTTCCTTCCTTCCTTCCTTCCTTCCTTCCTTCCTTCCTTCCTTCCTTCCTTCCTTCCTTTCTTCCTCCCTCCCTCCCTCCCTTCCTTCCTTTCTTTTGAGATGGGGTTTCTCTGTGTAGCCCTGGCTGTCCTGGAACCCACTCTGTAGACCAGGCTGGCCTTGAACTCAGATTCACCTGCCTCTGCCTCCAAGTGCTGGGATTAAAGGCGTGTGCCACCATACCTTTAAAGACACTCAAGTCACTCAGTGTCTTTCTTAATTGTTTTCCACATTTTTTTTTTTAAAGACAGGGTCTCTCACTGAATGTGGAACTCATCCATTTGGCTAAGGTGACTGGCCAGTAAGCTCCAGGGAGTCTCTACCTCCTGGTGCTATGGAGCCCAGCTTTTACTCAAGGTCAGGGATCTGAACCAGAGTCTCCCTGTTTGTGTGGCAAGCACTTCAATGACTGAACTGTCACCCTGGTCCTGCTTTTTGTTATCTATAAGCCTTGGGCTGGCCGTTGTCTGTCTGGAGAAGGACAGGCCCCAGAAAGCCACCCACATATCATACTGCTTGGTAACAACTCTTACTGTCTTGGGCCCAGGCTAGACCCGGGAGGTGGCCCTTTGGACCTGTACTGTGATCCTGTAGCCAGACTATGGGAACTTTCACTGTAGAGACTTAACTATACCCAAGTCACAGGTGCTCATGTGGCATGGGGGAGAGTGTGAGGGTGACCTTGGTCACATTCTACTTTGATACTTCTTTATCACAGCTGGGGCCCAGTGGTCACCTACCTCCTGCCTCTCCCTTCTGCCTCCTCAAGCCTCCAGGGCAAGCTCTGGGCCAAAGGCCCACGGCTATTGCTCACCATAGATGCCTCCAGGGGCCCACAAGCTCCAGGATTCAGCCTTGCTGCTCAGCCCTCTGGCTTTCCTTCCCTTTCCTCCTTGGCCTAGAATCTTAACTCATACCTTTGGAATAGTTCCCTCTTCTGATCTCACTGGTAGCCCCCGCCCACCTCCCATGGCACCTTAACTCAGTCCGCTGCTCCCCATGCTGGCTTGGAGTATGGAGGCAGGCATGCTGGCACATGTGTGGGTAGTGAGTGGGGGTGGGGTGAGGGGGTAGGGTGGGGGGAATGGGGGGTGGGGGGTGAGAAAGTCCCTTTGGAACCTAGAAATGGATCTATTTAAATGAACAAAGAGCATACTGGCATGGTGAGAATGTTTCCTGCAGCCTTCTGAGGCCTGAGGCTCACTGTATGCCAGCCTGGGCACTCACCTCACTGGTGTCATTGGGGAGGTAGACCTCATGGCATAGTTTGGACACATTCTGTTCAGCAGCCTTCACCTCTATGTGATGTGGGGGCTGCTTCCGAGGTCCCATCCTGAGGAGGACAGGCACAGTGACACTCCTTTCATTCCTGTATCCACCCCAACCACCAACCTACATCAAGGCATTCAGTCTGGTGCTGGATACAAGGACCCTCACTGACCAGTGCAGGGGGCCAGGTGGGTTCCTGCTCCTCAGACTTCCTAGGGTTTGTCTCTGCCCGGTGAGCTCTGCATGTGACCCTGGGATAAAGATGAGCCTAGTCCCACCTACCTTCAAGAAGGCTGGGGACACATGGGCTCCCTAGCAATACCAGGGACTGTTGGCTATGGTGTTATGGACAGGAGTGTTCTTGTGTTCACAGGTCAGGGGACTGAGCAGGGGGTGGGGACTCCAGCATGGCCCTTCAAAGGATGCTACTTCCTCCATGACTGCAGTTATGTGTGGCCACTCACACTCACTGTCAGCCCACATTCATCATGGTCAAGGCCAAGGCAGAGAAGGCAGGAGACTCCAAGGGACAGGGGAAAGTGTGGACACCCTGGCCTCATGTTTGAAATGAAGCACGGGCCAAGAAAGGTTGAGTTTGTCGCCAGGACATATCCACGGCGAGAGGAAGAGAGTCATCTTTATTGAGCAGCTACTAAGTGCCTGCATGAATATGCCAAATTCACTGTCACTCTAGGGATAATGGGGATTGGCAGAGCCCCATAGGAAGACCCTCTTGATGATAGTAGGGAGGAAGGAGATGGTACAGGGGTTAAGAGAGACAGGCCTTTGACCTCAGCCACCCTGAGCTAGACCAAGATGCCTCGGTCATGCTGGGACATCAGTTGACTCTTCTATGTTCTGAGTGGGCAGACGTGGGGAGCCGTGGGTAAGATGCCCATTGATCCTGATAGAAGCATCTCTGAGCACCCAGGCCTCCCCGGGACCCTCCTGAGCCTCCTGCCCCTTCCTCTACCTGGTCCCATCTTCCTGGCAGGGCACCTGAGGTCACACAGAGCCTGTGTTCTCCGGGTTGCAAGGCAGCAGGCCTACCTCAGAACCCTGTGGAGCCTGCGGCTGCAGTCGGGACCCAGAGGCTTCTTCCTCCGGGAGTCTATGAACTTCTGAGCGTGGGGCAGCAGCGTTTTGCCTGGCGGGAAGAGGCCCGTGAAGAGCCACAGCAGCTGCCAGGCTCGCTCTTCGCTGTACCTGTGGGGTAGCTCCCGTCAGGGGTAGGGCTCTGTGCTGTGCCCAGGCCAACCAGATACCTCAGAAGCAGAGATGGAACACTGGGCCTGTGGGTTTGGGCGCTTCCATGGGGAGGGGAGGGGGACACAGTACACACCAAGGCTACGTTACGCCAGCCTGCAGTCCAGCCGCCCAATGCAACAGGGCACTTTCATGCCCTGAGGACAAGACGGACACTACTGTCCACTTTACGGAAATGGGTTCAGAAAGGCCACAGCCTGCCCGGGTCACACAGAAAAAGGATGGCGGTGGGCAGGGTGCAGGGCAGGGCTATCCCTTCTTCGTCAACCATTATTAGATACTAACAGAGCCCACAGGGCCCTGGACCGCTCATGGCTGCTTTGGCGGCTGGGCATGGATCCAGACCTACGTGTGACTGTGTGCCCCTGGCAGAGGCCCAGTCCGGAGCCTAGGGCAGGAGGCTACACCTTGGCAGACCTGATGGAGTTGTGTGTCAACTGCTTCAGGATCTGGCAGTAGAGTTCATCCTGAAGGGCCGGGTCCTGCTGGGCTAACGAGAACATCTGATCTGTGAGCTCCAGGCTGTGCCATGACTGCCGGGAAGGGTAGTCGCCTGTGTACTTGAGAATGGGTGTGACTGTGAAGGAGAACAGTACCCTGGCCCACTGCTGCCCCGGGGCCCAGGCTCGACCCTGAACCAACCTGCTCACTGATCCCCTCAAGCACGTTCACACTGACCTCTGAAACAAGTCCCAAATTGACCTCTGGACCAGTGCACACTCTAAACTCTGATCCAGGCTCACATTGACCCCTGAATCACGCCCCTCACTGGCCCTTGACCCAGGCTCACACTGGCGCCCAAGCTGGGACCACTCCATACGGACGCTTTTCTCCAGGCCCTTTACGGAGCCTCAGAAATCCTTGCAGGGAGCCGAGTATTGGCTCTGCAAGGTGCTTTCTCACATGAGGCCTGACCCCTCACAGGTAGCTGTGGGTCTGGAAGGGACCCAGGCGGGTATGCCTGTAGGCTTGCCTGCAGCTAGGGTAGGCCGACGGGAAGGATATCAAGGAAGATCTGGCAGGCTGCATCCCGAAGTTTAGCTTTGTCGTGGACACATTTGAGCAGTGGCTGGCGCAGTGGCTCTGGGGAGTAGGCCCACAGGTGGCCTCGGCTGCGGGCCATAGGCATCGTGGCCCTGCTGATGGTCTCCTTGTCTGGGGTCCTGCCAGAGACAGAGCCGTCGTAAGGGCCTGTGCTGAGGCGTTCTCTGGCCCCTGTTTGGCCTCTCCTGGTGGCTGCTGCTGCCTTCCTTTCCTTGTACGTGTACCACGGCTGTGCACCCGCCACCCCAGCCTTTCGGCAGCCACTGGAGTGGGAAGAACGCACCTGAAGAACTGATAGGCGAACTCCTCCAGGGTGTATGGTGACTCTGTGGGCTGCTCCTCAGGCGGTGGCTCTGCAGCCCGCACCTCCTGGACTGCCAGCTTCCGTTTCTCTGGTGACATGGCCAGCAAGCTCTGCAGGGGGCAGGCCCGTGGTTACCCAGGAGCCACTGCCCACAAGGCTCTTCCCTCAGTGAGTTGCGTGCGGTCAGAACCCAGGGGCGATAGGCCTTCGCCGACTATGTGGCCAAGTGGATTGGACCCCTCTAAGACGTTCCTTTTCTTTAGCTAGATTAGCGTCAATAGCCGTGGAGTCTGGTTCACCCAGCTCTCAGGGTGTGGCCACTCTGGGCCTCACAACCCATGGCTCTCTTTCCCTAGGACATTTCTGCTCAGGGATTTAGGAGCTGCTGTGGATGGCAACCTTGAGTTGCAGGCCTATCTCTGCTTCCCAAAGGACAGCTCTTGGGGTTGGCACAGGGGTATCCTTGGGGCAGGGGATGATGTGGACACCCTGAGATGTGTCCCCAGGACATTTCCCTGGCAAGAGGAAGAGAACAACCTTCACTGAGCACCTACTAAGTGCCTGCATAAATATGTCAACTTGGCCATTACTCGGGGTTAAAGGGGATTGTTGGAACTGCGCTAATGCCCATGTGACCCTTCTGGATTTCTAAAAGGAAGATGGTGAGTGAGGTCCCAGGTTAAGCATCCCAGGAGCCTGCTCACAGTGCCCCAGCTGATCAGAGATGTACGTGTGACATACCAGCAGCTGGGCTGAGGGCTTGGTGACCGAGGGGATGATGTACAGGCAGGCCACGGGCACCAGCCCCGTCTTGCCTGTTCTGTCATTCTGGCCTGGGATCCAGTTCTCTGAGGCCAACAGTCCTTGTTTCTTGGTCAGGATCAGTAAGTCCCCTTTCTTGAAGGGCAGGAGGGTGGCATCATCTGCTGGTCCCGGTCACAGAGAGAGACAAGAATGCCACATTTGCTGAGAGATCTCCAAAGTCCCCAGACTACACTGGCATTTCAGAGATGGTATCCTTTGGCATATGGAGAAACTGAGGCACAGAACCATGGGTCCAAGGCCACTCTGAGGGGATGGTGTAGAAATGTCACCTGATTGCCTTGAGCAGGCAGGGCATGGGAATTCTCACTGCGGCCCCAGCCTAATAGACTTCTGGAGCCTGACTAGGAGGAGCTGGGTAGGGACTGGGCAGGAGGCAGAGCTCACAGCCGGTGGTTTACATGCCTGGACAGAGTGCTATGTGGCCTGAACTCTGAGCCCATGTGCAACTCTGTAAGCCTCTGATGCTATTTCCTAGATGACCATGAGGACTAATGGGGTAACAGGGCCACCCTCTCTGGCCCGATGTTCCTTACAGAGTTTAAGGGTTCCTACGGAGAGCCCTTTCATCTGATCTCCAGCCAGTTTGCCTACAGTGGAATCAGTTTCTATGGCTGAGGTCTTGGAGCCTAATGCTGGCCTATAGGTTCCAGCCTAGATTTCACTGGAGTAAGAGCTTTCGGGAAAGCTGTGTGGTGCTGGGTGAACGATCCCCTCTCTGAGCCTCTGGTCTGGTGTCTGTAAAATGGGATAATGGGATGGTTGTGGAGATGGTGTGTAAGTCCCTCCAGGCATGAGTTAACCTTGCTAATGATTGAAAGCATTGGCGGCCTTGGTGGGGTGTATGTGTAAGACCTCCTCCTTTATCCCCTTCAGATGGGGACCTTGCTGGCCCCATAATATGGATACTTATGTCTCTAAGCCTCGCTTTGGGTCTCGTGGATATGAGAAAGCCATCCTTCTCCACTAGCCCCATAAGCTGCCACCCCTTCCCTTTCCCAGTGGGCACCTGTGGCCTTCCTGTCCTGCAGGGCCATGGCGAACACAGACCTCTCCTTCAAGCCTCCCAGGAACAAGGCCACCAGCTCCGCAATGGCCACGCTGCTGGGGGAGACGAACTCATACTCTTCATGCAGTGTGGACAGGAGCAGTCTCTGCCCACCGGGGGCCTCCCTGAGGGCACAAAGCGTGCAGTGTGACCAGAAGCCTGCCCTGTTCTCTCTCATTTCACCCCCGGGCAGCCTTTGAGAAGGTGACAATTCCATTGCTACATATGGGGAAGCAAGGGACTCCTCAGGGTCCTTGAAAGAGCTTGGTCTGAGTCCAGGTTGGCCAGAGTCCCAGGCAGCACCTTAGGTGATGGACAAGTGACCAGCCGATCTCTGGGTCTCAGAGGCAGTGAGGTGTGCCACTCCCCTGCATGTATGGCTGCTCTGAGCAGGTGATGAGGAACATCACACAGATTGCTTGCTCTGGAACCTGGGACAGTTACCTTAGCCGGTATGCCTCAGTTTACTTCTCTATAGAATGGGTGAAATAGTTAATACCGATGGTCACCTCGTTAGCATCTAGACCACCTATGAGACAAATCTCTGGGTCTATCCAACAGGGTTTCTAGACTGGATTAACTGACGTGGGGAGACACTAAATGTGGGTGCAGCATTCCACAGGCTCAGATCCCAGACTGGTGGAAAGGAGACCGTGAGCTGAGCAGCAGTCATGTCTCTCTCTGCTTCCTGACTGTGGACACGACAGGACCAGCTGCCTGCCTTGCCTGCCACGATGGACTGTACCCTCAAACCATGAGTCAGAACAAAACTTTCTTTCCCTAAGTTGCCTATGCCAGGTAGTTTTGCATGGCAACAAGACAGTTCAGGAACACAACAAAGATGTTGTCCAGGAAGGTGCTGCGCAGTTGACCCCCCCCCCCCGGGGGGGGGAGCGGCGCTGTGTACCTGCTGTAGGCCATCTCTGCAGACTATGACTGAGGAGCTGTAGTGGAGCCTGGGGAGGCTTCCTAGATTGCTTGGAAGAACCCCTAGGAGTTGAGAACCCTACGAGAGGGGGGTCCCTAAGTTCTGTGGTTGCTATACTTGTCCCGCTACCGCAGCCCGGCTCCTGAGGACAACAAGATACCCCCTCTCCGTGTCTGTCCTCGAGTTCTATATACATCTAAACGAAGGACTCACATCATGAAGTAGCGGGCTTGAGGTTTACCTGTTGGCAACCAGACCCATGACCTCTGCGAAGGACAACTCCAGCAGCGTCCTCTCCTTCTGGTCCAGGAAGCACATCCCCTTCCAGTTAATGGCCAAAATCAGCTGTGTCTTGGGAAGGCGGGGGCCTGGCCAGAAGGTGACCCAGAGTGAAGGCCATGCCGGCCACCGGGAGCGGCTCCTTATCCTCCCCCATCCCGGCACACCAGAGGCTCTTACCAGAGAGCGTGGTGACTTCAAACAGCCGGGAGAAGAGCAGGGGCCACAGTAAACGGGCAACCTCCACTGTCTGCTCCCTCACCGCCAACGGCGTGGCTCTTGACTGGGTATACGGGGCCTGTATGGAGTGGAAAACCCCAGACCTCATCTCCATCACCCCGCCACACGGAAGGGCAGAGGACACCCTCCAGTGTTGGTCCTCGCCTTCCACCAAGTGGACACAAGGTCTCTTGTGGCTCGCCGTTGCGTGTGCCGGGCTGGCTGGCTCTCTCCCGGGTTCTGGAGACTCTCGGGTCCCTGCCTCCCATCTTCCTGCTGGTGTGTACTGGGATTGCACATGCTTGTGCTGCCTCATCCGGCTTTTCGTGGGTTTGGGGATCTGAACTCAGGTTGTCAGCCTTGTACAGCAAGCTCTTTATCCACGGAGCCATCCCCACCACCCCCTTCTTTTAAGCTGGCTATCTCAGCTGGTTCGTCAACGGCAACAGCAAACGGACAAACAGGCTTACTGTTGCTGAGGAGTGCCTGTGAAGACCGTCTTGCTGTGTGTCCCTGGGTCCTGGGCACCTCACTCTGGCTTCCTTCATATTTGGGAGCCTCTCACAGAGGCGTCTTTTCCTATCCTCCTTCTAGCTCCCTTCTTTATCTGGCTGGCCTTTTCCCTCCCTAACATGGCCCACCGTGCTGTGTTGGTAATGTCTCCAAGCTTTCTTTCCCTGTTGGACCAAATATCATTTCTTGTTTCTACTTTGAAACACTTATGTGCTGACTTTAGGCATGTTAATGGCCACACCATATATAAAGGGTGCTTTGGCCATTTACCCACATATACCAAATGCTTAAGATGTCTACACCAAAGATTTCCCATGTGCCCGATGAGGGGACATTGAAGGGCTTGGAGGTGAGCATGAAGGGAAGTAATGATGAGCCTTTGCCAGGGCCACAGAATTGTCACTATTCAGCAGCTGTGGAATCTCTAGCCCTGGAAGACAGGGCCAGCTAGGTGCTGTTGGGCAGAGAAACTTGAGGCTAAGAGGGAGGAGAGGTGACAGGAACCTGTGGTGCGATGTTAAGCTAAAGGAGACATTTGTCCCTTGAGTCAGGGTTGAGCCTGTTGAAGCTTCCTGAACCCTGGCGTGTGGGGAGACTCATGGTGGGAGGGATCCATCCATCTCCTCTCCTCTCAAAGAAAAGCTCAGGGCCAGAGTGCCCCGCCTGCCCCAGGCTGACCTTAGCGTGGGCAGCAGTGACCATGCTAGCCCACTTCTCCGGAGACTTGGTCCGGTACAGCTTGGAGGGAACACAGCTGGGCAGCAGCTCCCGAACGGCATCGCTCTTCACTGTGGCCCCAAGCTGCACGTAGCAGTGACGGGCCAGCAGCTCCACCAGCTCTTCTTCCTGTGTGCCAGGGACAACGGGAGCATCACGGGGGTGAGCAAGGGCCCAGAGGCCTCCACGTGAGGCTGCTCCTGCCTCAGCGCCGTGGGCTTAACCAGCCACTCAGACAAGGAAGGAAGCAGGACCGGCCACCTGTCCTAAGCCCTCCCCAACATTGCTGCTCTAAGTGGGCGTAGTCATCCCATGCCAAGAGAGCACAGTGGCTGCCCTTTGCAGGCAGATCTCTGGGATGGCTGTGGCCGCTGGGTCTCAAGACCAGCCTCCTGATGTGGTACAGTGTCTGCACCTGCTGCCTCCTCGCCACAGTGCACCCCATTGATGGAGCTCTTGGCATTTTATACCTTCCAGATGTGAACCCAAGGCTCCTCTTCTCCCTTCCCTTCCCCTCTCCTCCCCTCCCTTTTGTCCTCCTCCTCCTCTACACTTTCTTCTTCCTCTTCCCCCTCTTCTCCAGTTCCCCTCCCAGTTTAGAATAGATCTCGTATATCTCAGGCTGGCCTCGAACTCCCTATAACCTTGGATAACCTTGGACTTCTAATCCTCCTGCCTCCACCCCCCAGTTGCTGGGATTGCAGGTGTTCACAACCATGTTCCGTTTATGCACTGCGGGGGACCAAGCCCATGGCCTCGTTCAATCTACCAACGGAGTTATAGCTCCAGGTCTGAGGCCATGTTCCTGATCCCCAGGATCGAGCAGCTGCCGTGAGAGGCCAGGCAGCCTGGGGGCAGCCTGGGGCAGAGAGGGAGGCCTTCCCTGCCTGATGCTGTGGGTGCCAAGGATCCCAGATGTCCAAACAAACCTGCAGCCCACAGGAAGAGGACACAGGCCAGCCCTGGGGGGAGATGGCTGTACCCAGTACAGGTCCCACATCTGCACCCTTGTAACTACCTCCCCAACCCTCATCCCTCTGCCTCCGACCTGTCATAGTCTTTATTATTTCCATTGCCTCTGGGTCCCTCTGCTATGGAGCATCCTATGGCCACAGGCTAGGAATGGAGCTACTCCTCAGGGCTCCTCACCTTCTCAAAATTGTACTCGCCAGACCATACTCCACGGACAACTTGGCAGTAAATGAGCTCGGTGCTCACGGGGTCCTCCTGGGAGTCATGCCAGGGGGTGAAGAACTCCTTCCGGAAGTAGATGCGCCAGGGGGACTGGCGCTGGCTCTCTCCCCTCTCCTGGGCCAGTTGTTCACACTGGGCCACAGCGTCCATCACATGGTCACAGCCGCTTCCCAAGGACCAGAACTGAGGCCAGAATCGGGTTAAAGAGGGGTTAGCCGCTGGTATGTGCCCTGACCCACGGAGACATCTACCCTAACACCGTATGTGGAAGACAAGGACTGTGACACCTGTGTGGGCCAAGAAGCCACTTCTGAGTCCACTTGGACGCCAAAACTCCTTTCTTCCTCTTTTTGTACACACATGGATATATGTGTGTATCTGCATGCTTGTGGGGGTCATGGGTGGGTGGCAAGTCTTCCTTAATGCTCCCAGCTTAGTTTTTGAGATAGGCTCTCTCAATGAATCTAGAGCTCACTAATTCGGTTAGACTGGCTGACCATTGAGGCCCCAGGATCCTCTGGTCACCATTCCTGAAGTACTGCAGCAAAGTCCACCATGTTCAGATTATTTATGTTGTTCTGAGGGATTGAACTCAGATCCTCATGTTTACAGTCCATGCTTGCCCAACTGAACTGTCTCCCCAGCCCTCAAATGGTATCTTTATAAGGATCATGGTCTGGCCATTACTCCCCAAAATGACTCCTGAAGGAGGTAGAGTTGGACTCTCACAGGGAAGTGTTAGTGTTTCCTGAGTTTTGGGGGTGAAGGTTCATGTCTGACCCTGTCTGGGTAAAGGCGCAACTGCTGGCCTGTGAATATGCAGGCAGGAGGACTGGACATCTGGTGTGAGGCATTTCTGATGTGTGTATGCATGTGCATGTGTACAAATGAATGTCTGTGCACACGTATATGTATGTGCATGCTCATGAGTGTGTGTATGGTGGCTGAGGATGCAGCTTGGGCAGGTTAATAAGGTACAGACTCTAGCTTCAGGGTGCTCTGGCTCAGGTGTGTATGGGGAGGCATGTGTAGGCTAAGACTTCTAGTTGATACCTTGTCATATACAGCGACCTGGAGGGAGAAGCCCAGATGGTCCCTGAGGCCCTGTTTCTGAGCGATGTGCTGGCAGATTTCTCGGGAGGTGGAGGCAGAATCCACAGAGATAGTCAGGCTCCCTCCAGTTGCCAGGATGACCTGGATCGGGATGTGCTTCTTGGACTTGACAGCCTGAGGACAGACAGATGGCGCCTTGTAGTCCTGGGTCCCAGAACCACCAGGCTCTAGAGGCTCCCCATCCTTGAGCTTGCTTGTCCCTGTGGAGTCCCTCGGAATACCCAGAGGGACTGACTGAGACTTGGCATGGTGTCCAGGGATCTGTGTTGCCCACACATAGCAGGTGAGTCGTGGACTTTTGAAAGGCAGTCTCTGTCTAATTTGCCACACTCAGATGAAAACCCCCGGTGCTAAGGTTGACTCGGACAACAGTTGGAGTCATTGAGTCCTAAGCACAACACTGCGGATGTGAGTGGCTTCATGTTCACCAACAGTTCAGGGTTTATGGGAAGGAAGCCCTGTGGACTTAGGAATTGAAGAGAGAACATGAAAGAAATGTGGCCAGAGGAGACCTGTTGTCTCGATGTAGGCCAGTACAGGGCACTGGCGTGAGCCAGAGTGCTCCCTCTGTCCTGGTTGTCTGGAGTGACCCTTTCTGAGGACTCGCAGGTGTCTGAGAGGTGGTGCCAGCTCCCAACAAATAACAAGCTACAAAGGCAACGGACTCGCGGGACCATCGCCTTCTAGGAGCTAGAAGCAATCTGTGCTCTCTATACAGAGCATGGTAGCTGTATCTTCCCATCCAGGAAGGCAGGAGACAGGAACAAAACGGGAATGTGGACTGAGAGGTAGGGAGGGTGGCTTTGAAGCTCATGCCGTGCTAAGGACCAGGGATGGCCCAGAAGGTGCAGCAGAGGGGCCAATGGGATGGCTCAGCAAGTAAGGCACTTTTCAAAAGAGTGATGACCTGAGTTTAATTCCTGGTACCCACATGGTAGGGGAGAGATGACTCCAGCAAGTTGTTCTCTGACCTCTGTATGCAGCTATGTGCATGCATGCACGCACACACATGCACACACACACACAAATGAATAAATTTTTTTTTAAGAAGATGCCACAGAGAAGGTAGGAGCCAAAGGGCTGCACAGGGTGTCTTACCCTATACTGCCCATCTCCCATCCCTGCCAGCACCTACCTGCAGCTCCAGCCAGGTAGGAGGTTCTGCACGCACCCCATTGGCAAAGGTGCGTTGTAGACGCTCAGCACAGAAGGGACCATAACTGGCTGGCCCTTGACCAATGAAATTCAGCAGATACTGGTGGCGAGAAAATGGTGGGAAGAGGAAGACACTCAGAATAGAGGCGCCTTCTAATTTCTGCCCAAGTCAATTTGAAACTCTTCATTGCTAGAGGTGTAGCTTGGTTGATAGTGCTTGCCCAGCACAGATGAAGCCCTGGGTTCTAGTCACATCGAGATAGTCCCTAACTGTCCATCAGTAAGCTCAACACCTTGTGGGACAGGTAGGTCTGCCTCTACCTCCTGAGAGCTGGTACAGATGTACATCAGCATTTCTATTTTTAGGTGGTGCTAGGAATTGAACCCAGGGCTTCATGCATGCTTTGCAAGCATGCTACCAATTGAGTTACATCTCCAACTTAGTTTTCAAGAGTATTCCTGTGCCTGGGACCAGAGGCGCTGACCCTGCACTCCTGGATAGGAGCTTGAAGGAGCCAAGTAAAGCATCCTTTCAGATGTAGGCCTAGAATAGCATAGATATTGCTGCTCATTAGCTATGGCTTCTGGACTCGGTCCAGGGTTCAGGACTCAGGGTCTGTCCCTGCTGTAAACTGCCTCCCTCCCAATCCAGTCCCACCCCAGCCCAGCCTTCATCACCTTCATGAACCTCTCCGAGGGTGGGAAGCAGCCCAGACAGAGGCTGAGCAGAATCCAGCCCCGGGCCAGGCTGCTTGTTTTGTAGTTCTCAGAAAGCTGCTTGCAGATCTGGCAGTAGATTTCATCCCTGAAAGACACAGACCACAGGCTCCCAGAGGAGCACAAGGCGGTGCTCAGGCGCACCAGTGGAGGATCTCACCTTACCGGGTCTTAGCATAGCCTAGGACTGCGCCCATCACCTGGTGTCTTCCAGATGCCCCTCTTTCTGCTCCCCCTTCCTAGTCCATCAAGGCCTCGCCTTCAGTCTTCCTTCTAAGATATCCCCTCCCTTGGTTCTTTGCTCCCCCAACCCCCTCTGCCCAAGACCTACAAAGCAGCTCCTCCTTTGAATCTTGGCTCCCCATCCCCCTCTGCCCATGGCCTCCTTCTCTGCTGCTGTCCTTGGTCCCCTCTCCCTGGTTCATGTATAAGCCAGCCTGCTCCTTCCCCCAACCTCACAGTCACTGCAAATTACTTTTCTTCTCTGCCTTAAGATGCTGTCCCGTACCCTGGAGACTGCCACCTCCTCCAGCAGTGAGCAAAGAGGGGATATGGTGTCTACTTTTGCTTGTCAACTTGTTAGATTAAGAAATACCTAGGATAAAATCTCTCAATTTTTTTTTTAATGTAGGCACTTAGTGCTATGAGCTTGCCTCTTCTTTATGTCCCATAAGTATGGGTATGTTATATATTCGTTTAAATTTAACTCTAGCAAAGTTTTAGTTCCCTTCTTCATTTTTGTCTAGACTCAATTTTCATTTAGCAGTGAGTTGTTTAACTTTGATGAGTTTGTGTACTTTCTTTCATTTCTATTGTTGATTTTCAACATCTACACAGCTGGTAGTGGGCTTATATATAAAATGTATAAGGAACTAAAAAAATGGACATCAAGAAAAAAAACCCAATTAAAAATGGCATACAGATTTAAATAGAGAATTCTCATAAGAGGAAATACAAATGATCTAGAATAACTTAAAGAAATGTTCAACATCCTTATTTATCAGGAAAATGCAAATCAAAACTGCTTTGAGATTCCATCTCACACCAGTCGGAATGGCTAAGACCAATAAAACAAATGACAGCAGATGCTGGCGAGGATGTGAGGTAAGGGGGACACTCCTCCATCGCTGGTGGAAGTGCAAACTTGTACAGGCACAAGGGACATCAGTGTGGCATTTCCTCAGAAAGCTCAGAATAGATCTATTTCAAGACACAACTGTACCACTCTTGGGCATACACCCAAAGGATGCTCCATCCTACTACAGAGACACTTGCTCAACTATGTTCATCGCTGCTCTTTTCATAAAAGCCAGAAATCAGAAACAACCTAGATGTCCACCAACAGAAGAACAGATAAAGAAAATGAGGTACATTTAAATTGAGTATCACTTAGCTGTTAAAAAGAATTATCATGAAATTTGAAGGTAAATGGATAAAAGTAGAAAAAAATCATCCTGAGTAAGACAACCCAGACTCCTAATTCTTATAAAGCAAATTGCACACGCAGTATATATAATATAAACAAATATATTTAACATATATGTAGTGAAGAACTTTCCCATTTACAGGGTCCTGTACTAAAGCCTGTTCTAGGATGAATGCCCAGAGCCAGAATAATCCCAGCACCTGGGAGGCTGAGGCAGGAAAATCTTGAGTTCCAGGACAGCCTAGGCTGTGAGACACTGTCTCAAACAATAAAAGAAAACAACAAAAGAAAGTGAATGACTCTCCAGCCCATGACAAACCTGTCTTAAACTGTGTTTGATTATAGTTAATAAAAATAATTATGCTGTGGAAAAAAACTTTAAAAAACAGCTGCTACATTCTACAGGCATCCTAATTATAGAAACCAAGGTTTACAGGAGGAATCATACCAAAATTCAATCATGCTAAAAAATCTTTCAATAAACAAATTAGGCCAGACAGTGGTGGTGCACGCCTTTAATCCCAGCACTTGGGAGGCAGAGTCAGGCAGATCTCTGTGAGTTTGAGGCCAGCCTGGTCTACAGAGCGAGAACCAGGACAGGCACCCAAACTACACAGAGAAACCCTGTCTTGAAAAAACAAAACAAACAAACAAAGCCCTCTATACTAAACATCTCTCCAGCAAAAACAAAAACAAAAACAAAACTGACCAGTGGTTTTTTCCCCTTTCCCCTCTCATGCACGTGGATGTGTACATCTATGTGTGTGAGCTTGTAGACGTTTTCCTTGGTCGTTCCTCACATTACTTATTTATGTTTTGAGACAGGGTCTCTCAGCCTGGGACTCACTGACTTGGCTGGACTATTTGGCCAGCAAGTCAGAGATCCTCCTGTCCTCGCCTCCCCAGTACACAGATTACAAGCACACACTGCTTTCCCTGGCTTGCTTCCTCCCTCCCTCCCTCCCTCCCTCCCTCCCTCCCTCCCTCCCTCCCTCCCTCTCTCCCTCCCTCTCTCCCTCCCTCCCTCTCTCCCTCTCTCCCTTTCCCTGTCTCTGTTTCTCTGTCTCTCTCTCTTTCTTCCTTTTCCTTTTTTGACATGGGTTCTGAGGGATCAAACTCAGGTCATCATGCAGGTATGGCAAGCGCTTTACCAACTGAACCATCTCCGCAGCCCCTCATGGCTTTCTTTACAGGGCAAGCTAAGAGCCCTGGGTGTCTCTAACATCTGCTGTGCTGAGACCTAGCCTACAGGCCCAGGCCAGAGAGTAGGAGAGGAGCTGGTACCTCAAGGCAGATGATGAGGATGATGCCACCCGGGGCTAAGTGCCAGTGAAGTGGCCTGATAGCCTGAACAGAAGCGGGAGGAGAGACTGACCTGAGTCTGGGACGCATGATGGCATAACCCACAATGAAGTGCACCTTCTCCAGGTTAGACATGGGTCTGTCTGAGACAGGGACATCAGACTTGAATGCCTCTTCACCAGTGTTCAGTTTTCTGGCCACCTAGAAGCCCACAGACAGCTGTTAGCACAGCTGTGACCATCTCTATTTACCAAGGAGGAAACAGATGCATGGGATGGAAACAATGGCCTGGATCCCTGCACCAAGCTGACACTGAGCCAGGACAGACAGATCTAGCTGGGCTCATCCGGCCAGTGATCCATGAGGGCCACTTCAGCTTTATGAAGAGATATCATTGAGCCCTTGGTCCCAGCTGCTTATTCTCTGTGGGAGCAGACAAGGGACCAAGGGAGTGTTAGTGCTCATGTGGTTGACCCTGCAGCCACCAGGGCTAGAGCGTTTGCCTTTGACACTCAGCCACTTTCCGGGTCCATTTACAAAGCCAGTAGCACAGGTTGGGACAGAGGATGCACTTTACCACGATGGCATCACTATGGGAATTTGCTGCCCAAATTCGAGCTTGGTGTGAGATCGAGCTTGGGTTGAGGTCAACTCAGGGCCGGATACCAGTTCTGTCTGGAAAGCTGGTTTTGGATACATGAACTAAGAGTGAAACATTGAATTGGAGTATAGAGTATGGAAGAAAACTGAGATCTGACCCTGGGAAGCAAGTCCACTGTCTCTATGTCCATCTGTTAGAGCACAGAGTTGACAGCTAGACTGTCATCTGGATCCCTGCCTGGGAAGGCCATCTGCCTCCAATGGGATCTTCTGACATGCCTGTTCTGGCTATGCCCCTGCCTCACAAAGTGTGCGATTTCCAAGACTAGATACTACATCTCCCTTCTTGGCTCACTCGGCGTGAAGAAAAACCATGTTGTGAGGATGCTTAGATAGCTCAGGACAAGGACCATGTAGCCGGGACCAATGCACCATTCCATGATCTGGGGAGTGGACTCAGGTCAAGCCTACAGATTATTCCCGTGAAAGTTGACAGTTTGGCAGCATCTTTGAGAGAGACCCTGAGTCAGAACCAATTGTTCAAACCACTCCCGATTCTCAGAATAAACCAGTCTGCTCTGTCTTAAGCTCCTGTGCTTCAAGGTGACCGGTTACACAGCAGTCACTACCTAACACACTCTAGTGGAGCTCACACCTCCAGAGATCAGGAAGCCTCAGTGGCTCTGGGTTGTCCATGCAACCCGGGCTGCAGAGGCTTTTAGGCGCCTCTGTAGTTAGTCAGAACCCGGGACCTCATAGGTACCCATGCTGAGTCTCAGTGACCTGGTGTACAGAGCACTCTTGGACTTCCACAGTGGGCTCCTGCTGCTGCCACTGCTACTTAAGTAATTTCTTTTGGTTTTCGTTAGTTCATTGCATGAAACTGGAGGAGGCCTTGGCCAAAAGATGTTGTGAGTTATTTTTAAACTGTGTATGTAAATATGTGTATAGGCATTCCTGTGTGTGTTTGTGTGTGGGTGGGTGAGGGCATAGCTATACATGCACATGTGTATGAGTTTATACGGGGGTCAGAGGTCAATATCAGGGATATTTTTAATCACTTCTCCATATTATTTTTTATGTTTTTTATATGTATGTGCCCAAAGAGGCCAGAAGAAGGTATTGAATTCCATGGAGCTGGAATTAGTAGTTATAAGTAGTGGGTGCTGGGGGCCAAACTCAGGAAGAGCAATAAGTGCTCAAAACTGCTGAGTCATCTCTCTAGCCCCCCTCCACTTATCTTTTTAAGATGGGGTCTGCAGGGTGGTGGTATTGCATACCTTTAGTCCCAGCACTTGGGAGGCAGAGTCAGGCAGATCTCTGTGAGTTTAAGGCCAGCCTGGTCTACAGAGGGAGATCCAGGACAGGCACCAAAACTACACAGAGAAACCCTGTCTCGAAAAACAAAAAACAAAACAAAACAAAACAAAAGAAGCAATGAAAGACAGGGTCTTTCACCTAACCTGAAGCTCACTGACTTGGTTGGGCTGCCTGGCCAGTTAGATCCAGGAATCTTCTTGTCTTCTACCTTACCTTGCTAGTGCTAGGGCTACTGGCACATGTTGCCACACACAGCTTTTTTTAAAAAGCTTTTATTTTAATTATTTTTAATTACGTGTGTCTGTGGGTGGGTATGTACAGATGAATGAAGAGGCCCACAGAGGACAGAGGCATTGGGTCCCCTTGGAGCTGGAGTTACAGGGGCTTGTGTGCTCCTTGATATGGGTAACGGGAATGTGTGCTCTGGAAGAGCAGTATGTGCTCTTAACAGCTCAGCTGTCTATCCAGCTCCAGTCACAACCAGCTTCTTAGGAGATTGCTAGGGATCTTGAACTCAGGTTGTCACCTTGTTCAACAGCATGTTACCAGCCTAGCCATCTCCCCATCCCCCTGGGTTCCATCAGAGGGTGTGGTGGAGCGTGGATCAAGAGCTTATTCTTTGGGCTGGGGTGCAGATCAGCATGCACCAGGGGTGGGATTTAATTTTAGGCACAGAAAGGAATAAGAAAGGAACTTGCTCTCTGAATTAACAGAGTGGGTTTAAAGCCAGCTCCCACGTACCTGTTCACTGTGATTGATAAACATTATAACTGATACTTTCTGAGACTGGCATACCTGGGGATTAAATGAAGAAAAGTCACTGGCATCTAGTGGGCTATCATTCAATAGTGGCATCTGGTTTGTTTTGGTGTGTGTGTGTGTGTGTGTGTGTGTGTGTGTGTGTGTGTACAGCCAGTCCATGTGTGGAAGTCAGGGGCAGTCTCAGGCATCAGTCCTCTCCTTCCACCTTCTTTGAGACAAGGCCTCATCACCACTGTACACACCAGGCGGCATCAGGCTTCAGGAATTCGGACTGTTCCCCTTTCCTTAAAGAAGCGCTAAGCTCAGATGCTCAAGCTACTGCAGCTGGCTTGGCTGGGGGATTTGACACCGGTTTTCATGGCTAATGCTCTTAGCCACTGAGTCTTCACCACAGCCCTGCTCCCTTTCCTTCTCATCGTTCTCTGGCCTCCGATAGCCAAGGATGACCTTGAAATCCTAATCCTCCTGCCTCTGGGACTTGAGTGCTGGAATAACAAGTATGCCCTACCTTGTCTAGGGATCACGTTCAGGGCTTTGTTCATGCTAGGTAAACACTCTACCAACCGAGCCATATCCCCAGCCTCAAAAATCTGTTGTTCTTTTTAAGCGTTAATTTGAATTTGGTGGGAGTCAAAGCCAGTATTTGGAGTTCAGGAGACCCTCTCCACTCATGACTGAAAACTCCCAACAGTCGTGGTGCCATTTTTTTTTTTTTTATTTTTCGAGACAGGGTTTCTCTGTGCAGTTTTGCGCCTTTCCTGGAACTCGCTCTGTAGACCAGGCTGGCCTCGAACTCACAGAGATCTACCTGCCTCTGCCTCCAGAGTGCTGGGATTAAAGGCGTGCGCCACCACTGCCCGGCATCTTGGTGCCATTCTTGACTCGTGACTTCCTGGATGCAGTTTAAGTCTCAGGTACTGGGTCTATTAGATGATGCTTCCACCCAGCTTCCTCGGTCCTTCTCTGATGGACACCTACCTGCTGCTGCCCTCACCACGTACCTGTGCATATTCGGTGTGCTGTGGACCCTGAGTGCCCCTGTCCTTGCCCGGCCTGTCGCGGACCTGCTTCGTCACTGAGCTGCCACTCAGGCTGTTCCTGGCATAGAGCACTGGCTCCGGAAGGTCACCCATGAACCTCAGGATGATGGGCCATACAGCTAGAGCTGCCTGGAGAAGGAGACAGAAAGGCCTGGCTGATTCCAGCACTGGAAACCATGGTGACCTGGCTGGACTCTTCGCTTATTTCCTCTGAACCATAGCTCGGACTTTGGGCTCTGGGGTTGGGGAGCGGGGCTGGGCTACATAGAAACTACTGAACAGCTGGTACCAATTGGTCAGTGTCATTCTCATGGTAGAGCAGCGGGTATCGGAGGGGCTTCTGAATGTGGGTATGGCTGGCTGATTTCTGGAAGTAAGTCGCAGCGAACTTGGGGAAGGTGTATTCAGCCAGACCATCCACATCCTCCTCTGGCGTCTCCGTCATGGGTACTGTATCCAGATCAATCTCATGCAGTTTCTGGGTCTTTACTTCCAGATCCTGGGAGGGCCAAACAGGGAGGAAGGACATGGGCTAAGCTTTCAGTCAATGGAGTGCACACCCCAAGTCCCAGTTATCCCGAGAAGGGTCCTCCCATCCCTGCTTGGGCTCTCTTACCTCGAAGCGCGTTGGGGCTGGGCCCTCCTGACCTCCAATCATGGCTGGGAGGAAGCCGAACACTTTCTCCACCATCTCTGTGTCGGTGACAGTGTCGTAGATGGACTTACGCTTCCTGTCAGGGACGGCACCCTGACCCTTGGGCTCGTTAGCCAGAATGACCGGAGGTCCCTGTACATACCCCATAGAAAGAAGGTCACTGACAGGCAGGGCTGGCCTCTAGGGTGCAACTCTGCCTACCCTCACAGGGCAAAGCAACACAGAAGCCTAGTACCCCTCAACTTGCCATTATTTGCCTGAATCAAGATGTTTTCTCCTAGAAGAATAATTTTGTCTGTGTGCACGTGTGTGCATGAGTGTGGGGACCAAAGCTTGACATCAAGTGTCTTCCTCAGTTGCTCTCCATTATTATTATTTTTTTTTTTTTGAGACAGAATCTCCTATTGAGCCAAGAACTCACCAGTTTGGTGAGACCGACTGGCTCTCCAGTCCAGAGAGGCCCTTGTCTCTGCCTCTTCAGGACTGGAGTTGCAGGTGAATGTCACTGTGACTGGATTTTTTTCATGCATGTTGGGGATTCAAACTCAGGTTCTTACATCGGACACTTTACTGACGGAGCCATATACTCTGCCCAATAATAAAGTTTAACGTCTAGAATGAGTGGAGATCATTCCTCAGGGCTCTTCCTTTCTCAGTAATAATCGGGGAGGAGAGCTGTGGTCACTGGCTTGACCACTGAGGCACTCCACAAACTTCAGGGACCCAGACACCAGCTGCTAAGCCACCGCTCAGGCCTCCTCAGTCGCTTCTGTCAAGGGACCACAGGGGAGACCTTGGGACCTATACTAACGAGGAGGCCCAAGTGCTTTGCCACCACGGATGGTCTGAGGGTCTGTCCTCTCACGTGGCCTGCTTCTTGTCCTAGTAGTTTGTACAGTAGAACCCATGTGTGTCTGTGGAGACAAAGCCAGTGTTACCCGGTCCCTTTGCCTCATCTTATTTGACAAATGAACCAGGAAGTAAAGAATGAGGTCGATGAGATTGGTTCTCAGATACATCAGGGAAGTGGTACAATCCTGGAAGAGAGATTTTTTTAAATCCAGTGGTCTCTCTGTCTCTGTCTCTGTCTCTGTCTCTCTCTCTGTGGTATTTATGTTTGTGTATATGTGTGTGGAGGCCAGAGAACAACCATTGTGTTGTTCCTCAGGAGCTGTCAACATTGTAAGCTTTTTGTTTCGTTTTTGAGACAGGTTTTTTCATTGACCACTCACCTAGTCCGCTAGGCTGGAGGCCAGTGACTTCCAGGGATCTGCCTGTCTCCATATCCCCAGTGTTGGGATTAGAGGTGCATGCCACCATGTCTTGCTTTTCATGTGGATTCTGGGGATCCATATCAGGTCCTCAAGTTGGTGAGACAAGAACTGTACCAACTGAGCTCTCTCCCTATCTCCCCTTCTCACCCCCGAATACAGGAGAATAGTGATGTTAATCTGCTGTTTTCCCATCCTCTCAGTCTCCTACATGCTGGATGAATCCTGGAGCTTTCCTGCCTCCTGACAGTTTTCTCTTCTTTGTGGGACAGCGCCTCTCACAGCACATCTGGCCCAGATTTCCTGCACCTTTAAGGGGACTGATCATCCCTGATGAGAAATCGCCCCCAAGCCCATGAGAAGGGAATCTATTCTGCTGTCGTGTGTGTGTGTGTGTGTGTGTGTGTGTGTGTGTGTGTGTGTGTGTGTGTGTGCATGTTCATTTGTGTGGGTAGGGTGCAATTATATGAAGGTCAGAGGTCAATCCCAGATTATTCTTTAGGCACCATCCACCTTATTTTTTGACACACAGTCTTTTACTGGCCTGGAGTTTGCTGACTATGCTCGGCTGGCTGACTGTCAAGCCCCAGGAATGCAACTGTATCTCCACTGGAATTACAAACACATACCACCACACCTGCCCTTTCCACATGGGTTCTGAGGATCAATATGAGGGCCTCATACATGTGAGGGGTGAGGGTTAGTTTTAATTGTTTACTTGATACAATCTAGAATCCCCTTGGAAGGGCGTCTCAGTGAGAGACTGTCTACATTAGGTTGGTCTGTAGGCATGTCTAGGGGGGATTGTCTTGTTTACATTAATTGAAGTGGAAAGATCATCCATCATGGGTGGCACCACTCTGTGGGCAACTAATCCTGGATTACATGAGTAGAGCTAGGAGCTGAGCCTTAGCACCCACACACATTGACTTTCATTGCTCTCTGCCCTTGGCTGGTTGTATGATGGCTAGCTGCTTCAACTTCCTGCGACCTTGACTTCCCCAAATAAACCCTTTCTCCTTTAAATTGCTTTTGTGAGCGTATTTTATCATAGCAACAGGAAACATGGCAAGTAGTTTACTGTGGTGGTTCGAATGAAAAAGCCCCCATAGGCCCATAGGAAGTGGCACTGTTAGGAGGTGTGGTCTTGTTGGAGTAGGTGTGGCTTGTTGGAGGAAGTGTGTCACTGGGGGGCGGGCTTTGAGGTTTCAGAAGCTCAAGCCAGGCCTAGTGGCTCGCTGTCTCTTCCTGCTGCCTGCTAATGCAGATGTAGAACTTTCAGCTACCTCTCCAAAACCATCTCTGCCTGTGTGCCGCCATGCTTCCTGCTGTGAAGATAACAGACCAAACCTCTGAATTGTAAGCCATCCCCAATTAAATGTTTCCCTTTAGAAGAGTTGCCATGACCACGGTGTCTCTTCACAGCAATAGAAACCCCAGCTAAGACATTTACCAGCCGATCTCTCTTCCCAGACATTTTGCCCTATCTAAATTACAGCCGCAGCAGCATCTCCTACTTTGCTTCCTGGATTCTTGCTGTGTTTCTAGTAACTCGTGTAGATTTAAACATCTTTGCCTGAGAATGTTGGATATTCTAAAGTACTTCTCATAAGTACTCTTAATTGCTGCTCATCAGTTTCCCTATTGGCCGCGGCCAGCCCTCCCTCCCTCCCATTCATACCAAGTGACCACCTACAATGGATTTCTGTTGCCGGAAGTTCCGCCGGGCAGCCATGCCTCTGGCGTGTGCCTGAATGATCACCACGGCCCTCCTCTTGGCCTGGACCTGCTGTCGCACCAGGTAGCCCCTGCAACGGGCCTGCAGGTGCACCAGCTTCTGTCGCATGGTCTGGAACTGTCTCATCAGCAGGTGGCTCCGGGCAATGGCCTGTAGGCGCTTAAAGCCTACTAGGATCTGTGGGAGCAGGAGGTAGTTAGATTTACTGCAAGTGGCTTTCCTGAGAGATCTTCAATATAGTTTAGTCACCCGTTGTGGGTTTTTTTTTGTTTGTTTGTGTTTTTTTTGTTTGTTTTTGCACAGTGCTGGTGTTACCAGTATCCATACATGGCAATGTGCATGAGCCTAGTAATTACTTGTAAGTTGGAGCAGAGCCTATCAGTCAAATAAGCACTAAATAAGCACCTGGTGAATAGCGTATGTGATGGCTTATATTGACTGTGAACTTGGCAGGGTCTAGAATCACCTTGGAGACAAATCTCTGGGCTTGTCTGTGAAGAGTTTTCACGATAAGGTTAATTGAGGTACGCGGATCTACCCCTAAACATAGACAGCACCATCTCATGGGTCGGGTTTCTGCACTGGATAAAAAGGAGAAGCCTAGCTGAGCATAGGAACTCATTGCTCTCTCCTTCCTGACTGTGGAGGCAATGTAACTAGCAGTCTCAGATTTCTGCTGCCGTGATTGCCTTACCGTAATGGACCGTATCCTCTCGAACTGTGAGCCCAAATAAGCCCTTCCTTCTTTTGATAAAAGTTGCGTTTTAGCAGGCATGTTGTTGCTGCAGCAAGGAAAATGTCTAATGCTACGTAACTGGTAGACTGCCGTGGGCTTCACAGCAGCCAGCTGCGTTCACCGCATTGCTGGACAATGAACTCCTGTGTGGAGCCCACTCAGGTGGGGTGGGTATCGTTAAAATAGGAGAGTAAGAAATGGATGAACACCCAATCTATACCAGGTCACAGAGGTTCCTGGGTCTCCAGGATGAGCCTGTTGGCTGATTGAAAACAGACTCAGTGGTCCAGCATAAGGGTTTGAAAGTCACATAGACTTATAGAAGCCATATGTCGCCACTCCTGAGCAAATCTATCAAGCCCTCTGTGCTTTGGTTCCTTTACTTACAGAGGGATTAATATTAAATAAAACCATGCACTCAGTAGGTCCCCAAGTGACTCCTCCGTTCTTGTCAGCTGCCACTGTGTACTTTCTGAGCACGGAGTGCTGAAAGTCGGGGCCAGTTGCTAGTGTGACCCTCTTATGCTGCAATTACACCCACTGCCATGACAAGCACAAGGGGTCAAGTGAGGCCCAAGAGAGTGCAGTGATGGCCACTCTGATTCACGGAGAGCAGAGTCACTATCTGGGGTCTGTGGTGGGAAGAAAAAAGAGAAAGAAATGCTTGCAATGTGAGGTCCATCCTGCTGGTTATTCTATTAACTCCACGTTGGGAGAAGAAAAGCCATCAACCCAGTCCAGCACTGGGGGATGCCCAAAATTCTGGAGGAGAACATTTTGACCTCCTCCCAACACAGGGTTAGAGATCATGCAAAGAAAAAAATAGGTGAAGGGTTGGTGTCTGTCATTTAAAAATCTGTATTCTCAGCTGGGCGGTGGTGGCGCACGCCTTTAATCCCATGGGTCTTGGGAGGCAGAGGCAGGCGGATCTCTGTGAGTTTGAGAAATCCTGTCTCAAAAAACCAAAAAAAAAAAAAATCTGTATTCTCTATCAATTTCGCAATGGAACGCTTCCTGCCTGGGAGTTCTAATTCAGAGAAACAATAGTGAATGATTTGTCTTTCATGGGTCAGTTTTCTGCTGCCCCTGAAGGCCCATCTTCCCAAGCGCTCTCTCTCACCAGCTCGAAGTTCTTTCTTTGGCAGTGACCTCGCCACACCGCCTGGAGAGTCACAGCTGCCTGTCTCTGCCTCAGGAACTCCTTCCTAGAGGGAAAATGCAAATTAGCGGCATTAAATAACTCTTCTAGATCCTGCAAAGTGTTTAGGAGCCGAGGGATTGATCTGGAAACAAAAGTGGATAATAAAATATTAGGGAGGAAGGAATCTATACGACTCACGCTGGGAAGCCTTTGCAAGACCATGAGATGTAGATGTACATGCAGGTTAGAGTCATGAGGTTTAGTATTAACAACCCACATCTCCAGGCTGAGGACGTAGCTCCGTGGTCGAGCATTTGTCTAGTACAAGGCCTTAGGTTCAGTCCTCAGCATCACAAACAAAAAAACCTCAGATAAAACAAGCAAGAGCTAAAGCAAAACAAAAACTCCCCACACTTTTGAATGATGATAACCCAGTTTTTTTTTAAATAATCAAGAAATCTCTTCTCACCCCTTCGTATTCTACCAAGATCTATAAAGGAACAGAATCAATTGCCATGTTTTCCTTTTTTTCTTCTGTTTTCATGTGTATGTGTGCCTGTGTTTTTGCATGTGTGTAGGCACATGTGCTTGTGTGCACATGTATGTGTAGGAATGAGGATAGTATAAAAATTATCCTCAGTCAGTCTTCTGCCTTTCCATTCTTTGAGTCTCTCAACCAAACCCAGAGCTTGCTGATATGACTAATTTCACAGCCAGTTTGCACTGAAGATCCCATCTCACCTTCTAAAGCTGAAATTATAGGCAGGATGACACACTCATCTATCTGACGTTTACATTGTATCCTAGTTGGCTTCAACTGTCAGCTTGACACAGCCTAGAGTCATCTGAGAAGGGAGTTTCAATTTCTTTTTTTTCTTTTATAATTTAATTTAATTTTACATTATCAGCCATGGATTCCCTTGTTCTTCCCCCTCTTGCCCCCCCCATCTGCCCCCCCCCCCAATCCCATCTCCTCCAGGGCAAAGACTCCCCTGGGGATTGAGTTCAACCTGGTAGACTCAGTCCAGGCAGGTTCAGTCCCCTCCTCCCAGGCTGAGCCAAGTGTCCCTGTATAATCCCCAGGTTCCAAACAGCCAGCACATGCACTGAGGACAGGTCCCGGTCCCACTGCCTGGATGCCTCCCAAACAGATCAAGCTAATCAACTGTCTCACTTATTCAGAGGGCCTGATCCAGTTGGGGGCCCCTCAGTCATTGGTTCATAGTTCATGTGTTTCCATTCGTTTGGCTATTTGTCCCTGTGCTTTATCCAACCTTGGTCTCAACAATTCTCGCTCATACAAACCCTCCTCTTTCTTGCCAATTGGACTCCTGGAGCTCCACCTGGAGCCTGGCCGTGGATCTCTGCATCTGGTTCCCTCAGTCATTGGATGGGGTTTCTAGCATGACATGGACGTGAGTGGGGGTAATGAAGGGCAAGGGTCGAGAGAAAGAGAGCTTAGGGGAGCAGGAGATCCCAGCTGGATCAAGAACAGAGAGGGAGAACAAGGAATAAAAGACCATGATAAATGAAGACCACATGAGAATAGGAAGAAGCAAAGTGCTAGAGAGGCCCACAGAAATCCACAAAGATACCCCCACAACAGACTGCTGGCAATGGTCGAGAGAAAGCCCGAACTGACCTACTCTGGTGATAGGATGGCCAAACACCCTAATTGTTGTGCTAGGGAGTTTCAATTTCTTGGCAACTCCTCAGCCCAGGGCTGGGACAGAATCTGAATGTAGGGCTCTAGAGATCAGGGACCCCTCAAGGGAACTTGGCCCACATAGATCTTTTATTTCACACTCACTGTGTTTTCTTACTACTTTTAATACTTTCCCAGATGAACTTCTTAGGTTTAGAGTAGTATGCCTCAGTCATTTAAAAACCATACAGAGAACTTCAATATTGATTATTCCTGGGTCCCATATAGAACAACTGTATCAGAATGTTTGCTCTTTGTCTAATGTACACACACATGTGCGCGCGCACACACACACACACACACACACACACACACACACAGAGACAGACAGACAGACAGGCAGACAGACAGACAGACACAAAGAGAAACAGAGAGAGACAGGCACAGACACAGAGAGAGACAGACAGACAGAGACAGAAACAGACAGACAGACAGACAGATCACACACACACACACACACACACACACACACACACACACACACACTGGGTGAGTCTGTCAGTCCTCTAATTGTATACATCTGTGTACACATAGCTCTGTAGCTACAGTCTCAGCTACCAGAGACTGAAATTCTTTGGAAAAGACTGCATCCGCACTGAGCCTGCACAGACTTTCATTTTTATCATTGCTCCTCAAATGACACACTTTAATAGCTACTTGTATGACATTGGTATTGCATTGCATTACCTGGAGATGGGTTAATTTATACAGGAGGATAGGTTTAGGTTGCATGTGCCAATATCGTGCCATTTTAAAAAGGGGGGGGGGCTAGTGAGATGGTTCAGCAGCTAAGAGCACTCGCTGCACTTTCAGAGGACTTGAGTTCAGTTCCCAGCACCCACATGGTGGCTCACAGCCATTTGTAACCCTAGTTCCAGGGAACCTGATGCTCTCCCCTGGCCTCCACATGTACTAGGTATGCACATGGTGCACGTACATGTATGCAGGCGAAACACCTACATACATAAAAAATATAAAATAAAATAGAAAAAACCTGTTTTGCTCCGACTGGCCTTGAACTCATGATCCTCCTGCCTCTGCCTTCTGGGTGCTGGTATTATAGTCATGTACAACCATGCCTGGCAATGCCATTTTATATAAAGGACTATTATTCTTAGGTTTTGATATACCTGAGAGCCTGGAACTAACCTCCCCAGTGATCTAATAGGCTGCCAAGGTATCAACCAAAGCACCACGAAGCAGAACTAACCTGCCTCCTTCAGGTGTTCACAGCAGCAGCTCCGGGCCTGGGGTAGCTGCCCCCCAGGGCACATTCAGCAAAGTCTAGGAGATTCTGGTTGTTGTATTGGGGGTAGGTAATAATGCTACTGATGTCTAGTGTGTGAAGATCAGGGGTTCTGATCACAGTACTGTCTCCATGGCAAAAAAGAGTTACCCAAGGGACTGGAAGTGTAGTTTAGTGGTGGAGTCCATGTTTAGTACGTGTGAGGACTTGTGATCAGTCTCAAGCATCAAAACTAGCTGGGACAGAAAGATGATTCAGCAGGTAAAGGTGCTTTCCTGTGGGGCTTGGTGGCTTGAGTTTGATCCCTAAGACCCACATAGTAGAAGGAGAGACTTCTGGACTCAAGGATGCCCTCTGACTTCCATACACATGCTGTGTCCACACAAATACACCTTCAATAATCTATGTTCATAAGGTAAAAAAGTTGGCCATAGTAGTAGGTGCTTATAATCCCGGTGCTTTGGGTGGGGGAAAGGAGGATCCCTGGCGTCACTGGCCAGCCAACCTAATCTACTTGGCAAACTCCAGACAGGTGAGAGACTGTCTCACAAAAACAAGGTGACTGGCTGGTAGCTAAAATCATCAATGTGACTCAGTGCGCGTACACACACACACACACATACACACACTACTGCAACTGAAAACAACCCTCAGTTGCTGGAGAGAGCAGAGGACGAGTCGGTAAGATTGAAGACAGAACAGTGGGATTTTTCAACCTGCAGGACGGAGAGGAAATGGACTGAAGAGAGTGAGCAGGGCCCCAGGGACCAAAGGGACCACGACAAAAGAGCTAAGACTGGTATCTTCCAAGACCCAGAGCCAAGAAAGAAGAGATCACTTTACTGACAGAGATAGCAACATCTGAAAAGGACTTGCCTTGCAAACATGAGGACCTGTACACCCGTGTGTGTGTGTGTGTGTGTGTGTGTGTGTGTGTGTAAAATGTATATTGACACACGTAAAGATGAGATTGAGGCAGATACCTTTCACTTATGGAGTGCTTTTCCAATTATGCATTAGAATTATCAACATAGCTGAGTGTCCCCATTGAGGAGATCTTGTGCCTCAGTCTCCCAGGCCTGCCTGAGGGACATGGTGTGCTGGATGACTGCATCTTGGCACTTGCCTGCACTCCAGGTTAAGTGGGTGAGGTGCCCATAGGGTATGAGGTGGGTCTGGGGCCTCCAAATAGCCATAGAACACTTAGAATCAAACCAATCCAAACTTGAGGATGGTTTATGGGGCAGGTACCTGTATTTGTGTCCCCGGAGGACTCTCTGGATGCTGATCGCTGCTCCGTCCAGGACCTGACTCCTCTGGATCTCCAGCATTGTGTCCTGGTGATCCTGGGGATGGGTGACATCATCGTGTTGCTACCCCTCCTACCCCCACGGCCCCTGCTTGATACCAGGTCTTGGTCTCCAGAAGTCAGTTATGTCCCAGACTCTCCTATGAGGACTAGCTAGAAAGGACCCTGATGTGGATCAGAATGAAGCTGCAACTGTATCTCACCCTAGCACCAAACTTATTCTAGCATCTTCTTTCGCTCTTCCGGTCTGTCAGTCTTTGTTCCCAAAGCCACACACCTGCAGTGGACTGTATAGCACACCTGAGCTTATTTCTGTGCAAAAATCGTTCCCAAAGCCCATGAGCAGAGCTCATGGGAGCCAGCGTGAGATGATGGATTATCCCCACCCATGGGTGTCTCTCCTGCCTCTTACTCGTCCTAGTTCCCTGAGGCCTGAGATGGGAAGCACAGGCCTGTCATCGTAGCCCCAGGAAGGCAGAACTTGTCTTTATAGAACAGAGAGCAATGGTCTTGTGGCCAGTGGAAAGAGGTTGGTGGCTCAGCCGTCCTCCCTCCCTCCCTTCCTCCCTCCGTCCCCCTCATCCTCCCTCCCTCCCTCTCATTCTCACTCCCTCGTTCCGGCCCTCCCTCCTTCTATCAAGCATCAGGAGGACTGAGTCTCCCATGTACCCTGGTGAGCTTGGGAACATAGAACTGGACCAGACCTTGGGCACGGACTCAAGGAACCAGGAGTGTAGGGGTGAACCTTCTCTTCTCATCCTTTCCTTATGGCCAACTTCACCCTGTGCTGCTCTGTGTGACCTTTCGTGGCTATTCTATCTTCCTGAGGAGTTCCCCGATAGTCCCTCTGTTACCCTGTCTCTCTACTTCTCCTTCCTGTCTGGATTCCAAATCCCCATTACGGGACAAACAGTGCATGAACCGATGGCTGGGGACAGGGCAGGCAGGGTGGACCCCCCACCCCACCCCCCACCCCCCGCCCCATCGTTCTCAGGAGGCCAGGGGATCGCACCTTCAGGAAGATTTTGGTCCTTCCCACTTTCCAGTCTTTGTCTGTTCCCAGGCACAGGTCAGCAATGCGCAAGGCCATCTGGCGGTGCTTGTCTTGAAACTGTTGAGAAAACCAGGGGTGTCCAGGGACTCTGGAGAGGGGTGAGAGCCTCCTCCAGGGCTGCCCAAGCAGAGGTCTCTTTGTCCTAACAGGCTTCCCAACCAGGGCTGTCTGAGTACACTCAGGCACTTGGCTACACTCCAGGGGCACATAGGGTACTTAGTAGGCCTGAGGCCTCCGTGTAGCTTGGGAGCACTTTGCCTCAGCCCAATCCAAACTTTAGGATGGCTGCAGGCTGCAGGCTGCAGAAGGATGGCAGAGCATCCTATCCCACAGAGCTCCCTAGCCACCCCTCAGATCCTGGACCTGGTGGCCTTGGGAGAGCAGAGTAAACCCCCAGACGTCTAAAAGGAACCCACACAAGCCACCGGCATCAACTAGCAGCCAGTGTGAGGCAGCCACCTTGTCTATACGGCGGCGGCGCAAAGATGGAGGAGGAAGACAAAAGGAAGGACAGACAGAGAGCGTGTTGAGGCCGGGATCCAGGGAGGGCCCTCGAGATCAGGAAGGTGCAGAAGGGTTAGTGGGAGAGGCACAAGGTCCTATCAGCTGCCGGACACAGACCTGCTTCTGCTCAGGGCTGGGCAGCAGCACGCGGAACCTCTGTGAGAACTCATCGAAGGTGTAGCGGATGGGAAAGCCTGACTTGCGGATTTGCACTGTCTCCATCATGCCGGAGTAACGCAGCTGCTGGATGCACAGCTCTCGGTCAAACAGCTGTGGGGAGAGAAGACCGGGCTGGGGAGCCAAACCACTCACTGTTGCTACTGCTGGGGGGTGGGGGGAGCTCAACTTGCCTAGGGACCCACCCAGCCATCCCCCAAAGACCAGAAGAACTCATCAAATGCATGATTGAACTAAAATGATTTGTTTTTATTGGGGGAGGGGGGCAGGTGCTGCCCAGAAGTTGATATATAGTTGAGCATGAATGACATTCTATTTAAGCATGTGATACTGTACACAGATTTCAAATGACTTTCTGAAGATAGCAGTGACAGTGGCTGAAATGTCTCCAAAGACATAAAAGACAATGACATAGAAACTGGAACCCAGGTCAGTCGTAGTGGCCCACACATATGACACCTGGAGGCAGAAGCAGGAGGATCACGAGGCCAGCCTTGGCTATATAGTGAGACAAAAGAGGTGGAGGGTGGGGATACTGGTTTAGTTTTGAGTCAGCTTGACACAAGCTAGAGTCATTTGGGAAGAGGGAACCTGAGTTGAGAAAATGCCTTCACCAGGCTGGCCTGTGGGCAAGCCTGTGGTACATTTTCATAATTAGTGATTAATGTGGGAAGGCCCAGCCCAGTTGGACAGTGTCACCCCTAGGCTGGTGGTCCTTGGGTGTATAAGAAAGCAGGCTGAGGAAGCCATGAGGAGCAAGCCAATAAGACATAATCCTCCATGGCCTCAGCTTCAGTCCCTGACTCCATCCTGCCCTGTTTTGAATTCTTTCCCTGAGTGATGGATTGCGAGGTGGAACTGTACCCTGAAATAAACCCTTTTCTCCTCAAGTTGCTTTTGGTCATGGTGTTTTATCAGAGCAATAGAAACTCTATCTAAGACAGTGCCTGATGAACAACAGCAAAAGTTGTCCTCTGGCCTCCATACTCACTCACCCCCCCCCCCACACACACACACAGATAGAGACAGAGAGACAGAGACAGAGAGACAGAGACAGAGAGAGAGAAGAAGAAGAAGAAGAAGAAGAAGAAGAAGAAGAAGAAGAAGAAGAAGAAGAAGAAGTCACTTGCATATGTCCCCCGTTAGGAATGCAGTGTTTTAAGTGGGCCTTGCTTGCATCAGCATGGGCACTGCCCTGATAAAGGCATCATCGCCATACCTCTCCTCCTCAGTGGAAGGAGGAGGTGACTCTACTAAAGGCAGGGACTCTGTAGGTCCAAGCTTGTCCTCTCTTCCTCTGGACGGACATACACTACTGGAGGGAGGGAGAGAGAGCTGAGGTCAGAGGCTAGTGTGGCTGACAGGAATCTGGGTACAGTGTTCAGCTTCCCTTCTGTCTCTGAGACTCTGGAGGGGACTCTCGACCTGAGGTATTAGGGGAGATGACACCCATTAAATAGACAAGCCATGGGCAGGTTGGTGAGGATCACCATGGGCAGGTTGGTGAGGATCACCATGGGCAGGTTGGTGAGGGTCACCATGGGCAGGTTGGTGAGGGTCACCAATGGCAGGTTGGTGAGGGTCACCATGGGCAGGTTGGTGAGGGTCACCATGGGCAGGTTGGTGAGGGTCACCATGGGCAGCCCTGGGTGAATGGCCAGCTGTTATTGACTGAGTATGTCCTGAAAACCTGTAGTTTCTTATTTAATTTCCACAACAACGTACATGATGGGCATGCTTGGCTCTGATTTAAAGATGAGATACTTGAAGGACAGGGCCATACTCTTCAGTGGCTGAGCCTGACTGGTCCTCAGTCTAGGCCTCTCCTCCACAATTCACAGCAGGTAACTGTTGCCACTGAGATGAATTCTGGTCAGGGACACCACAGAATGTGAGCCTCAGCCTAGGGCAGGCAGTGTGGTTACCTGCAGGACCTCTAAGAGCAAGGTGGGTTTTCCCAGCATGAGGAATAAGAGTTGTCTAAGCTGGCAGTGGTGGGGCTCACCTTTAATCCCAGCCTTTGGGAGGCAGAGGCAGGTGGATATCTGTGAATTCAAGGCCAGCCTGGTCTACAGAGTGAGTTCCAGGAAAGCAAAGGTTACACAGAGAAACCCTGTCTCAAAAAACAACAAAACAGGGCTGGAGAGATGGCTCAGTGGTTAAGAGCACCGACTGCTCTTCCAGAGGCCCTGAGTTCAATTCCCAGCAACCACATGGTGGCTCACAACCACTTGTAATGAGATCTGGTGCCCTCTTCTGGCCTGCAAGGACACATGCAGGCAGAATACTGTATACATAATAAATAAATAAATATTAAAAAAAACAAATCAAAGAGTTGTCTAGTAGACAGCTGTCTGTACTAGTGTGATTGGCTCCCATAAACTCATAGGGAGTGGCACTATTGGGAGGTGTGGTATTGTTGAAGTAGGTGTGGCCTTGTTGGAGGACATATATCACTGTGAGGGTGGGCTTTGAGGTCTCATATGTTCAAATACTGCCCAATGTCTCAGACCACTTCCTGTTCCCCCACAAAGATGTAGAACTCTCAGCTCCTTCTCCAGCACCATGTCTGCCTGCACACTGCCATGTCCCACCATGATGACAATGAACTGAACCTCTGAACTGTAAGCCACAATGAAATGTTTTCCTTTATGAGCGTTGCCATGGTTATGGTGTCTCTTCACAGCAATAGAAACCCTAAACGAAGACAACTAGCTTTTATAAAACAGCCTCAATATATACAATTGCATTCTACTTAAAAGGTGCTTCACTTAATGTAATATTTATTTATTAGATTTTTTTATATTACATTTATTTATTGTGTGTGTGTGTGCACGCCCACACGCATCATGGCATGTATATGGAGGCGAGAGGACAACTTGTGGCATCTGGTTCTCTACTTCCATCACATGAGTCCTAAGGATCAAACTCAGAACATCAGGCTTGGCAGCAAGTACCTGCACCCACTGAGCCATTTGTCAGCATTTGTCAGCCCAAATGCAATTTCCTTTCTAGGAAAGTATGACAACCTGCCTTTTGAACCACTGGAACCCACAGTAAATGCCACCACCACCACCACCACCACCAACAACAACAACAACAACAAACCTAGGCGTGTCCCGACAATATCAGTGATAGTAGGAGGAGGTAAGCAGATCTCAGGGGCCTGCTGGCTAGCTGGTCTAATTAAATCTGCAAGATGCAGATTCTTGGAGACACCCTGTCTCAACAAATGAGGTGCAGGGGCTGGAACGGTGGCTCAGCAGTTCAGAGCGCATGTGCTTCTACTGAAGACCCAAGTTCCCAGCATCCGGGTCCAGGTGGTTCACAAGGCCCGCAATTCCCACTACAGGGGATCTGACGCTCTCTTTTGGCCTCCACAAGCAATTGCACACTCATGTGCACATGTGCCCACACAGACACGCATGCACACACGTACTGTTTTTTTTTTTTTCTTTTTTAAGGGGGTAGTTGCTGGAGAGATGGCTCAGTAGTTCAGACCACTGGCTGCTCTTCCAGAGGTCCTGGGTTTGCATTCCAGCACCCACATTATGGCTCACAACTGTCCATAACTCCAGTTCTAGGGGAGTTCCAGCTCTAGTTCCACCTCTGGCCTCGATGGGCACCAGGCACACACATGGTGCACGCATACATGCAGGCCAAACATCCATACATATAAAACAAAATAATTTAAAAACTATATGACTTGGAGATCAATAAAAGAAGATACCAAATACCAAACTCTCTCCTCCATGTACACATATGTGCACCCCTATAATACACACATTCATCATACACTAACATGTACACATAAATATCTTTATTCCCCTATGGCGCGGTTTTTAGTTATCTTGTCTTTGCAAGTCATATTCCTTACTTTGGGGAGACCCTGTGCTTACAGCCTTTTAGGGAGTGGGTTCTATAGATCAGGCCATCACAGGCGTCCACCTTGTCCCCACCACCTGAGGATAAAGCTCCTGCAGGTCTTACCACAGGAGTGGACCTGACTCTTAGGTGCCAGCATTTGAAATAGCTGTTGCCTCCTGCTAAGCGTGGCTTCTACATGGGAGACATGCCATAGCATCACCTTCTACCTGTGTTTACCCCTTCCAAGTGACATAGTGTCCTTTGTATCAAAAGGTTAGCTGAGACAAGACCACTCCGTTTTTGGGAAAATGCCATGTTATAAACGTCTGCGTAAGTTTATAGCTTCTAGTTCCCAGATGTAAGTTTTGATTCTCCTGAGTTTTGCCTTCCCAAATGTCAACTTTGGCCCGAAGGGTCAAACTGCACAGCTCTGCAGAGATGAGCCAATCATGCAAGAATGCGAGGCCAGACTCTGACTAACAAGAGCATGCATGGCATCCTGGAGTCCTAGAAGCCCAGCAGACTTCCCACTACGTGTGCTTGCTTGCTGGAGCTGGCCACTGCTGGTCACCCATCTACAGAGGTGAAGCTTGCCTTTCAAAGATACTTTGGGTCACGTGGGCATTCTTGTCACCATAGCTTCATTTCTGACATCCTATAAACAAGACTAAGTCTGACTTTAGGGAAGTTGAGAAAAATGAGGCTCAGAGCCTGGCCAAGCACACACAGCAGATGATGGGGGGCGGGGGGCGGGGGCGGGGCTAAAAAGCTAGGCTGTGAGTGAACCACTGCGCTGCCACCGACTCACACCAGTTTTCTGTGATGTGGGGGCAGCTGACAGCTATAGTGCTGGCCACGCCCTGGATGTTATCTCTAGGTGTCAAACTCAGCCCCTCAGGACCACCCCCGTCCTGGCACGCCCCCAGCCTCCCCTAGTTACCAGCGGCTTCTTGTACTCATTGGGTTTGATGCAGCGGATGAAGTAGGGCTGGCAGTGGGTCAGGATTCTCATCAGCTGCTCCAGGGACTGTTTGAACTGGCCCGCGAGGGTCAGGGGCCGCTTGGTGGAGTCTGATGGCTGCCAAGAGAAAGCAGGAGGCATAAGGGCAGGGGGGCTACGCCTGGGGAACTGGGGACCCGTGCCACAGTGGGAGCTGCCACCCAGGACAAATGTACACACTTCCCCTTTCACCCCTCCCCCATGCCTTCTTTCCTTTCCCTTTTCACTTCCTTCTCTCCTTTCCCTCCGTCCTTCCTTCTTTCCTTCCTTCCCCCCTCATTCATTTCTTCTCTCCCTTTTTCCTCTTCTCTACTTCCCTTTTTTTTAAAGATGATTTTTTAAAATTTCATATGCAATGGTGTTTTCCTGCCTATATGTCTGTGTGAGGGTGTCAGATGCCCTGGAACTGGAGCCACGGACAGTTGTGAGCTGCCATGTGGGTGCTGGGAATTGAACCCGGGTCCTCTGGAAGAGCAGCCAGCGCTCTTGCCTGCTGAGCCACATCTCCAACCCATTTCCCTTCTTTTGTACTTCCCTCTCTTCCCCTTCCTTCTGTATTACTCTCCTTTCTCTCTCTCCTTTCTCCTCCTCTCCTTTCTCCTCCTTCCTTCTCTCTCTTTCCTCTATTTACTCTTTCTCTCCTCTTCTCTCCTTCACCCCAGCATAAGCCTCCTTGGGTGCCAGCTGCATGCTGGGGATGCTGCATGCTGGGGACTCCTAGTAAATAAAGGCTCTCCTGGTTGCATCTGTCTGGGCCAGTGCCTTGGAGCGAGGGTGGCAGGTGAGTAGCTCACCTTGAAGGCCGACTGGCTTCCTGCCTTCATCTGGCGGATGGTGCCATGGCCCAGCTTTGTCTGTGATGACTCCAGGTTGAATATCTCCTTCAGGAACTTGTTTTTGGAGGAGTGAATCAGGATGAGGATGTCTGTGCTCAGCACGTCTCGGTTCTTCTCCAGGAAGCCTGTGGGGGCAGCAGGGACAGCCTTCAGGCCAATAGAGCCATCTCCCCCATCCCTTGAGTTAGACGAGAATGCCTGGAGGGACTCCAGAGTGTCCACTGAAGCAAACTGTCTATGTTCCACTCAGACAGAACTTCTGTCTCCACTAAGTCACATGTTACCTCTGTCTAAACTCTCAGCCCCCTGCATCCTGTTCCCACTCACCACTGTTGTCTAAAGGAATACAGTTATTCTGCTTCTGAGGTCTTGGGCATTCTGGTAGGGTTGGAGTTTTCCTAACTGGAACACCTGGCCTTCAGAAACGGGGCATAGATAGTGTTCTGGGCTGAATGCATCCACCCAAATTTATTTATTGGGGTCCTTGCTTCCAGTACTTATGGATCCAGTATGGATCTCCTGTTTGAAGAGGCGGCTTTGTGTGCATGTAAATGTGCATGTTTGTGTAAGTGTGGTACTTATATGTGCCTGTGTATGTGGAGGTCAGAGAACGTGTATGTGGAGGTCAGGTGCTGTCGATTTTTTTTTTTTTTTTTTTTGAGCCAGAGTCCCTCATTAGCCTGGAATTCACCAAATAGGCTAGGCTACTATCCAGAGAGCCCCAGCAGTCTGCCTCCCAGTGCTGAGGTTCCAGGGGGCAGGCTGTGTCCAGCCT